>NC_090933.1:379817016-380121448 GCF_040938575.1 Ambystoma mexicanum
ATCTAGCAACCTGATTTTAACCCCTAAAGTTCCACGGGGGCCTAAACCATTCAATAGTCTGGCTGAGCTGTTTTTCTGCTTCTGGCCAAGAACCCGTGTTAGATCCCAGAGATCTAAACTGGTAGAGCAGTGCTGTAACCCAGAAACCTGTCAGATCCAGTCCAAGAGGCCGTGCAGACCAGAGTGCCTTGCTGAGAGCAGAACCAAGCGTCTGAGACCTGTCCAGTGGTGAGCGAATCCCAGCCAAATCTTTGACCAGATCTTTGACAGGCCCATTCCATTCCAATGCCATAGTTGTAAGTATTTAGTGTCGAACTGTCCATAGTCATTTCTTAGTTTAAAGTAATCCTATTCAATCCATTTCAACCTATCTAGAACTGCATTATAGAATCTTGTGTCCATCCTGAATCCTTTTCATATATAGTCTTGTGATAACTGTAGCAATAAATCATCCTTGCGCTAAATATATTTTCTGAAGAAAGTCAAGTGTCCTGGCAGACAGAAGTTGGAGCGGAGGCGCCGCTGCTCTGGTGACAGGCTGTTGGGCATCTTCATAGCCCCTTAGTATAAGCCCATTCTTGTTGGTAAATCTTCAAAAGCGCAATCCCATTTGTAAAATCTTGACCGTTTTTGAGAAAAATCGACCTTCCCTAAAACCTCTGTAACTTTTGAACCGTACGTCCTAGAAACGTTAAATGTCATTTTGAAGCTAACATCCTCAGCTTTCAAATGAACCCAAAATGACATTCCAATTCCTTATAGTTTTTCCGTAATCGCATTTCTCGCACGTGGAAAAGTTGCCGCGAATTGCATTTGGCTCAATTTCACTCCATGTAAAATAGCTATTTCTTGCTTCCAACTTCTGAATTTCATTTTCAATCTGATAATCATTCACACAATCATTGCTAGTGTGTAGCTGAACCAATCCAAAGCAACTCACTCAAGTTCTGAATCTCATTTAGTGAGTTAAAATCAATTTGAGCATTTTTCCATACATTACATATTACATTTAAAAGCAATTGACCTGTTTAAAATCATTACTGTTCTCTCTAAGCTTGCTGGGGGGGAATCGGGATTGAAACTGTAATTGTTGATTGTTCTTCCTGAAACCTGTGTGCCCTCATTCCATCTTGTCATATTGCATATTGGGGGGAGTGAGAAACAGGGGGAAAGAGTGATCCCATTGTCTTTGATTGAAGTCATATCAAGTTTTATTTCTGTGTCGCATTCCTTCCTATCATTGCAATTTCTTGAACCCATACAAAGTATTCTCTGCTACATTATTTTTCCTATTCCTACTAATTGATTAAAGAGATTGTTGATATTGTAATATTACCCATTGCTGATCATTGTTCATATTCATAAGTGTGATATTTAGATATTATTCATATTCATAAAAGTGTAATCTATATATTGTTCAATTCTTCAAATAAATCTTTGAACTTTACAAAACAACCTTCTTCTTGGTTCAGTGAGACTGGGGGAATTTAAAAAGAGGGGTGTTATATAAAGGTACATCATCCAGAATTAAAAGGATTTTTGACATAAAAATATATAAATAAGGGTTTCCATTGGGCATCCCATACTAGGCATTGACTTAGTTGGAGTGCTGGATTGAAATCACGTACACAATGGACACGTAACAAGGAAGTTTTTCTCGGGAAATGTGCGAACAATTGACATGTTGTAGCAAGACAAGTTTATTTTGGGAAGAGTGTATTCGCTAGAAAACAGGTAGTTCAAACTGTTTTCAAATTGGTGTTCTTTGTTCTTACTGTATGAATCATCAAATCTCATCCTTGTTTATTGCCAAATCATTTTATATTGTCTCTTATTAGTGATCACACACGAGACATAAGTCTGCAAAACCATTATCATCGATTTCAGCACAGCATTATACGAGGTGTATTGCTTCTCTGTTACAATAGCAGCTAAAAAAGTGATGGCTTATTTATCAAATAACCAGTGCAGGATTTCCGAAGGACACCTGTTTTTTGTTTTCTTTTTTTTAGGCTTTATAGCATGCAATGGAAAAGGGCAGCTCGAAGCAATGGTTATTTCACGCAGGTCGACTAAGCATATTTGTACAAGTCTCATGTGGTTCTGTAAAGATATGCCCTCCAAGGCTAGTCAATGTTCCATCAGAATGTCCATTGTTAATGTAGCCAACTGAACTTATCATAAAGACATTTCTATGTGTGGGCCCTTCTGATTGTAAAAATCCCTATAGAACCCATGAGGTTTTTGTGCCTGGGCCACAATTTTGGTATGGGAATACCATGCCAGTTTCTCTGTCCATTTCTGCACAGTAGTCTGGAAGTGCACCTTGCTGCTACCTTTGCTGCCAGGTTTCCTTTTGGATTATTTGGTTATGTGCTGCAGGGTTCTACACTTAGGAATCCAGGGCAGAAGGGGGTGCAGGAGGGACAATACACTAGGCGTGACAGGCAGCCAATGCTTCCTTCTCAACCTTCCCGCGTTAGGTACCCCAATTATTGAACTAGCCTGGAGAGCCCTAAGGGCCTTGTCCTCTTGGAAATGTTTCCTGCGTTTGGAGATTAAGTAGCCATGTGGTTTGAAAAGGATCATGCACTGTTAATTCTCTTCACTGTCAATTAAATTAGAATGGTCATTGTTGCTCTGTGCAATCCAACATTCTGGAAACCTATGCTTTTTAGCACAACACTGTGTGGACACGTTACCTGCTGCCACTTCTATTCAGAGAGTTCCACCTGAACATAGTTGTGGTTATTTACACTAAATAAGTTGCCAGTTTACACTTGTGTGAGGCTGGAAGGGTCCATGAGTGTGGGGTTTCCCTTGCAGTTGGGAAATACTGGCTATCCATGTTGGATGATTGAGTGTTACTTGGATGTTAAACTAAATAGGCGTTTGCCTATGGCATTTCAGAATTGAGGACTCCAGGGCTGGTTCGCTGTTGGTTTTGAACCACCTTGTCATGAGAAATCATACCCTCCTACCTCACCATCTAGCTAAGGTTACCTCTGCAGCCGTAAAATGGTGAAGGAAACCTCAATAGATTCCAGTGGCATCTATTTCTGCTTCACCTTCCCTACCATCATCTTGTTTAGGGATGGCTGGTTACACTCCGCTTCGGCAAGGACTGTTAGCTCACTCCTCAGATCTACACATTTGCACTACAACTCAGGTTTTGTATGGTTGATTTGTTGGAAACCGTGACACTGGCTAGTGTACTGCAGGATGCTGTGAAGCAGCAAAATGTTGACATTGGGCATTATGTGTTAGTACGCTATATATGATTACAGAACTTTTAGCATGGCCCAGGGACTTGTGGACCATAATGCAGGACAGGTAGTGGGTCAATCCTTGGTGGGAATATGGTCTCTGCACTGCCTGAAATCCTGCACCATATGGACAGGTCAGGTGTAGTGATGAAATGAATGATTAAGTGTTATTGCTTTACATTCCTAAGTTGGAATTGAGTCTGGTGGTCGGGGTGGCCCGTCGTGACAGGGGAGGGTGGTTTGTTCTCTCTCAAGTCTTTATGCCTGTGAGTCTGGCTTCATATGCATGAGGGTTTCTTGATGTGACTCCTTGTGCAGTTGTTAGGGGTTCTGCAATGCGGGAAGGAAAACCTTGTTGTGGATTGGTTAGTGACATGCCCAATCCATAGATAGCTACTTTGGAGCAGACATTTGCCTCCTCTTCTAGTCTTCTGATTGATTGACGTGTTTGTGGCATGGTGGCATCTCCACATTTTACTGTCTAGGAGGATGGCCCCTTCACTGATATTGCACTGCTTCCTGCTTCTTGGTATGTGTTGGCAGAAGGCTCCACTCAGATGATCTCCCCCTGCTAGGGTTCCCTATGGGAATACCCTGGCAATTGGGCCTACGTTTTTTTTTAAGCCAAGATTGAGTTGTAGGCCTGGGCATCCTGGTCGATGGGCTAGTACCCGGTCAGAATGTCCCCATTCCATGTCTTGTAGATTCAAATATATCTTGTTTTTCTATCCAGGATCAGTGGTGTTCTACCATCCCATGGGTTTCTCTCTTGTCATGGGCTGCTGGGAACTTGGACATGTGTAAACCCACCCTTGTATAGCCGAGTTGGCCCATTCAGTGAGGTTTCCTCATGTGGTACATTCCTGTCTGTGGTTGACTGTGTGCTCCTGGGACCGTGAGGTGTGATGTGGTTGGGCACTATTAGTCCACCCTTTTTTTTCGGCATGTGCTCTCTTATTAATTGAGGTGATGATCCCAATGGATTCTCAAAGTGTTACATAATGTGGATGTCTTCTGCTTGGCAGGATTCACAGGATGTGGTTCCCTTTCAACAGTCATCCCTCATTCCTCCTGGTTGGTGAGGGAGTCCCGATGTTGTGAACTACAGAGTTGTGTTCCCTTAACCTGGTTGGAACCCTCAGTGATGGGCTCAATGAGCTGTAGGTTTCCCTTTTTTGGTTTTCTTCTCTACTCCAAGAACCATCTTCGATTCCCTTTGGGATATGTCATGAGTGTCATGCTGGACCAGTCAATTCTTATTTTTTTTTAACTTTATGGGTAAGTACTTAGACGAGGAAGATGGACGTGTAGGTGATGCTCTGATTATTTACCAGTAATCTTCATTCCTCAATTCTGATCTTCCTCATCCCAGTACTGATGCTCTTATTTCCCTCCCCCATGGTGAGATCATCTTCGTTCCTTGGATATGGACAGGAGGATTCTGGGACTGGTCGTCAGGTGCCTTATACTCAATGAGGTAGTGTGAGGGGCTAAAAAGAAGGAAAAAGAAGAAGGGCATTTTTGATAAAGGGTTCTGTCAGAAGACGGATCACCATTATGAGTAAGTACTGTGACGAGGAAGAATAGGGCCTGGAGTGAAGAAGAATACTGCTAGGTAATCAGAGACGTATTTAACAATAGCATTCCTATACTAAAGATTTTTTGCTGAATTCACATGTTTTTTTAAAGTATAAGCTTAACCATCACATCCCTTTAACCTAGTGCTTTCACCAAATTTGAAAGGTTTTCATACCTGAACGTCGTTCATGATGTTCCTGCACTATATGTCACTAATTAACATTCCCTCTTCTTGCATGTTTAAATGAACCGTAATGTCATTTAATACAGTTACTTTTTGCAGTGCATATTGCTGTACTTGGGCATGAGCAGCTAGGGATGCAAGTGTGTCTTACTTTGCCCATGTGAAGGCCTTCAGCCGGGCCGAGGCCCGACTAAGTCACCCAAAGTAGGCACTGGGTTTGACCTGTTGCCAGGCCCAGTGGCTACTTTACCCGCCTGGCATCTTCACGGTCCACTGGCCGAATCCCTCTACCATGGACTAGGCCCGCCAAGCCACTTATATTATCCACCACTTTACCCGTCTAGTGCATCTGCTTTTTTCACTCTGATTTAGGTGCAGCCTGGGCATCCACAGAAAGCGCCCTGAGAAGGCCAGATCCTTTTGCAGCAGAAACGTTGTGGAGGACCAGCACTAACCCAGAAAGGCATCCAACCTCGTGGTGCCCTGGTTTTCCAAAATACAAAGGGCTGGGATAGACCAGCAGGGGTTTCTGACCAAATGGAGCACTGACCCGGCAACTCAATTGCAAGGAGCCATATTGAGATGGTTACATTTTTTTTTAATGTTTTGGGACTTCGTAATTTTTTCAAGTTGCGGAGGACCAGGACAAACCAGGAGATGTATTATGGAACCCTGAGACAGTCTTCTCTGTTGCAAAATCCTGCTGAAAGCCGACATTGCCACTTTGACGTTTGTTCATGTTGTGTTCAAGTGAATGCAAAAAAATTGTATTTTTCAGAAACTGGTCGACAGAATTGCCTAACATGTCTATAAATAAACACAACTATCCCATGGAATTCGCATTATCCCATTCACTCTCTGGTGTAGCAGAATAAAGTTAACTTGGCCTCTCACAGACTATATAGAGCCTGAATGCTGTTCCTTGTAAGTTTATTTCCTTTGCTATCCACACTTTTCCTTCAAAGAATTTCAAGTTGTTTCTATTAGTATAATGTTATATTGCGATGCAAGCAATAGTCCCAATTATTTGTTTTTCGTTAAACTGTTAGACAGGCATTGCACATATTCGCCTACCTAGGAAAGAAGTTCTTTTTTTTTTTTTTTAAATAGAGACAGTTTACATTTACAGTGTGTGTCCTTTTTGAAAAATGTTCAATAGCTTACACTTTTTGTGTGGAACGTTGTGGTTGCAGGTCGGGTGAAAAGCTTGTTTATCTGGAAGGGTCCCAGTTATGTGGGAAGTGGTTACTTACCAATCCATTGATCACCCATGGCTATGGTAGTCCAGATAGACACTCCAACAGACTAAATACCCCTGCCGGCCCAAAATACACACCGCTGTGATCAGGGTGCAGCGTTGTGCTTCCTGAGCAGCCTTCAGAGAGGAAAGGGTTTAAATTCATCTATAAACCAGCTACACCAGCTCCTGAGGTAATACAGCTGGCTACCAAGTGTGCCTTCAGTCACCTGATTTATAAGCAATGTATGTATATGTTCTGTACACTGAGTTCCTTTTAAAATCAAACATTTGCAATGCCGCCAGTTTTGGCTCTTGTATACAGGCATTACATTTGGCATGCACTACCAAAATATGCCAAGAGACTATCCTCGTTTTTCAGCTGTTGCCATCTTATGTCCAAGTAGTACCATTATGGCGCAATGGCAACTTCAGATTGGCGGGCATAACAAGTGGCATATTGGAAGGCGATGCCCTGAGAAAAGTGGCCACTGGTCTGCAGGCATAACCAGTGTTTAACCGAACTGCAATCAGTGTAAAGTTGCCCTGAGCTTGGTCACAGGTCAAGCCCAGTCACCACTTTTGGGGAGCTGGTGGGGTATGGCTGAAGGCTGTGCGCAGGCATCATGGACAGCTGGTGTGGCTGCAGGGTATTGTATCATTAGCAAACTGTTGAAATTCAGTGCAAATACCAAGCACCACTCCATCTGTGTTCCCTCCACCCACTACCACCACCATCACTTTGGGCCCATCTCATGGCTGAATATGGTTCAGCTGTACGTGCTGAACCCCCCCTCCAGCACCACTCACCTCTTCCACATCCCAGTCTTGGCAGCACTTTATAATGTAATATCTTCGTGATTTTCGCATAGCCTACCTATGTAGGCATGCATCTGAGTTATTGGATGCCTCATCCCATACCAGGTCCACCAGGACTGGCAGTGTCTTTGGTTTGGCTGCTACAAATTGGAGATTCTCCGTACCACCCCCAGTCAGGGGCGTTGCTAGGGGGGGGGCTAAGGGGGCTATAGCCCCTGATCTTTTGGTTGTAGCCCCGGATAGAATCTCAGGAGCTACAGCCAAAAGACTAGCTAGCCCCCAATCCCAACAGTACTGACATCAGCTTAGCCCCGGGTCTTTTCCAGACCTAGCAACTCCCCTGCCCCAGTGATTCACACACGGAGGCTTCCCGGCGCACTCTGTTTCAAGCAAGGGGAAGTACTGCTGCTACACACTGTGCAGCAAACACACACCCACATCGGGCTTCCTTGACCTGTGGGGTCCAACACACTGCCAATGCTCTACTCTGCCAGAGAAGACGATACCACTGCCCTACTACAAGTGCGCCGCGCGAGCTGTTTGAATTCAAATAAACGCTACGAACAGGGGTCTATCTTCCATAATGAATGATACCCTACATCTAGTAGCATCACTAGAAACGGCTAGTAGGATGGGGAAAGAGGTTGATAAAATGGTCATTAAGCATATTCAGAGTAGATTTAAGACAATGAAAGTTTTGCATCTAGTTCATATACATCCCAAAAAGTTAACCTGCTTTCAACAGTTGCAAAAATTCCCTATTCACTCAGCCAGAGGGCTGCAGTCTTTTAACTCATGCAGACATCACTCACACCACAACTTCAAAAAATGTGTAGTTAAAGGTGGTATTTAGCAGAAGAGACATTGCTTTCAGCTCAGCTTTAAAGAACAGCCAGCCAAAAGAGTCAGTTTAACAGAAGAGATATCACTCACACCTCAGTTTCAAATGATAGTCAAGGACAGTCTGTTTAACAGATGAATTATCACCTACAGTTGCTGAGTACAGGTGGAAAGAAGGTAACTGCTCCCTTCGTTCTTTAGCAATGGTTGCAGGAGACATCAGTGGAGGAACAATGCTGAAAACATTGGGGGGGATGACATCTGAAGAAAAGGTGCCCCAGCCAAATGAATGGGGACAAAATATTGTGCCATGAAAGTTGGGGGGGACAAACACCCCTGCCCCCCTAAAATTACGCCCATGGGAGTCATGCCTTTTCCCCATAGAATTGTTTACAGTCTTCAATTTTTGGCTGAACATCATTGGTGGCTGGTGATTTTTTTGATTGTAGGTGCATAAATATTTCCCCCAAATATGCCACAACCAATCAAGGGATTGGGCCGCCCCGTATAAATGATGGCTTAAAATAGGGCATTTTACAGCACCCTTAAAAAAAGGTAACTCATGAAATATCCAATAGATGCAGTCACCAACAGTGTACAGGAGCATTTCTCCAACACATTTTCATGATGCCTTTGCCCACAATATATGCCAGTATAAAAACACATCCATGCTGGCTGTGTTCATACATTTTCATACTGGCTGCACAAATACCTGTCAGTAATCCTACATGAACATACTCATGCTTGCTTTGCGCACAATGCTAATAATGATAATAAATGAAAGCATGTCCTTGCTTATTATGCCAATATATGGCAGCATCCACACTTAAGAACATGCTCCAGTTGGCTATTAAAATTCCATGCCACAGTATTAACACATGTCCAAACTGGCGGCATCGAAATGCCAGTCTAGGCATGTAATAACACTTATCATGCTTGCTTTATCAAAGTTGCCCAATACAAAATATCATGGCCTGTCTAACCACATAATAACACTAATCATGCTTCCTGCAGCAAAGATGGCCAAGACAAAATGTCATACCACAGTAAAGAATGGCTGCACTGGCCGCATTAAGATGCCCATAATAACACTTATGACGCCTGCTTTATCAACAATGCCAAATACAAAATATCATGCCACAGTAAAAAATTGCTAGACTGGCTGCATTTAAAAGCTAGTCTAGTCACGTAATAACACTTATCATGCATGCTTTATCAAAGATGGCCAATACAAATTATCATGCCACAATAAGAACGGGCTACACTTGCTGCATTAAAATGCCAGTCTAGCTACAGCTACATAATAATATTTATCATGCTTGCTTTATCAAAGATGGCAATTAAACAAATGCCATGCCTTCCCCCTGAGTACCCCATCTTCTTCCAAGCACACAATGTGATTATGTGTGTATACAGTGCTCTGGGGGGCCCAAGGGGCAGGCATGGAATTGTTTACTAGGCATCTCTCATAGATGCCCAGTAAACAAATACGATGTCTACCCCTGTGCCCCCCAGCACCTTGCACAGGTAGCTGATGATGGCTGGTCGGCGGTGGTGTGTGTGTGCAACAAATCCCCTCCCACCAAAATCAGCTCCACATCCCAGCACAAACACACACACACACACACACACACACACACACACACACACACACACACACACATTTAAATGGATCATCCACTCCCTCATTCACATGCAGACCCATCACATACACTCATTTGTTACACACACACCACAAGCATACATACACTTATTTATATGAACTAACCTTCTGCCCTGGTCCTGAAGTTTCCTCCCTGCACTCCAGCTCCCGCGTAGCCGTAGCACAAACAGGAACCAGGAAGCAAAGAACGATGAGCATAGGCAGCCCTCCTCTGTCTAGAGGAGACAGGTTTTGAGAATGTTTGGGCTAGGTAGGGAGGTGCAACCTTGAAAAGGCATCTGTGCATGAGGGAGAGCGTTTTAAATAGGATCCACTCAGGAATAAGGAGCCAGTGGACTTTTTTTCTTGCTGCTGTGATATCCTCCAGTTTAGTGATGTTCAAGGCTGCTCTTAATGTGCTGTTTTGTATAACTGCCATGTCTTATCATAACCTGCATCTTTCTGATGGTGTTGAAAGAAGTACCAGCGAAAAGGGCAGTAGTCAAGCCTTGATCCTATTGTAGCCCTGGCTATAGTGAGGCAGCTATCCTGAGAGAGCAAGGGACTTGCTGCATTGATTAATGTTGTTGTGTAGGCGGCTGAGGAGGCAATGGCATTTACTTGCCATCAGAGGGATAGTGTGTTATCTAGGTATACTCATAGCGATTTCATATGGGAGGGACTGGTATCACAATGCCGTCAAAGTAAAAGGAGGATTATTGGGGATCAAGCTCCTTTATCATCGACGGGGTGCCCACCAGCAGGATCTCAGTCTTGTCATCATTTAAACACAGGCGGAGGGAGGCGATCCATGCCTGGATGGTGGCGTAATTGGAGTTTAGGGAGGTGCAGTCTTTTAGGTACTTTTCTTTTTTTAATTCTTCTTTATTTGTTTTAGTTGTTAATTACAACTTTTTCAAATATTAGAAGTATTTACACATATAATAATCATATATTAGGCTTCAACAAGGTTAAAACATGTAAAAGTTACATAAGATTTGCAGCGTGCTAAATCATAAAGTGCTCAAGCATAAAATAAGAAAACACAACAGTCGTACATCGTGAATAAAAGTCTAACATTCCATCATAGTGATTTCATCCAGTTATTTGTGCAAAAATGCGTCATCACAAATTTTTAATGCCAATCAAAATGTCACGGTAGCAATGTTTACCGAAACAGAATCTGCATAAACATTTTGTGACCACAATATATTTTGAGTTAAAATCTTGTATTGACTAAAATGTTTATAAAAAATGTCTTTTCTTTGATGTGTTAGGGAAGGGCAGGCAACAATTGTGGGGGTAATTCATAGAATTTAGCACACAAGTGGCGCACGCAGCTGGTGCACAGTGTGCGCGTGCGAATCTCTGCGCCAGCCGTGTGCGCTAAAATCCATTTCCGCGCACAGCGTATTCATGGATTTCAGCTACCAAAACCAGCCGTGGCGCACAGTGGCGCAGCGACCCTGCAGCAGCGCCAGTTACGCCCCCAAGAATGCCCCTCGCGCAGGGAAAAGCCATCAAAATCCCCAATCCAGCGCAAAGGGCGGCGCTAACCCTGTACCAGCACAGCAAGCGGGGAACGTGTATTACTGGGGTTCGCGGGAAGTTTCACACGGGATTGGCCCTGTGCGAGCGGGGTACCTGTATATCAGGGGTGCGCGGGAAGTTTCACACGCGATTTCAGCAGGGTACGTGTATTTCCGGGGTGCGCGGGAAGTTTCACACGCGATTTCAGCAAGGTACGTGTATTACTGGGGATCGCGGGAAGTTTCACACACGATTGGCCCTGTGCGAGCTGGGTACGTGTATATCAGGGGTGCGCGGAAGTTTGACACGCGATTTCAGCAGGGTACGTGTATTTCCGGGGTGCGCGGGAAGTTTCACACGCGATTTCAGCAAGGTACGTGTATTACTGGGGATCGCGGGAAGTTTCACACACGATTGGCCCTGTGCGAGCGGGGTACGTGTATTATTGGGGTGCACGGGAAGTTTCACACGCGATTTCAGCAGGGTACGTGTATTTCAGGGGTGCGCAGGAAGTTTGACACGCGATTTCAGCAGGGTACGTGTATTAAGGGGGATTGCGGGAAGTTTCACACGCGATTGGCCCTGTGCGAGCGGGGTACGTGTATTACTGGGGTGCGCGGGAAGTTTCACACGCGATTTCAGCAGGGTACGTCTATTACTAGGGTTCACGGGAAGTTACACACGCGATTGGCCCTGTGCGAGTGGGGTACGTGTATTACTGGGGTGCGCGGGAAGTTTCACACGCGATTTCAGCAGGGTACGTGTATTTCAGGGGTGCGCGGGAAGTTTCACATGCAATTTCAGCAGGGTACATGTATTTCGGGGGTGCCGGGGAGTCCTACACGTGATTTGGCAGTGTGGGTCCTCCCAGGTTTTCCCTGTACACCCTCCATGGCCCCTGCAGGCAGCCCACACCACAGGGAACTACCCTGCACCCCTGGTCATGTCCCGCAGGCAGCCCACCCAACATGGGCATGCCCCCCAGCAAAGGCACATGTCTCCTTGCACTACTGATCACCAACTCATGTCCCCTTGAACCCCCACCCCCCAGAAGTGCGGGGCACCTGCCAGCAGGCCCCCACTCATGTCCCACTCATGACCCCTTGCACCCCCACCCCCCAGCATTGCGGGGCACCTGCCAGCAGGCCCCCACTCATGTCCCCTTGCACCCCCCCCAGCATTGCAGGGCACCTGCCAGCAGGCCCCACTCATGTCCCCTTGCAATCCCACCCCCCAGCATTGCGGGGCACCTGCCAGCAGGCCCCCACTCATGTCCCACTCATGTCCCCTTGCACCCCCACCCCCCAGCACTGAGGGGCACCTGGCAGCAGGCCCCCACTCATGTCCCACTCATGTCCCCTTGCACCCCCACGCCCCAGCATTGTGGGGCACCTACCAGCAGGCCCCCACTCATGTCCCCTTGCACCCCCACCCCCCAGCAGTGCAGGGCACCTGCCAGCAGGCCCCCACTCATGTCACCTTGCACCCCCACCCCCTAGCAGTGCAGGGCACCTGCCAGCAGGCCCCCACACATGTCCCCCAAACACCACGCCATGACTATACAGACCCATGGCCCTAATGCCAACCCAAATCCCACCCCTCCACCTCCCAGTGCAAACACCCAACGAACCACTGCACCCACTCCCTAGTAAATCACCCATTCCATGATAGTCTGAAAAGAACCAGCATGCCCATCAGCAAATGTCCTACAGAGCCACACAGTTGCAACACATGACTGTGCCAATGCTCATGGAGACATGCACCAAAATCATCACTGTACATCACACCAATAATGTTGAATAAAGAAATGTATTAAAAAGTATAACAAATGTCAAAATGAAAAGCACACATGCAAATGAAGAAATCATTTTTGAAATAAGAAAAAGAAACTCAAATTCAAGCAAGAAAAGAAATCCAAAACATGAAAAAATATAAGTGGTGCATCCCCAAAGTCCATAGAACGAAATCCAAAGATGAAAAGCATAAAAAAACATTACTCCACGTGAATATGACTAAAAGAAAGTATATACATGTCCAAAAAATTGAAAAAGAAAGTCTGAAGGGTCCATTATCCCAAAAGCAAATGAAACCTAACAAAAACCCTATCTAAAATACAACTATATACAAAAAGTGGAGCAAAGTCCGTGGACTCCAAATCATAATAATAAAGAAATGAAACCTAAACCTAAATAACTATTACAAAGGCGGCGGGCTAGTCCGACGGCTCACTGGTTGATGTCATGGGCCAGCGCATCATCGAACTCCTGTTCAATGGCTTGGAGGCGGGCATGTTCCCTGGCCCCGAGGTCTCGCAGGGATAATGCGGTGTCCAGCTCCAACCCCCTGCGAATACCCTTGAGGCACTCAGCCTGCCTCAGAGCCCTCCGCATGGAGTTCTCCACCCTGACCATTGTGAGCCGTTCCTCCTCCGCCCGCCGCTCCGCACCTATCTGCTGGCCCAACTGCTCCCACATGGAAGACACTCCCATTCCAGGATTCTCCTGCCTTCCGGCCGATGCCTGCCCCCCTGATGTTGATGGCCCGAGCCATGATGCCTCCCACGTCGAGCCTGCCGCTGCCTCCGACGCAACTGCCTGTGCCAGCACAACGGCATCCAGGCTGATGGAATCCACCGACGCCGTCGTGCACGTGCCCTGCCCGATGATGCCGTCACATCCTCCATCTGCTGGGGTCCAGTTGCTGGTGTGTCCACCCCTGCTGGACCTCCGACTCCCGACTGTGGCAGGGATGGGATCCCCACCGAGTTGGCTGCATTGGTCGGGGCAGGTCCACAGGGGGCCCTGGTGGCATCTGGGCCGGAAGACGGCATGGAGAACGACTGGCGCATAGCCTCCACAGATGAGGAGAGGGTCGCCAGAGTGGCTGACACATGTACGAAACCCCCGACCACGGCCGCTCCCAACTGGGCCACGTTGGCATGGTGCTCTTCGTGATGACGTGCGTGCTCCACCCAGGAAGCACGCACGTCATCACGAATGACACCCGTGTGCAACGTGACACCAATCAGGACCTTCTCCATACGGCCAGGGGTCCCCTCGTCCGCAGGTGGAGGGGAATCATATGACATGGACATCCCCCCTACCTGCGGACGGGCCTGGGATGGGGCATCCCTGCTGGTGCATGCTGGTGCAGTCACAGTGTCAGGGACAGTGACATGCACAGGCCCCTCCACGGCTACTTGTGCTGCCTCCTGCCCCTGCCCCTGGACTGCACCACTTGCACCAGCAGGGATGCCCCCACCAGGCCCCATGTGCAGCTCTGTAGCGGCCTCCTCCTCCTCTGTGGAAACCACCAACCTGGATGGCTCCACCCTGTCTTCTGCCGTTGCAAGCCCCTGTGGGGGCTCACCCACCCCTTCCGCTGCAGCCGTGGGGGCATCCCCGCTGCTTTGCTCCACAGCGCCGTCTCCGCCCTCTTCTTCACTTGGCGCTGTGTAGAGGGAGACATAGAACACAAGCATCAGGGTACTGTACAATGGTCCCCTAGACAGGAAGCAATAGCAGATGAGTGGCACTGTCAAAGATCACTTCCATCATGTCCCTCCACAACACATGGGTCAGTGCAGGCAAAACACATGCAGTAGCAGGCATGGTGCATGCTATGGACATTAGTACACATGTCCAAGGGACTCTTGAAACATACAATGTTGTTTTGGAACTCACATGCATCATGGGTCATGCCTATCACATGCACACACTTCACTGTAGTTTCATCCATCTGGACTCGTACACCCCAGACACAGTGGATGCAAGGATAACTAGGCTGCATCAGTGATACTGAACATTGTCACAAACATGTGTCATGCATCCATGGCATTCACAAGTCACAGACACGCAGGTCAGACACACAGACATGGACACCATACATGTACATGGCATCAGCGCCCATCCCTCACCCCCACCCATGTCCAGGAACAGAGACTGGCATGCTCTCATGTGTCCATTCCGCATAGGGCTCCCCATGTTGCATTTAAACACATACACCAACCGTGTGCTTCACGCATTACTGGTCTCACATGCATGATCATGATGTCCCTGCAAACACACATGCGTACATGTCCTGTGTCACACACACAGGCAAGTATCAGACAACCAGCACACTGCAACATGCCCTGTCTCACACAGCAATGCTTGGCCACTTACAGCTTGACTCCAGACGGGTCTGCCTCGCAAGGATCTGGGCATGGAGCGCTGGGCGTACGCGTTCCATTGGACCAAAGGCCCTTCAAGCGTAAGCGCGTCTGTGACATATCGTGCACGGGCGTTGCCCTGGCAGGGCTTGAAGATCCCACGTGGATTTCCATTGCTCTGTACGTGCTTTCCGTGGGGTGCGGTGCGTGTGTTTTCCAGGCATTGGGGTTCACACGCTATTACTTCACAGCGGGTGGGTGTTGGCTACACGTTCTTCTACACGCAGACGGTGAGTGGTACCCCGCTCGCCCAAGGCCTATCGCGTGTGAAACTTGCCGCGCACGCCCATAATACACGTACCCCGCTCAATCGCGTGTGAAACTTCCCGCAAACCCCGTAATACACGTACCCTGCTGAAAACGCGGGTGAAACTGCACGCGAACACCGTAATACACGTATCCTGCTGAAAACGCGGGTGAAACTGTACACGAACCCCAGGAATACACGTACCCCACTCGCTAGCACAGGGCCAACATTCCTGGGGTTCATGTGAATTTTCACCCGCGATAGGCCCTGTGCGAGTGGGGTACGTGTATTTAAGGTGTTCGCGGGAAGTTTCACACGCGATTTAACTGTCAGAGCGGGGTACGTGAATTTCGGGGGTGCGCAGGAAATCCTAGACGTGAATTGTCAGTGTGGGTCATCCCAGCTGTTCCATCTACACCCTCCACGGCCCCTGCAGGCAGACCACACCACAGGGGATTACCCTACACCCCTGGTCATGTCCCGCAGGCAGTCCATCCACCATGGCAATGCACCCCAGACAAGCCACCTGTCCGCTTGCACCACTGATCACCAACTCATGTCCCCCTGCACCCCCACCCCCCAGCAGTGCGGGGCACCTGCCAGCAGGCCCCCACTCATGTCCCACTCATGTTCCCCTGCACCCCCACCCCCCAGCAGTGCGGGGCACCTGCCCGCTGGCCCCCACTCATGCCCCACTCATGTTCCCCTGCACCCCCACCCCCAGCAGTGCGGGGCACCTGTCCGCAGGCCCCCACGCATGTCCCACTCATGTCCCTCTGCACCCCCACCCCCCAGCAGTGCGGGGCACCTGCCAGCAGGCCCCACTCATGTCCCACTCATGTCCCCCTGCACCCCCACCCCCCAGCAGTGTGGGGCACCTGTCCGCAGGCCCCCACTCATGTCCCCCTCATGTCCCCCTGCACTCCCACCCCCCAGGCAGTGCGGGGCACCTGCCAGCAGGCCCCCACTCATGTCCCCCTGCACCCCCACCCTCCAGCAGTGCGGGGCACCTGCCCGCAGGCCCCCACTCATGTCCCCCTGCACCCCCACCCCCCAGCAGTGCGGGGCACCTGCCCGCAGGCCCCCACTCATGTCCCACTCATGTTCGCCTGCACCCCCACCCCCCAGCAGTGCGGGGCACCTGCCAGCAGGCCCCCACTCATGTCCCACTCATGTCCCCCTGCACCCCCACCCCCCAGCAGTGCGGGGCACCTGCCAGCAGGCCCCCACTCATGTCCCACTCATGTCCCCCTGCACCCCCACCCCCAGCAGTGCAGGGCACCTGCCTGCAGGCCCCCACTCATGTCCCCCTCATGTCCCCCTGCACCCCCACCCCCCAGCAGTGCGGGGCACCTGCCAGCAGGCCCCCACTCATGTCCCACTCATGTCCCCCTGCACCCCCACCCCCAGCAGTGCAGGGCACCTGCCTGCAGGCCCCCACTCATGTCCCACTCATGTCCACCTGCACCCCAACCCCCAGCAGTGCACGGCATCTGCCCGCAGGCCCCGACACATGTCCCCCAGCCAACACATCATCACAATCTAGATCCCTGGCCCTTATGGGCAGCCTCCACATGCCAAACACCCTCCCAAGTATTGCATCCACCCACTTAGAAATGCCAATTACATGATACAACCCCAATGGCAAGTATGTAAATGAACACATGTCCCTCACATACACACAATGGGTGTAAGTGAATGTCAAAACCCATATCATGACATGCATGAAACCAATGAGATGATACTACACATTGAAGTTTGATGAAAAAAATGTATTAAAATCAACATAAATGGAATTAAAAATAAACAAACGACAATGGGAATTAAAAACGAAAAGCAGCATGTCCGTAAAATAATGAAAAACAACAAATCATAATCCAAAGGAAAGGTGTCCAAAGTCACAGTTCAAAAAAGTAAATCCAAGGAAAAAACAAAACGGAAAACCATTGCTCCATGGGTAAATCTCCCCAAAAAAGTACAATCCAACAGTCAACTATATACAGATAAACAATCCAGGGTCCATGATCCCAACTGCAGAAATGAAACCTATCTAAAAATACTACCTAATAAAAAACTATATTCAAAAATGTGGTCCATTGTCCAAAAGGTCCAAAATGAATAAAAAAGCAAAGGAAACCTAACACTAACTACATAACTATTTACAAGGGCAGCGGGCTAGTCCGACGGCTCACTTTTGGATGTTCCGGGCCAGGGCATCATCGAACTCCTGCTCGATGTCCCAGAGGCGGACCTCTTTCATGGCCCTGAGGGTTCGCAGGGACGATGTCATCTGGAACTCCAGGTCCCTGCGAATGGCCTTGAGGCACTCGGCCCGCCTCAGGGCCCTCCGCATGCAGTTCTCCGCCCTGACCATCGTGAGCCGTGCCTCTTCCGCCCGCTGCCGCTGCGCATCTATTGCATGGCCCAACCGCTGCCACACGGACGACACTTCCCATCCAGGGTCCTCCTGCCCTCTGGCCGATGCCTGCCCCTCCGATGTTGAAGGCCCTGAGTCATCATGGCTTCCACCTTGTTGCTGCTGCTGCTGTGCTGCTGCCTGTGCCCTGGTTCCTGCTGCCTGCACATCCTCCTCAAGCTGGGGTGCAGTTGTGGAGGTGGCCACCCCTGCTGGACGTCCGACTCCCGACTGTGGCTGGATCTGTTGTCCACCAGCCTGACCGCAGGGTCAGAGGCAGCTCCACAGGGCACCCAGGTGATACATGGGTGGAAAGATGGCATGGAGGACGACTGGGGCATAGGGGGTTCAGTTGAGGAGGGGGTCGGAACAAGGTCCAGGAAACTGAGGAATCCGGCCCTGGTGAGCTGTCCCAGTGGGTCACCGCAGTCAACGAGCCATGCGAGAAGATGTGCAGTCTCCTCATGATAAGACTGCAGGTCACCTCGCATGGCACATTGACGCAACGCCACCCCACCCAGGACAGGCTCAACCAGGTGCTGGATAGCCACATCCGCAGGGAGAGGAAGGCCAGTTGGTGTAAGCCAATCCCCTCCCTGAGAACGGGTCTGGACGTAGGCATCCCTGCTGGTGCAAGATGATGCAGTGACAGGATCAGGGACAGGATTGCACACAGGCACCTCCGCGGCGGCCTGTGCTGCCTCCTGTCCCTGGTCCTGCAGTGCACCACTAGCAACAGTGGAATCCCCACCTCCAGACCCCGTCTCTGTCCCTTGCACGGCCTCCTCCTCCACCAAACCCCCCACCAACCTGGATGACTCCATGCCATCTTCCTCCGTTGGGCCCTGTGGGGTCTCAGCTGCCCCTTCTGCTGCCGAGGAGTCTAACTCCGACCTCCGCCTCTTGGACCTCCCCTCGGCAGCTGCGGCCTGGGACGCGGCACCAGACTCCTCACTCCCCGACGAGATGACAACCTGGGAGGGGAGCCGGGCCTTGCGTCTCCGGCTGGCGGTGCGATCCCTGCTGCTGTGCTCCACAGCACCTTCTCCGCCCTCTTCATCAGTTGACGCTGCAGACAGGGAGAAATAAATCACAGGCATCAGGGCACTGTACAGTGGACTCATAAACACATGACATGTCCACATGAGTGGCATTGTCAAACTTCAGACATGGCATCACAATCCCCAACACACATGTCATTTTGACTCACACACATGAGCTATTCCACAGCCATATTGCAACAGCCAGCACCATCCATACACATACAACAGCATGAGCAGCCAAAGGTGAGCCAGACATCACATGAAACACAGGGAGTGCACTACACATGCACACACGCCAACACACTTACATGCATGTGTACACCTCCGCCAACTGTCGCAGTGTTGAGATCGTCATCCATGTCACATCTGCAAATCTGTTTTCCACATATCAGTGTCACATGCATCCATGTTGCATCACTGTCGCACTCTTGTGAAATAGACACACATGCACATGTACACGGTGCACATACATGCAGCTGGAACCAACATCCATGTGGGACACCACAACCATGCCAACTGACATACACAGTAATCCAAACATGTGTGCTCACACATCTGCTTTTGGCTTGCATGCTTATCCACACATACACCAGCCATGTGTCTCACACATGAAAGGACTTGCATGTGTCTGCCTCACAGCCCTATACATACACATCCATACATGGCCCTATAAAAACACATGTACAACCTGCACACTACTGGCACACCACCACACGCACAGCTTCCAATCAGTATGCATTTACACTTACCGCTCGACTCCAGACGGGTCTGCCTCTCAAGGACCTTAACGTGGAGCGCTGGGCATATGCGTTCCAGGACCCTCATCTGATGTTCCGACAGGTGGCCCCGGCGCCCCTTAGCATCCGCTGCCTTCAAGAGGCGCCGGGCCTTGTTGAGGGTCCTGGACCTGAAGTCCTCCCAGCGCTTCTTGACATGTTGGAAGTCGCAGACTGCCACCCCCTCAGCGTTGATGGCAGTCATGGTGTCCGTCCAGATCCGAGTCCGTCCTTCTTTGTCGCCGCGGGAACTTCCGAAGAGGGCATCATACTGCCCCAGGTTTGCTCCACCAGGACACCAACTTCGGTGGCAGTGAAGCTGGTGGCCCTCTGCCTCTCTGGCTGGGGGTTGCCAGTGGTGCCAGATGGTGTACTGCCGGACATGGCAACCCCAGAGGCAGGAGTGGGTGGGCAACTGGGTCCTGGGGCTGGGCTGTGGAACAATGGTATCCCAGTTGGGAGTCTTCAGTTCCAGCAGGGGTGGTCACAGCAACTGCACCCCTGGCTGATGTTCAGGCAGCAAATAGCAGGGCACGTGGGCAGCAGGCAGTCAGGCAGCAGCAGATGGCAGGTGGGAGCATGCTCGGGGCTCTGGGGGGCAGTGATTCGGCCTTTTGGGCAGGAGCGTGGTCTTCCGTGTGTTTTCGCGTGGCCAGCTTGATACGGAGTGATTTGGCACGTGAAAAATGTGCACGTCAGCGTGTGATTCGAGGAAAGGCCCCTAGCGCGTAAGCGTGTCAGCACTCGTATGGGCTTTCATTGGACCAAAGGCCCTTCAAGCGTAAGCGCCTCTGTGATGTGACGTGCGCGGGCGTGCGCGGGCTTTTCCCTCGTGACGTTAGCATAGTGGTTCAGCGCGCATGAAAAACTGCATGTCCGCGTGGGAATGTGTGTAATCCGAGGAAAGGGCCCATGCGCGTAAGTGACGTGACGCGCGCTCGCGTTTCCCTCAGCACGGTTTAAAGGTGAGCGGGGGCAGCAGTTCGCTGTACGTGCCTTTCGTGGAGACCGACGTGTGTTGCTGCTTCCTGTTGTTTCGCGCGTCATCACAACTTCACAGCTATCAAGGACGTATCTCTTCTTTTGGCGGGGTTATTGGCTATGCGTGTTTATCTGCATTGCGCTAGTCAGACGGGGAGTCGCACACGCTATTTTTCCCACTTCGGGTGCCCCTGTGTATCGCACCCATTTTCGAGGTCATAGTAGCCTGCGTGTCCCACGCATACGCGTTATTCGTGTTACTGGGTGCCACCGCGTACTGCGGGAAGTTGATTCCACGCACGTAGGCTGCAGGGTTGCGTGCACGCTTTTACTACAGTTTTGGGGTGCCTGAGCGTTGCGTGACCCGTCACTACATCACCGGGGTCACATACAGCCTTGCAGGTGCAGGGGGGCTGTTAACTTCTTGCTTCCCACCCCCTTCCCCCCAATTGCCCAGGTCAATTGTGGTGTACACCTCCCATTGGCACTACTCCATCTGTGCCGGCACTACTACATCTGTGCCATGGTTGGGAGGCCACCAAAGGTGAGGGGCGCCTCAGCTGGGCGTACTCCTCGTGGCGGGCATGGTCGGGGACGTGGCCGTGGTGACCATGGAGTAGAGGGACTCCAGGGTGTCCAGGGCGGCCACAGAGGAGGAAGAGGCAGGGGTGCGCCACTTGAGCACAATGTTGTGCCATGTGTTGGTGCAGTCATGCCACCACCCCCTGTGGTTCCGCGGGATGCAGCTTCTGCATCTGGCACTGGCGCCCGTGTGAACCGGCAGTCCGTTCCATCGACTGCCACGGGCCCAAGGGTAGTGGTAGCTGCAGGTCCAGCTGTGGACACCACCACCCAGGCTCAGGGTCTGCCAGCGCAGGCTGCGTTGGCACTTGAGGAGCCCTTGGTAGATTTCCAACAGGCCAGGAGGGAAACCATAGGGGCACGCAGGGCTGCTCTGACCAAGACACATGTCCCTGGGGCAGTTATGTCATCTGCTGCCCCGAACAGCCGGGTGTTGGCAAGTGCAGGGGCAAATGCACCCAACAACACCCCGATTGTGAGTCTGCCAACCAGGACCGTTGCGGTCAATGACCCTGCCACAGCGGATGTTGCTGCGCAGGGTCCATTAGAGGGCACCCAGCTGCCACTGACACAAGTCAGGCCTTTGGTCGTCCCTCCACCTGCCACTCCCTTGGATCAATCCACTGAACCCACTGGCCATACTGATCAGGGTGGCATTAGCCGGCTAGGGTCTGCGCCACAGTCCAAGAGGAGGAAGGTTGCACCTGCAGCACAGGTTGGGACCCCACACACAGCCACGACCTCCTGCACGTCGAGGAGGAAGCCTTTCTGCAAGCAGGAACTGAACTTCCTCGTGGACTACGTGCGGGGCCACAGCCGTGACATGGTAGTGGGTGCCAATAGTCAGACTACGGCTGCCCACCGTGACACCCACTGGAAGCATGTTGCGGAACATGTCAGTTCATTCGGCCATGAGGTGCGCACGGCGCAAGAGTGCAAAAAGCGTTGGAATGACCTCAAATGCAGCGCTAAGGCTAAGCGTGCCTCAAATTACAACTTGACTCTGGTGACTGGCGGTGGGCCTGCACCAGAGGAGGAAGAGCTCACTCCACATGAGTCACTTGTTGCAGAGTTCATAACACCTGAATCGGTCGAAGGAGTGGGAGAGATGCTGGACTTTGATGTCCAGTCCAGTGAGTGTTGATGCATATTTGTTGGGGACGTGTGCGTTTTTCTTGTGGGATGTGTTGTGCATGATTGCCACTACATGTGACGTGTACATGGTTCTGATGTGTAAGTAATGCAATGCTTCCGTGATGCATGTCTGCTCTGCTGGATGGTGGACATGTGGAGCAGATGGGGACTGTCTGCATCACCACTATTGCACCCTACTCACATGCTGGTTACCAGTATACCCCTCCGGTCCATGTTCCAGCTCACTGGCCCTTCTGCATGTGGCGTGGGGTGACCTTCCTCTCAGCCCAGGCACAATGTCATAGCATGACTGATGTGCATGTGTCCTCTGCCGGCATGCGGGTACTCCATGTAGGCATGCTCCCTTGCCCCTCCTCTGCCACTCTGCACTCCAGTTCCACCTTTTCACTGGTCTGCTTCAATCTTGCCATTGTGTACTTTCCTGTTCATGCGTCCTGTGTACATGCTAACTTCCCGCGTACAATCTGCCAGACATATGCTGTGTAGTACAGCCTTAGTACTTGATGCAGGGTATCTCACTTGTACTGTGCATAGGTCAGGTGCCCCGCAGGGACATGAGTGCCCATTCATGCTCCATGTGCATTGCACGCATGCCCCTATGTGTCCTTGACTGGATGATCACTTTAATACAAGTCCTGGGTGACATACATTGCATGGCATCTCATCAGCCTTCCCATGTCAACTGTGGCACATTACTGCGTTGCACACATGTTTAGGGTCTGAAAATCTGTGTGGGTCACAGGCCTCAGCCTGTTTAACGGCCAATGACTCTGTCCGACTGTTGTAGTGTCTTCTTCACACATGGGCGGCCTCCAGAGTTTTCATCATGTGTCCTGCTTACTGTCCCATCATCATTTGCAGTGTTGTCACTTGAATCACATTAAGCTGTTGATGCCAGTCAACACTGCCTGTCAATACACAGGTCTATGGTCAGCCTTTTGATACCATGCTAGGCATCCCTGCTTTTGTACTTGGGTGGAGGGGTGTTTTGTTTGTTGATATGCTACCCATTGAATGCACAGTGCACGTGATGCCTGAATTTGACCTTGCACTGCCGTCACATTTCCTGACACACACCATGGAGTCCTTGTACATGTAGGTAGTGAGTGACATACACATTTGCTGCACTGCATAGACCCACTTCTATGCAAACTGCCACCTTTCAACAGGTCTGATCACAGAAGCAATTCAAAGATGACCCAGCATGCATGTCAGGTTCTATTTTGTGTGTCACATGTCTGCCTGATGTGTTTGTTGTCAGTGTGTGTGCGTGTTGTGTGCTTCTGACATGTGTAGTGACATTTTTTCTCTCTATTTTTCAGGTGATGACGCAATGGAGGCGGAGGATGGTGTTGTCATGCCAGACACAGGGTTGTTACCACTACATCAAACCGGCACAAGTGGGGGTCGTGGGGTGGTAGGCCACAAAAACTCCCAAGTGCTACAGTCCATCTTGTCTCTGGCTGCCTATGACTCCAGCCCTGATGACGACTCTGACGTCCATGTCGAGTTGGATGAGCATCAAGTCCATGTGTCAAGGGTGAGTGATTATGATGTGGACACTCCTCTGTCCACGACACCTGCACTGAGGGGTCAGACAGTCTTGGTTCCTGCGCCCGTGGTGGATGGGGACGCAGAGTCACCCTCCACACCAGTCACTGATGTGCCTGGGACATCACGTCGACGGGGGCATGTAGTCGTGCAGCCGCGGGTGGTGCCAACACAGCGAGGACACCCTGTCCTTGGGTCCTGCAGGGGTCAAGCCCAGCAACGCGGTCACCGCGTGCAACCACAGTATACTGAGTGGGAGCAAGACATGACTTCCAATTCAGAACGGCAGGGGGCAGCAATGGAGAATATCGCTGGGAGCATGGAGTGTGTGGCAGGTGCTTCTCCAGCAGCAGGCGGCACGGTCCACGGTCCGCTCGCTCAGGCTGGGCATGGCGGCCTCAGACAGAGCACGCCAGGCTGAAATGTCGTCTCTGCGTAAAGCAATTGCTGCTCACGCAGAGGCGCACGTGGATGCCCTGAAGGAGGAGTATGCTTCCCTCAAATCCACTCTGGGTGTCCTTATGATGTCCCAGAGGCAGCGGGCAGAGGAGAGGTTTGCACAGTTTGAGCGTACCATCTCGGCTGAGCTACAGGCTTGCCGGGAGGTGCAGCGGTTGTCCAGCCAGTCCTTGCAGGAGGAACTCTGTTTTACACGTGCTACCTTGCAAGAGGAAGCACGTGTATCACGTGGGTTCTGCATACAGACCTAAGTCACATCGCCACACAGAACCAGGCTCACCCGTCCGGCAGACTTGCTGCCGTCGAGGGGCAAGCTGCGGCTAGGCATGGCCAGGCTACTGTGCCACGTCCTCCTTTCCAGGATGAGCCAGACTCGGACGACCATCTATCTCCCACATAGGTCGGGCTGTGCAGGCGTTGAGCTCATGGAGGTTTTTTTTTTGGCTCAGCAGCATCGCATGTGGGTGTTGAGCAGCACCCTGTACCTCCCCCCTCCTGAGTGCCTCCTCTCCCCCCCGGGTCGTATGTGGCCATTTTTGATTTTTCTTTTAGTTTAGTTAGTAAAGTTTCTGTTTGATAGTTAGTTTAATTAGGTAATGTAGGTTTTTCATAGTTAGTGTAATTAGTTAATATAGTTTAAAATTGCTTGTCTATTGTGCTTTCATGTGACGGTGCAGTGCTTTGTGGCTTTTGAAAGCATCCACTGTCTGTTCCAGCTGGGCCCTTCAGGCTTGTCTTGTGTATGTGTTTGCTGCTTGGGGTCCTTGACTCACACATGCCACTCCTGCATCCCTTATCCATGGGCTCGCAAGGATGGTTCGGTGTAACAGCCTATTACACAAGGGCTTTGGACTGTCATAACTGTGGCATGTCTGTCTTGTGCTGTGTAACTTGTGTTAACACCCCTAGTGGGGATGATTGCGGTGTTATTGACCACTGTTCTGCTTTTGCTAGATAGGGTGTTTCATGATTAATGTGTATATTCATTGCTATGCATTGTGTAGTATGTTTCTTATCTTTACTGTACACGTGCTTGTTGCAATTCATGCCGTAGATAGTGTGTTCCACACTTTGGATGTGAAAGACGGACTGATGGTGTGATTTCTGATGTACGTCTCTGACATGGTCCAGTAATGAGATGCCTGAAGAGACACACACAGATGACTTTAAAGCATTAATCATGTGTTTCATGCCCTTTCTGCAGGGGGATGAGCCTCCAGACCACCTTTGCCAGCAGACATGGCCCATTGGACGTCTGGATTCTGGACACGTTTGTTGGTGCCCACATGCACATGTGTGCGCAAGCAGAGGCACAGGGATTGCAGACATACATCCTAGAACTGCTGACGTGTTCCAAGGAACTCCAGGCAAGGTGAGCAGCACAGGGGGGCCACAACACAGCAAAGCTTCCACCAGGCCAGTTGCACATGCAGGCTTAGTAGCAGCACTGAGGGTGAGCTTGGACGAATATTGGTGTTGAAGCACACAATACAGCTCAGATGTGTTGGTGGACTGATGGCTAGTTGATTGTAAGGTTGTCTGGCGCACCTGCAGGGGCAGTGGCACATACCCTCAGGTCCACCATGGGCCATTGAGGCACTAGTATCACCCATGAAGCCTTCCGAGACATGGAAAGGAGCAGCTCACAGGGACATACAGCAAGGGACAGACTCAGGTGCAGTGCATTTCATTTCCATGTACATTTTGAAACATGCACTGCCTACTTTGTTTCGGCTTGTTCTGAAGTCATACTTTGCTATATGCGTCTGTCTGCTTACCCAGGGAACATTGCATGTTGTGTGAATTGTGACACATTGGTGTTCCATTTGCCACGCACCCACCGGCGGCTTACTTACTGCATTGACTGTGTATGACCCATCACAGGGGTAATGTTACATATGGGTACGAAGCATCCCCACCAGATTGTCTGTTTGTAGAGTAGTTTGTTGCTATGGGGCATATTTGGTGGTGTGTTTGTGTGTTATGGGCACACACAGATTATTAACTGTGGCTCTCTTTGCAGAATTGAAGTGCTCCTGTAACCGGACCTGAGAGTGAGCAGGCAGGAGGCCAGCACTCAAAACCAGAGCTAAGTGTCTTGTTGTTTTTCTTTCAAACTGCTCTGCATATTCTTGCTGGGGGGTGCACTAATGCATGGATGAATGTGTAATTCAATTTGGTATGTTTTTTTTCCCTAATGCCCCAAGTCCTATCCAATTCTAAACCCTGTACCCTCTACCCGGTGTTCCTGCTTCCCGTACCTATCCAACCAGCGTTCCCTAACCCTCTTTCCCCGCTGGGGTTGCGGATGCCTGTGTAAGCCCCAAGCTTGCAGGCGCGGAAACCCTAGAGGGGGTGGTTGGTCCATGCCACTCCTAAGCCTGGACTCCGGAAGGCCCTGACAATGATGTACAAGTTTGTTAGGATTGTGTATGTGTTCATGCAGGTAGTACATTTTCGTGCATTCCCTACTTTCACGTGTCATTCCTCCTCCCCTCTCCTGCCACTCATTCCAGTTATCCAGTGTGCCAACGCCTGTCCCGACTGCATATCCCTGAACCTCCTTCCCCACCAGGGTCTCAGAGGCCTGTGTGAGTTTCACCTTGCAGGCACCCGGGCCACGGTGGGACTGGTTGGTTCGTGCCACTCCTGCGCCTGTACACGGGAGCTGTGACAGTACACATCCGTTCGTGGTGCATCATTCTCTGTTATGTACCACACATGGTTCACATCCTGTTGTGACATTGTTTTACTGTGCTACCTCGGTTGTTACATCATTGTGGTAGTACTTGGCCTTTGTGAGGTACTGCTACTTCAAGTCATCTACTGGAGGCTGTTCTGGTTCGTTTTTCTGCCTTGGATTTTGTGTTTTTACAAATCATGGTGGACTCTGAGGGTGCAGGCAACTTTTTACACACAAGGTGGGAGATGGTGACGAAGGGGAAGGGTGATCCTGTGGCTAGGTGAAATTGAGGGTTGAAGACTCAATGACCCAGGTGCAGTTGTTCAGTGGGTCATGGTGATTTGTGAGGGGGGGGTGTTTTGTTGTTGATAGTTGCCTTGCCCTGCAGTGTGATGGGAACCCTGACATTGTAATTGTGGTATCCTATGTACATGATGTGTTCTGCTGATCAATGCCTGTTCATGTCTTGTGTTTACCTTTCAGGTGTGAGGGGAAAGTTGTGGTTTGACATGCTGGGGTGTACACATGGTGAATGTTCACATGTGATGTGTAGAGGACACTGATGGGCATTTAATTGCACATGCATATGTTGAGTGCATGTCCTTACTGACCCACACACTCGCACTATGATGCACTACATGTACAACCACTCTTGGATATCCACGTGTACACTCTGTTTGACTTCTGGTGCCCACTGTGTCCCTGCAGCACATGTTCTGTGACCAATTATAGATCCTGTACATGCCTAATTTGCTTTATGATGTCGTTTGTCGCTTAGATGTGATGCTCAGGGTGTGCATCACAGACAATAGCTGTTCACTGTGCTTAGCGCTGAGCAGTGTGTTGCAGGAGTTGGACACAGCACACAGAAGCTGCAGTGTTGATTTTGCAATGCACAATGTGCATGTAGACAGGCATTTATTGTTATGTTACGGCTACAACTTTTGTAATGCATTTGGGAATGACTTATTTTGGCTGGGAGGTTGTTGGTCAGTCATTTCATCTGATTCCATGTCAGGCATCATTGTCTGATGCCAATGTACATTTTTAACATGGCAATGTGTACCTTATTGGTACTGTGTTGGTGTATGGCTATTGCTTGCCATGTCATTTGGTGGTTTGGGAGGGTTTGAGTGACATAACAGTGATGGTCATGGCCTGTTTCGCAGGTGTGTGTGATTCACACCTTGCATGTCAGGGTCAGCCGCTTCTCGAAGCAACGAGCTGGGGGTAGATCTCTCTCTGCGGCAGGAGCCTCCCTCTGGAACAGCCTTCCTGCCTCCCTGGAACTTGAGGAGAACCATCTCCAGTTCCGGAAGCACCTCAAAACCTTCCTCTTTGCTTCTGCTTTCTCTCTCCCTCTCCCTTGCTAAATTCTTCACTGAAACTGCACTGAATCTGCAACTGGGCCACTCTCACCAACCTCGGTCCCTGGCCCAGCCACTCTCCACTTGCACTGCCTCCCTGGCAACCCCTGCACTGCGGGACTGTCTCTCTATCCCTACAGCACCCCCCCTTCCCAGCACTTGTCTGCACTTACCTTTGCACTTGCCACCAGCTGGCCCATTTATTTATTTTTTATTCTACTTACCCTGTACTGCACTCCCCCCCTCCCCTTCCCCTTGCACTTTTCCCTTCCCCATACCCCTGCACTTGCGCAATCTAAATGACACCTGGCCTAGTAGGATTGTTGTCTGTCTTCCCTTGTTCCCCCCTCCCTGCCTCGTCGCTCCTTGAAACACTTGTGTATAGGCACGTTACAAATTCCATATCATATCATATCATATGTCATATGTTTGCCTTTTGGTCACACAGGATAGCTTGTGTTTAAGTAGCTAGGGATGCAGACAATGTGGCACTTCCAAGGCAACAATCTCAGGGTGGTAAAGTTGTGACAGTTGACTGTCTCTTTGTCATCATCGATTGTCACCTGGTATGTGCCAGGCCTGTGTGCACTCCGCAGGAGTGGGAGTTTAGGTGAAAAATGTGGCCACAAGCTGGGTCCGGGCTTCCTCGCCATGTGCCCTGTCCCCTCCCATGGGCAGCGCCTGTGCATGTGGTTGGGCATGTGGGGGCACCACCATGTCCACCGGTACGCCCTGCCGTGTTGCAACATTGTGCAGGACACATGCTGCCACAATGATCTTGCACACTACTGGGGGTGCATAGAGTAGCTGCCCGCCACAGCGGTCAAGGGAGCGGAAGCGTGACTTGAGCACTCCGAATGTGCGCTCCACTATGGCCCTGGTTGCAGTATGGGCGGCGTTGTATCTTACCTGGGGTGGTGTGGTGGGGTTCCGGATTGGCATCATCATGTGGTTGCTCAGAGGGTAGGCACTGTCCCCTGGGGAGGTGTAAATGGTTGTGATTATTGGGGTTTGTGTATTTGTGTGTGTGTGTGTGACATGCATGCATGTGCAAGGGCATTTGTACTCACCTAGGAGCCATGTGTCGCCATGCTGCCCAGCTTCCAGGGCCCGGCTCAGGGCGGACATTCTCTATATGAAACTGTCATGGGTGGAGCCAGGGTAGTTTGCATAGACAGAGGTGATGATTCCCTTTGCATCGCATACCACCTGTACATTGATGGAATGCCAGTGCTTGCGGTTTCGGTAGATGTGCTCAGTGGCCCTAGGTGGACGTAGGGCCACATGGGTGCAATCTATGGCACCGACCACTTTGGGGAAGTGTGCCACCCTGTAAAAATCCAGGACAACGGCCTGCCTTTCTGCGGGTGTTCTGGGCATGTATATGTGCCTGCGGACTGAGGGGCGCGCTGTCATGATTGCCAAGACCTGGTGTAGGCAGCGTGACTGCGTGGCCTGTGAGACCCCCCCCAACTATGGCAGCAGTCCGCTGAAATGAGCCAGTGGCCAAGAAATGCAGGACATTGAGCACCTTCTCCAAGGGGCTCAATGCTTGGGAGCAAAGGGTGGGGGATGTAAGGTCATCTTCCCACTCCCTGACCAGGTCTAGGATGATATGGGGAGTAAACCTATACCTGCCGTAGACCTGGTCGTCAGGCATCCCAAAAAGGCTTGTCCGTGGTGCGAAAATGCGTGCCCTGGCTATTCTCCTCCTCCTGCGGTGTCCCACGATCAGTGCTGCGACAAATGGGGCATTCATCGTAGCTGTATATATGTGTTTGTTGTTTGCGTGCACTTTTATACTGTGCGCGGGGACGCTTCCGCCTGCCTTCGTGTGGCGGACACGTTGACGCCTGTGTGCGTCTTTTGCCGTGCGCGGGTTTCCTGTATTCAAATCCATGAATACGGGTTGTTCGCATGCGTGTGGGTGTTCCGTGTAGTTCCCTGCAGTACTTCCCCAGTTACGCATTCTTTTTCACATGTTATTCCCCATTCCGTGTGTTACGCCCACTGTTACGCCCACTTTGGTTGTGTGCGCCGTGCTATGTGCGCTTTTGCTGTGCGCGTAGCGCACGCCGTTTGGTGGAGTGTGTGCCCGCATGCGCCATGCAAGGATTTGGCGCACGGACAGCGGGAAACACATGCAGCGTCTTCCTTGAATCGCACGCGTGCGCGTGCGTTGGGTTTCTCGTGCTTGCGCCACCTTGCGCCTGCTTGCGCTGGGATTTTCGGCGCACGTTTGTTCCATGAATCGACCCTTGTATGTTTCAACATTTCTTACTGATCATTGGTTATGCAGAATTGGCAGATTAGGGGCCTCATTACATGGAAGGCGGTAATCCAGGGTGCTATTAGCACCCTGGACCATGCCGGTAAATTACCGGCACCGCCTTGGTGGAAAGGGGAATTACCGCCCTATTCCAAGTTTGGCGGGGCGGTAATTCCCCCTTCCACCATTGCCCTTCCCCATTCCCATTTTTACCCCATAGGGCATAATGGGAATGGGGAAGGAGCTAATTACGGCACCGTAATTTTGCGGTGCCGTAATTAGCACCAAGGTCCCTTAGCGGGTTGGTTTTTAACGCCTGCAAAAAGCAGGCGTAAAAGCACCAACCCGCTAAGGGACCTCGTAGTAAGGCGGTAATGGTTAACGGTCACCGTTACCATTAACGGTGGCCGGTAACCATTACCACCTTCCGTGTAATGAGGCCCTAGATCTGCATTAAAAACTTTAGAATGCAAGGCAGTCTGTATTTTGGTCAGCCACAGATTCAACCGAAATCTCAACAGCAGTTCGGCATATCTAACATCTGTGAATTTTTCTTAGTAAGGGGAGATCGTGTGCATGGATTGTAGACAGAAATACCTGACATGGAAAATTGAGTAGGCGGTGCACTTCTCCCACGTCATGCAGAAGTCCCAGTACCATAGTTTAGATTTAGCTTTATCTGGTTGTTCAACTAAGGTTTGCAAAGAAATATCAACCTTTAGCAATATCTTTTTACAATAGGTTTCCCAAGTGTGTAGCGGACTGGCTCGCCGGCCATTAAGGGCAGCGGCTAGTAGTGGGAGTAAAGTCATAACCTTAGTAGGGCTGCTCAGGCGCTTAGTATACAAAACCAAAGCTTGCCAAGCCACCATAGTAGATAAAGAAACTAGGCCCAGCTCGTATTGTAAAATTTCAATCGGTATGCTGTGCGGTACACACAGGATTTTTTTCCAATATATCCCTTCGATAAGCTCCCATTTTGGGTGGTTTTCCTCTTGCTTTCATTAGGCTCCATATATAATAACAGGGACTACTTTCTGTTTATACAAATGAATCACCGGAATATGTGAAAACGTACCATACTTCTTTTGGATTACTCTGGCTTGAGTTGTTAAAGTGTGCATTTTTAATATTAATTCAGCTCTATACGGGAGCTCAGTAATACTGTTACTAATGTTCTGGCCCAAATACCTGTATTTATTTAGGTAATAGTCGGAGAGGGTGAGTAAAACGTGTGTATCATCGGCATAGTTTGTGTAAGAAATGCTGATTGTGTCTAGAAGGATGAATAGTGGTTTTGTAAAAATGGTGTACAGGGTTGGTATACAGAGGTACCTTGAGGTACAACGCACGTGATGGGTGCAGGGGGGCACTAGCGTTCTCTGCAAATACTCGGATGACTCTATCACTTAAGAAGGACTCATTCCAGGTTGTGGCCTCTTCAGAGAAATTCACTGCAGAGGAGAGGTGATGATCAAGGATTTTGTGGTCCACCAAGCCGAACGCAACGACAACTCTAGGAGTAACAGAAGTTCAGGATTTCCATTGTCCCTGATCTCATCGATCTGAATCTTTAGATCAAGCAATGCCAATTCTGTGCCACACCCCCACTATGTGATTTGTCCCCAGGTAGCTTTGGATTTGTAGATAGGCTGCTCTGTCCAGAATTTTTAGTAAAAAGGGGACGGTAGTGATTGGGCGGTAGTTGGTAGGAATTGTAGGGTCAAGCAAGGGTTTTCTGATGAGAGGGCAAACCCAGGATTTGTTAAGGCTAGTGGGGACAATGCCAGTGGTGAAAGAGGCATTAATAAAAGGTGCAATGATAGGCGCCAAGATCTCAGCACAATCTTTGATGAGGATTGCTGGGCGGATGTCGCCTTTGCATTGAGAAGGTTTGAGACTTTTTAAAATATTTTTAACATCGTCTTCCGAGACATTGGTGAATTGAAACAAAGGGGGATCTCGGTGGCAGGAAGATGAGGCAGTCGTGGCTGTTGTGGACAAGTGCAGGCGTTTAAGCAGGGCTTGTTTAGTGTCAATTTTTCTGTGTAGGGTTTCAAATTATGTGAGCTTGGCATTCTGAATATTGGCACACCGGGAATCATCTTTCAGTATGGTGACTCAGGGGGTGGCAGGGGTTTTCAGTTCCCCAAGAATGATGAACATCTCACGAGTGTTGGATTTTGTGTTGGCAATGCAGGCATTGTAGGTTGTGGCTTTGGCGGTGATTATGGATTTTTTACAGTGTTTTGCGGCAAGCGGAAATAGTAGTTTCTTGGCCTCAGATGGTGATTTCTTGCAATCAGCTTCAGCTAGCCATTATTTAGAGCCAAGTGTTTGAAGTTCGCGGGCAAACCACAAGTTTCTGTGCGCAGATGGTTTGAGTTTGCATGGTTTCAGCGGTGCAATAGTGTCAATGACCATCGTAATGGTCTTTCTGTACATGTCAGCAAGTGTAGTAGGGTCAGTGGCAAAGGGAGGTTCTGGTAAAAGTGAATTTAGCAAGGGGCAATATATGTGTATATGTGGCAAGACACATATACACATATATGTGGCAAGACATGCCACGCACGACCAAGCCGGACCTATTCTTCTCGATGCATCGCCACGGCCTCACTCCTTCAAGGGGACCAGCACCCCCAGCAATCTGGGATCTCCCAACCCCAGCCACCCGGCTCACAAACACGGGGCCAGGGCACTTTGCCAAACACCCCTAAGGGCAGGAGGCAACCTCACCCTAACACCAGCCCTTCTTCCACAGGAGCCCCCCAGTACCTAACCTGGCCACGCCACCCCAACCACCACAGACGCATGGCCCATCCCAGGCCTCCCTTTCACAACCGCAGGTCAAATTTTTCTCAAATGGAAACAGGCAATCAGACGCCTCGCAAATTCCAAACTAGCTCTATGCTCTCAGTCTACAAGACGAGTGCACCCTAACAGCAATCTAGGAGCCACGCCTGTCTACAGGACAGCACCCATACCAGGACCAGGACCCCACAGGGGGCTAAAGACCTTTGACAATAGGTAAGAGGCATCTAATTCTCGCAATGCCCAATCTTGAATATTTACCCCTCATCACTTCCTTGCTAACCCTACTCTGTTCTTTCTCCTCTCTCCTTTCTACCTTGAATGAATATTTCATTGCATCTAATGTATGTGCTATGTAATTTTCAATCACGTGCCTCAACCAATTCACTTCACTCAAACACCACTATTTATGCACTAATATAATCCATGTCACAAATGTCACGAACCACATGATTTTTGAATATTCATCAGCCTTGATAAAGACCCACGGGTCGAAACACGTGTCGGCTGACAAACAAGGCGCACAATTGCCTTTAAGTGTATACGATGCTTATCAATTAAATGTGGAAAACAACCCAGCACTAGCACAAATAAAAGCAAAACCTGTATCGCATTAACTACAGAATTGGAACTATTATTTCAACCACTGAGGCAAGATAACCAGGAGAAAAAACTTCCTTCTTCTACTTAACAACTTGGGGTTCTGGCTAAACCCCAACAGCTTCTGTGATCTTGCAACACCAGAACAACTTATTAGTCTCCGACAACAGCAGAGCTTAGCACAGGCTGTTTCCACACCTAGAGCCAACCACGGTTCTATGAGTGAAATAGGTAGTTGGCATGCACACCGCTAGGATCGTTCTTTATGACGCGGTAAGTATAAAATCCAATTGGGTGGTCTTAGCATGGTTAGGAATATACAATTTGATTTTGCTCTGTAATTCACTTAATGGTGATCATTTCCACTGCAGGTGATTACAAGAGAACCGATTGGGAGATGCCATCTAAATCATATGAAGCCTCTGCAAAGGCGTCTATTAATAAATTGAACCGCGGAAACTATGCCGGCGAGTCACTTGGAAGTTAGAGAGATTGTTCAAGAACATTTCCTTACAACACAGAAGCCTTATATTCTTTACGGCGTTCTGCCCCGCCTCCCCATTACTACAGATTATTATGCTTTTGAATCATTGTGCTAACGACCTGAGGGTGGCCTTTTCCACTGTAGGTAATCATAACAGAGCCAGCCAGATGTGGCTGCATCTGAATTATTCTGTTGAGGATGTTGAAATAGCTGCTTAAAAGAGAAAATGGTAAATTGACTAAGTGTTTGTGCCATAATACGTTTAGACAGAGTAATAATAAGGTGTACGCCTACAGATTACTTTGTCGTTGTTTACAGGTGATTGTTTACCTGTGTATTAATGAAAAGAGGTTTGGGTGCTGATTTGAACGGCTGAAAGATTGTCATGAGGTCATATATTATCCTCTCCTATGTTTGAATATGCAGTATCATAATGTAATGAGACATTGATATATGCCCAGTATATACAATAAGGAGAGTCATTTTTGGTTTCATTCAATTTTTGGTTTGTTTCACTTACAGATAGAACCTGGAGAAAACACTTATAGCAGACATGTATGGCTGTTTGGTTAGAAAAGCCAGTGTTTAGGAGTTATGCTATTTATTAATGCTATGCTATTTATTTAATCTAATCCACTAGAAGTGTATGTCCTGAAGAAGACCATTTACAAGTTTAACAAAAATGTTGTACATCACGTCAAAACAAGCACATAGGAAGGACACATTATGAGTTTGAATGAATGGAATTATGGTTGCACATAGTTTGTTTACACAAAATAACCCCCTGCTTGTTGGCCATATTTAGCTGTGAATGGTCTGATGTTAGACTGTATCTAGCGAAAATTGGTCTATTGATAATTTTATTCTCAACTAAAGGAGTATTTATGAATTGATATTCACAACTGATCGTTATAAAAGTATATGTTGCACTTTCATTGTTCTTAATGTATGTGTATTGGAGATTTATTTTTGCCCTTCATGTTTTGAATTTTTGTATATATAGCTTTGACGAATTTGTGCATTTGGAGTATTTAGATAGTTATTTTTTAATACAAATGAAATCATCTTTTGCAGTACTGTGCACCTCTTACATTTTTTAGTGAACTCCAACAAGTAGTTTATATATAAATAATCAACTTGGGAACTGTCTAAATAATCTTCATGAGACCCCCCCATTGGTCTTGTTTGTTACTTAGCTCCAGGTGTCTACGAATTAAGGGTCATGCCCATCTTTGTCTATTACTTGAAGTTGAGAGATAGATCCAAACCTCCTTAAATCAGTCGGGTGAAATGAGTTTAAAAAAAATAAAAAGTGGTTTCATCACAGAGCGTTTCCAATCATCCATTAAAAATGCAAGAAGAGAGGGAGGTATTAAACACACGCGGTATAGTCTCCATAAATAACGGAAACAATTATGACATGACTCTGTGAGGGAGTTGATCCAAGAGGGAACATGAACATATGGCAGGGGAAAAATAAATGTGAGCTGAGAGATACCTATGTATCAAAGATCATATTGGTGGACATTCTCCTCCCTGCCAGTTCTGGTTGCAATATTAGATTTGTATTGTTGGTAGAGCTAAAGTTGTTTCTTATCTTGCCAACTTAGTGGCAAAAGGATCTGCTAACTGTTCAGCAAGTTCTTGTGAAGAAGTTACTTTAGATGCATCAGCTTAATTGCAGATTTGATTCACAAAAGTGACTATGTCCAGTCTTCAATGATTCATGGGTCTAAGTGACATGGAAGTGCCATCCATGCATTCCATGTAATGCTAATGCCTATAATACAGGGGCACCACGGATCAAACTCAGTGAGCCTAGTTATACAGAAAACGTACATGCTTCCATTTACCTATGCCTATGTCAAACATGGGGACCAAACAAAAAAACTCCACATGCTCAGGAGTTCTGCTGGTACTATGCATCTGCTTTGTCAAGAAGTTAACCAGGCCAAACCTGTGAGCACTCTGAACGGGTGGCAGTCAGCTTATTCAATGAATTGAAACTTTTCTTGATTGATTATACATGCTCTGAAATGTCTATTAGGTGATGCGATTTAGGTTGTAAGATGCCCACTGCATGCCCAATGATATTTTTTTCTGAATTGATTGCACACGTCCTCACATTGTTCTTATGTGGTGCAATGCAACTTGTCCTATTGCAATATCCCAACTGGGATTACAAGTCTTGTGACTGTCAAATATCACGTTCTGCAGATTCCTATTACAGCCACATATTCATTGAAGGCCTGTCCCATTACTGTTTATTTAACATAGCACAGAGGCAACTTCAGTTTCCTAATTTTCAAAACCTTTGTGTTCATTACAAGCATGGCTGAGACAGTCCACATTCAGTGTGATTCAATTCACTTCTATCATTTTGAGTTACACATATTAATCACGCATTCCAGGTCGCATAGATGATTGATGCTTTTGGTAACCTTCTTCCCCTTCGCCCTTGGAGGGCATATCCTATTTCTTGGTTGCAGGCACACGCTGGGCATCTAAAATACTGTGGAACAGAAAGGATAGTCCCATTGCAATCATATCCACGTTTTCAACAGATTGGTTGCTGTTATGATTTTGGTGTTATTGATGTTGGTCATTAAATGGCAGTATGATCTAGTTAGAAAGTGAGCGATAATGAACCCTATCCATAATGTAGGCCAGCTTTACCACAATAAAGGAACTTCTTTTCTTGAGGTTTTTTTCCCCAAGGAAAACCATTCGACCTGGCTCATGACTTTTGCCAGACATGCCACTTTAAAACATAATTTCATGTCTGTGTGTCGAAGAAATTAATGAAGTCTGCCTCAAGAATACATGTCAGCATTGCCACTGTAAAATATATTTTCATACTCATTGTATCAATGGAAAACATAAGGCCTACCTCAACAATGTATGCCACCATTGCCATTGTAAAACATATGTTCATGTTGCGTGTTGCAACTGTACTGCCCCATGTAGGTCCCCCTGTCTGAGTTCAACTTCACATGACCCTCATGGTCCCAGTTCTACCCCACACAGTTCTCACTGTTCAGGTCCTGCCCCAATGTGGGTATCACGGTTTCATTTTTCGCATGCAGCTCTAACTGGCTGTTGCAGTCCCATGTGGTTTTCACTCCTTACCGTGTTTTTGTGGCAGAGCTTTTAAATGTCATTTTCCCTGTGGTGCTTTCACTGTGGTCGTATTCACCACATTTTTGTTGACAATAAATATATGTGTTGTGTGTTTGGGGTAGGAGATTGGAAGTGGTGGGTGACAGGGTTAGGTGTTGGGGTGGGATTGAGGGGATTGGGGGAAGAAATGTAGTAAAAACAGCCACAGTGAAAACACCACAGGGAAAATTATCACATTTAAAATGGCGACGATGAAAGCACGGCAAACCAGTTCTCACAAACGCTCACAGCTTCATCTGGCTCTTTCTCCCATCAGTGTGTGGTTCCCATTGCCCATATCTCTGTCTATGTGGCCTGATTGCTGAGCCACCTATGATAGAATGACTGCTGCTCTGCAGAAGCACAGGGATGAGAAGTGGTTACATTGAACATTTGCATTTACGTTAGTTTCACGCTTAGTGGTTACATTGACATTTGCATTTACATACGTTTACGGGTTCCATAGTACATAGGAGATAGCATATACAGTGCAGCTTATGAGATCACCTGGCAAGGAGAGCTAATGTGCTAGGGAGTAGTGTGGTTTATATGAATAACCTGGTTTTGAGGGATTTGCAAAAGGCGAGCAAGGAAGGTTCTGCTCTGAGTGCCTTGGGGAGGGCGTTCCAGAGCTTAGGGGCTATGTGGGGGAAACCAATGCCGTCGGCGTTGGCTATTCTTATGGAAGGTACACAGAGTTAGTTTGCGTGGTGGCTCCTTGTGGGGCGGGCCGAGATGTTTTTGGCTATAGTTTCTGATAGGTAGGCTGGGGCAGAGAGATTGATGCATTTGTGCGTGAGGGTGAACATTTTGAAGTTGATCCTTTCCTTGACTGGTAGCCAATGGGCTTTGTGTCGAGCCTGGGATATATGGTCACTTTTTGGAATGTGTAAGGCTGCGTGGAGTGCGTTATTTTGTACTATTTGGAGCATGTTGATGTTTTTTGTAGAGGTGCCTGCTAGAAGGGCATTGCAGTAATCAAGTCTAGCTCCTATAGTGGCTCTGGGGATGGATATGCAGTTTTGAGTGGTTAGAAAGGGTTTTATGGCTGTTATAAGTTTTGTTGTGAGAGCAGAGGCTGAGGAGATGGCGCTGACCTGCCTTGCCATCGATAGAGTGGAGTCTATGTAGACTCCAAGGGTCTTTACTGATGTAGAGACTGATATATTAGTGTGTTCGATGGTGAAGTGAGTGTATTTAGTGTTGGGTTTGGCAAGGTTTTCCTTGGGGACTAGGATGATGATGTCAGTTTTATCCTCATTTAAGCAGAGACCATTGGTAGCCATCCAGGTTTGGATGGTGGCATATATCTGGAGGAGAGCTTCTGCGTCGCGGTTGTATTCTCCAGTGAGGGGAGGAGGACTTGGGTGTCGTCGGCACAGTTCGTGTATGCTATGCCGAGCGTGTCCAACAGGTCAAAGAGCGGTTTGGTGAAAAGATTATAGAGGGTGGGTGCGGTGCAAGAGCCCTGGGGGACTCCACAGTTTATGGTGGTAGGGGCTGCATTGGCATGGTCAGAGTACACCTTCATAGCCCTTCCTTCTAGGAAGGAGGTTATCCAGGAGGTGGCTTATTGAGAAAAGTGGGCTGTGTTGGACAGATGAGAGGAGAGGATATCGTGGTCAACACGATGAAACGTGGCGGAGAGATCGAGGAGGGGTTGGAGAGCAGGTTTGCCATTATCCATTATTTTGGTGATTTGGTTCTTCAGATCTAAGAGGGCGGTTTCTGTGCCATGTCCTTTGTGGAAGCCTGATTGTCTTCTGCCTAGGATGGCATTGGATTCCAGATATTGTTGGATTTGGATGCGGGCAGTTTTGCCCAGAATTCTGAGGCAGAAGGGAACGGTAGTGATGGGGCGATACTTGTTGGGGCAAGCGGGGTCTAGAGTGGGCTTTTTAATGAGTGGGCGGACCCAAGCTTCTTTTAGGCTTTGTGGTACGATTTCAGAGGAGAAGGATGCCTTAATAAATGCTGTAATGATGGGGTTAAGAGAGGCTGTGCATTCTTTGATGATGGTAGGGGGACAGATGTCCCCTTTACAAGTGGATGTTTTGATATGTTTGAGAAGGTCAGTAACTTCCGACTCTGTGATGTCTCTGAAGACGATGTGGGTTATTTGAGAGCGAGGTTTAGGTGGTGGGGGCACATGTGGGATGTGCTGATTAGGGAGAGCTTTGCACTGAGCTAATATTTTTTCTTGGACATTTTGACTTTGTTGATGAAGCGTCCTGAATGCTGGAACACCAAGCTTTGTCTTTGATGATTTCATCCTGGGTAGTGGCGGGGGTGGTGAGATCCTTGAATATAGAGAACATTTCTCTGGATTTTGAGTTTGCTTTGGAGATTCTTTGGTTGAATGATTCTGATTTGGCTAGGAATATGGCTTTTTTTTATAAGTGGATGAGATCTCTTTAAATTCATTTAGAGAGGATTGGTTGGGCGAGAATTGCCACTTGGCTAGAGCTCGACGCTTGGTGCATAGTGTGGATAGTTCATCAGTAAACCAAAAATTAGAGTGCATTCTTGGGTGAGGACTAGTGCATAAGTGTTCGCCAGAGAGATGGGGTCTTTGATAAATGGAGCTTTAAGTTCTGGGATGCCGAGAAGCGGTGCAAATGTTGATTTTAGTATGTTTTTTCAAGCTTCTGAATTTGGCGGGGTGGGGCATACGAAAGTATCTTTCGATTAGGTATGGTTGGAATAGAAAATTGGATAAGGTGGTGGTCTGTCCAGGGGAGGACTGAGATATTGGTGATGGACAAGGAGCAGTTGTGGTCTGCGATCCAATCAATGGAACGTCCTTTACAGTGAGTTGGAGCACAGATTTTATGTTCAAACCAAATGTGAGTGAGTTCATTAGGTAGGGAGGTGGCTGCTTTGTATTTGGGGTCATGTAGGCCTAGTTTGAGTTCACAGAGTAGGATGGTTTTGGTCAAGCTTTTAAGGTTATTTCCTATGATTTGGAGGAGGTGCTTTTGGTAGTCTGGTGGTAAGCCAGGTGGCCTGTAAGTGATTAGGATATTTATGGTGCAGTTGGGGGAGAGCAACAGTTTGACAGTGAGGATATCAGGGTTGTTTTCCCACTGTTGGTTGCAGAGTCTAATGGAGAGTGTGTCTTTGAAAATGAGGGCTACACCTCCACCTTTGGAAGTCTTGTGATCCTGTCTTAGGATAGTGTATTCTTGAGGGAGGGCAAGGGAGAGGGAGGGGCCTGATGCTTCATGAAGCCAGGTTTCAGAGATGGCTAGTAAGTCAAGTTTGTGGGTGGTGATGAGGTCGTTGATTTCCAGTGCATGTGCTGGGAGGGATCGGGCATTGATAAGTGCGCATTTAAGTTATGTGTGGGATGGAGTGGGTGGTTGTTGGATGTGAGCATTGAGGTTAGGGCTAAACCAGCTACTCCCCACCCCACACTGCTATTAAACCAGCAGTGAACCCAGCCATAAAGGTGAAACGGGCAGAGCCTGCTACCTGTTTTGCTAGTGCAGGCCATGGACAAGTTGTATCTTCAATAGGTGTGAGTAGTTAACAGTACAAACTCCAACCACTTTATTTAAATAGTTCTAAAATAAAATAATATACAAACAAGGTTCTATACCAATATTATAAATTTAATAACACAATCAATGCACCAAACTAACTAAAAACACAACAAACCCATCTCTCTAACACAGAGAATGCAGAACATGGTGTGAAAAGGCCTTCTGTGTTTTGCTCGGCATAGGGGTTCAGGCAAGAGACTTGGCTTTAATGGCAAGAGCTCAAGGATATCACGTTTGGATCCAGTATAAAAAATGTGTACTGCAATAACCCTACAGTACAGACAAGAGGGCATGCTTTGAATGTATCGTTGACATATCTGATAATTGTGCATGCAATGTGCATATTTCTGGATGTTATTCATTCTGCATGTGGTCTGTCTGTAAAGTATAGCAGAGCCCTCAACTGTAGAAAGTTGCCCTATCTGTTGATAGACTATCTATTACACCAATTCCCCCGTTTGTACTGCAACCCATAGAATGTAGCTGTATCCCATGAAAATTCGATCCAGCTGACACATTGGGCCTCATTACGACCCTGGCGGAAAGTAACTGACATGACAGCCATAGCGTAAATAGCGTTTCCGCCATTGCACGATGGAGTAAAGTGCGGCTAATTATGACCCATCGGGCACGAGCATTACGCCATGGCGGAAGTGCAAAGTCCGCGATGGCGGAAATGACCCCAAAACGCCCCTTACCGCCGTCGTACGCCGCCCTAGGTGCAATTCCGCCACCCATCTTACCGGTCACCGTAATGAGCGGTCAGCGCAAATTACGGTCACTGTAAATATACGGAAACGGAAGTAAAAACATGGGGCCGGAACGGGAAACAGCACGCCGTACACCTATAAAACAGAATCCCCACACAACCATTAAAAATCCGACCCTGAGACACATCCCAACCCGTTAGCCACCCCAGTCAAAAAAATAAATATGGGAAAAGTTGCTAAAAAAGCGTGCGATCGCAAGCGGCAGGTCCACTTCTCCCATGAGGAACTCAACGTGCTCACAGAGACCCTCCAGGACAATGCTGCCGTCGTCTTCTCGACGCAAATGACCAGGACGGCACTTGCGAACAAGAAGGCCATATGGGCCCTGGTGGCACAGCGGGTAAGTGCGGTGGGGACCGCACCCCGCAACCCACAGCAATGCAGAAAGCGATGGGACGACTTGCGGATACCCGTCCGGAGCATACTTTCTGCCAACCGAAACATTGCCACAGCTACCGGGGGAGGATCGGAATCACCCATCAAGTTGACCCCCTGGGAAGAAATCTGTGCCTCCACCATTGGAATGGAGAGCATAGAGGGAGTCGGAGGGATGGAGAAAGGAGTGCAGACATCCGAAGAATCAGGTAGGTGGCCCAAATAAAACAATGCTAAATCCACAATGTCCAATCATGTGAAGTACCATGTGTCCCCATAGTGCAATAGAAACACATGTCCAGGAGAACGTCCACATACATTGCCATGATAGCGCCCTTTAAAAGTCAGATTAAATACATAAATAAGTAGAAATCCTAAAAACACCCTCCACATGTGCAGCATGCACACCCTAACTGCAGGCTGCAAAATAACTGCATCCTCAATCCACACAAAAACGAGACCACCTCCAAGGCCCTGACCCAAATCACCCTCAGGTACCACCCCAATGCATGTGATACATTGCCATTCCAATTTCCACAGACCCATAAATAACGCTCACCCTCCTTTACTCCACCACAGGGTCCGATTCAAACGACGAGCTTCAGGACACCCCTACCAGCACATCTGCAAAGAGGGCCAAGACCAACGGCCAAAGACCCTCCACCTCAGCTGCACGGATCAAGACACGGCAGCAGCACAAATCAAGTGGCAGCACACTGGAGGGGACTTCAACAGGCACCCCAGCAGCCAGCATGTCCACAACAGCTGCAACACAGGTCCCCCCAATGGATGCCACAGAAGGCACTGCTTCTGGTGGCAGCAGCACCATAGGTGACACTGCTTACATGCCAGCATGCTCCGACACAGAAAACGGTGCTGTCGATGTAGGACCCATCCATGACCTGTCTCAATCCCCCTGTTTGTTTCATCCCGTACACCATGAGGAAACCACGCAGGGGCACCCACAAGACGACGACTGGCCAACCCCCACAAGGCCTGTGGCTAGGCAACATGAGGTGATCAGCCCCTCTGTGACACCACCGCAAATGGGCATGGCCCAGCAGAGGCAACAGTCCCTCGAGCAGATGATTGTGCAACAGCAGCAACTGGTCACGCTCCTCAAGGAGCATGCTGCTGAATGTGGGGGTTCTAAAGCAGCCATTGAAACATCTACTCAGACACTTAGGGCAGAAATGGAGCGAAGTACCGAGACACTAAGGGCACAAATGGAGGGAAGCACCGAGAGCCTGAGGGGACAAATGGAGAGAAGCACAGAGAGCCTGAGGGGACAAATGGAGAGAAGCACCGAGAGCCTGAGGGGGGAACTGCATGCGACGTCCAAAGACGTATGTGGTGAACTTGCCGCTGTGCGCCGTGTGCTCACTGAGCTCACACAAACCCTTAGGGACATGCATGGACGTGAGCAGGCAGAGACATCATCCGTTGCAAGTTCCGTCCAGGGCAGCCCCCAACGTAGATCTGGGAGGAACCTGCGCTCCACAGGCAGGGGTGCCCCTGATACCCGGAGAGGGGGCTTGCAATAGCGTCTGCCCACTTACAATGAGCATCTTTGGACACTGGTGTTCGGGGGGGAGGTAGGAGGGTGGAGGGGGTGTGTTGGGCTTTTTTGAGTGGCGGGTCGATTGGGTGTGTAATATCATTTCACATTTGCTATACATTTATTCAAAATCATCCAATGAGATGTGTGGACATTGATCTTTGTGTACGAGGCCTTTCTTGGCGTACAGTCCACATTGTGCATGTTCCAGACACACACCGTGCCACAAGTCCCGTGTCCATGTAACAGCCACCAGGCGTGAGTGCTAGAAGCATGCATCTATGAGATTCTGACAAATTTCACGGGCCTCCTGTGCCTCGCAGACTCCTTGAGGTGCTGCCACATCCCCACCCTCATCATGACCATCTTCAGGTGCTTGCAGTTCTGCGTCAGGGGGCATGGCCACATTCCTACGTACGCACATGTTGTGTAGCATGAGACATGCCATGACCATCTTTGCAACCTTCTCATGGCGGTACAGGAGTGCCCCGCCAGACCTGCTGAGGCAGCGGAAACGAGCCTTCAGTAGGCCGAATGCCTGTTCTATGACTACACGGGTACGTGAGTGGGCATGGTTGTAGTCCTCCTCATGCTGGTTCTGTGGGTTCCGGATTGGTGTAAGGAGCCATCTCTTCAGTGGATACCCGGCATCACCTGCATGTGGACAATAAAGGATGTTAATGGAATGTCATTGCTACTTACGCATCCCCCCCCTTCCTGCCAGGTCATTGACGCATCACCTACCCCACATTCACATGCATCAAATGAGACTCACCGAGTAGCCAGGATCGGTGCCCTGCGTGTCGCTCCATGTAGCGTGGTATTGTAGAGTTCCTCAATACCATAGAATCATGGGTTGATCCTGGAAATCGGGCACAACAATGTGTAAAGATCCTGTTGGAGTCACACACCATTTGTACGTTGATAGAATGATATTGTTTCCGGTTGCGGTACTGGACCTCCATGGCATGTGGGACAACCAATTCCACATGGGTGCAGTCGATGGCACCAATGCAACCCGGTATGCCGCCAAGTGCATGGAATCCCACTTTTGTGTTTGTAATCTCCTGCTCCGAGCGTGGTAAAGAGATGTAGTCGTCTGTGTGCTTCAGGAGGGCATCAAGCACTTGGAATAGTGTCCGTGACAATAGTGGCTGTGAAATGCCATGCAACTGTCCGACTGTGTGCTGGTAGGTGCCTATGGCCAGGAAGTGGAGTACAGACACCACCTTCAGTAGGGGTGGGATGGCGGTTGGGCTATCTATCATGCTGACAAGGTCAGCGTGTGTCATGTTGACAATGGCGGTTATGGTGTCCCGGTCCAAACGGTAGAGGGTGTGGATCTGCTCAGCAGTGAGGTTGAACGGATTAGTTCGGAGGCGTGGGATTGCGGGCTGCCTGCGTGGTGGTAGTGGCTGTGCTGGTGGGCCTTGCTGCCCCTGCCTTGCCCTCCTCCTCCTCCTGCGTCTCCTCTGTGCGGCCGGTTGTTGTAGTTGTTGGTGTTCGTCTTCTTCTTGAAGTTGGAGTACTTGCAGTGCTATCAGGTCCCCCAGGCCCAACATCGCTAGTCCTGCCGGTAGCATTTTGGAGTGGGTGTGGTTGTGGGAGGGGGTTGGGTGTGCAATTTATGTGTTTTCAGGCTGTATAGCCTCCACCTGTGGTGATTCATTCCACCTGTGCCAGCTGCAATTACTTTTGTGCGAGCACGTCCCGCACACAACGCTGCAATTTGACGCATGGCATCTTGCAATTACAATCATGTATTTAATCCCGATGGCAGTGAAATATTGGTTTATCTGTTAATTCTGCTATGGTCCCATTGTTTCACATACTATATTTGCAGTCGCGAACATACTTGTGAAGGGTCAGTGGAATGTAGTACTCGATCAACGGTGGACCCTCATGCAGCACTGTACCGACGTTCACCGACGGGCGGGGAGTCCCATTAGTGATTGAAGCCAGTTACCATTTTCACACACAGCCGCACTACATTGATGTATTAGTGAATTCAAGCGTTCACAGATGCCTTTTCGACGTGATGTTGCAAATGAGGAATTCGAAGGACAGCGCTTTTGGTTTTCAACTGGCGGCGAGGAGACGCCCACAGGTCACTGGAAATATAACGTTCTATTGTTGAATGTCCTTGGGACAGGGCCAATGACGAGAATGTAATGATTGATATGAATTGAATGGGATGCGCAATAGCGTAGTGGACGATAAGGCAGGACGTTCCCAAATACATGTTACTTCACTACACTAGAAATCCGGGCAGGAGCACAGTGGATTTTGAAGACTGCATTACGCACAGACTCAATGGAAATTTCAAATGTTATGTGAGTAAATATTCAGCCGTTTTCATACCGGGATGAGGGAATGATGAATGGATGCATGGACAGATGATTTAATTGGGAGTTTGCCATGTACATGGCTTTTTGGAATCTATCCCCTTCCCCTGCGCTATGTGATGCAAAGCTGCCATAGTGGGACCATCGTCTATCTGCCCTTGTTGAACCCTCCCTGTCTCGACGCGCCTTCAGACACTTGTGTCTATACACGTTACTAATCCCATCTAATGGATTCTGTTTTAACAGACGCATGCACACAAACACTCGTTTGTAATAGTGTATTCACCTCGATTTATATCGTTATGATTCGCAAGTGATTTTTGGGTGAAATTAATCCTTTTGAGTGGGCTAGCATGCATATGGTTGTACATTTAGTGTGTTGAATGAAGTGAGTAATACATATGAAGTTCGGATGCCCATACTATTATTTTTTTTTCATTTGGGTGACAGGTATCTCCTCCCCTTTTGCCGCTGCCATCTGTACGCCACTCCTGCAGATGGCTTTTACAGTCGACACCTGCAGCTTTGAGTTAATCAGTGGAGCACCATTACGATCTTATGGGACGATCGCCAATGGGCCACATGCCCTTACGCTGTACTAGTGGCTAGGAGCAACATATCGACCCTTCAGCTGGACTAGTGCCTACTTCATGGGACGGCCCTGCGGTTCTAGGCGCTTCCATGTTGCCTTTTTGAACGTAAATGTAGCCCCTGTGTACCATGAAGGAACAGGGCGTCACACAAGAAGAAGCTGGTCATTTATTGCGGATGCAGCCCACAGTAATGAAAATTATTTGGGAGTTTATGAGCAAATAGCTGTATGGGCTTGGTGATTTTGATGTGCATTAAATTTATGTTCAGATATTAACCTTGTAGCGTTATTCTTTGCTAGTAATGTAGCATATTCCGATTTGTGGCGCGATGTATTGTGAGATGATCTGCATTGGGTTCCGGCTTCTGAGTAGAGTTGTGTGGTACTGTACTGGCCGCGTTTGCCTACGAAGCCCAGTAAGGTCAGGGATAGGGGCTGCCATTATGACTGTTTTTATGCTGTCATGCTCAGGGGCGGGGGATTAGCTTTTGTGCAACAGATGCCGGTCAGCCAGGTGGATTGGTGGAATGATGGGATTATCAGTAAATGGCTGGTCACAGGTGCCTGTGTTTGCGTGCGTTTCTTGGAGGGTGACTGAGGTCAGGTCCATTGGTATTGCTTCTGTATTCGTGCCATCTGTGCCCTACAGCTCCCATTGGCCCCTCTTGAGATGAGCCTGGCTGCTCAGTCACTCTGCCAACTTGTGTGGTACATGCTTATGCTGATGGTTGGTTTGTCTACTGGCAAGAGTACAGGGCTGGTGCAGTCTCCCTCAGGATACTGCTTTGAATGTTGATTTACACTGGTGGCAAGCGATGGGGGACTATTGTTGTTTTGTCTCATGGAATATTTCAGTTCATTTTGTTGTACTTGAACCTTCAAATGCCTGTGCTGCATCAGTATGGCAATGGTGACATGCCAAATATGGATGGCCACTCACAAGGCACTTGGAGCCCCTGCATGCATTTGTTCGTTGGCATGCATGGGTGACTTGTACATTTCACTGGTTGCATAGTGTGACTACATTGCGCCTACGAGGAGTTGTGCAATGTGGGCAGGGAGTGGAGTACAGGCACTCAGTAGGGCCATTTACGGTTGGTTCGCGATGCCGTAATTCTCACCATGGCGGAATGGTACTTTCCGCCATGCTTGATGGCGTTAAGTAAATGTCCGCTAGGGTCAGAATTCGCGTACCGTTGCGCCATGGCGGAATTTACGGTTTTGCAAGGCGCGCGTGCGCGTACTTGGTGCAGTTAGCGTTGGCGTTCACTACGGTGTCGCTAATGGCATCGTACTTTACGGTGACGGGTCATAATCGCAACGCGCGGTATCCGATGGCGGTATTACGTTTCCGCCATCGTTTTTCGAATTCCGCCAGGGTCGTAATGAGGGCCATTGTCATTGACTTAACAGCCATCTCTGCACCTGAACACAATGTTTTGCATAATTGCGATAATGGTTTAAACTAGTCATCTCTGCTAGTAATTGAATAGTCTCCTAATACTAATGACTATTTGCATGCAAAGCAATTCTCTTTTCATTTTCATGTTTGCACAGACTACAGTCTTCCAAAGGACCGTCCAACCCACAGCATTTCAAAGCCATGACAATGTCAGTAGGCGTTATACTGTAAGTGATTTCAATCTGGCACACACCCAGGTCAAAGCCCAGCATGTAGTGCACAACTGAAACCCGTATCTATTTTTGTCTATAAGTTCAATATTCTGAACGATATACCACTCATATCACGCCCTTCTCCTGAGACCCCCGGTCACACTGAACCAGGAATCAGGCTAGTTTGCAAAGGTAAATATTTATTTATGTATTTAAAATTTAATCACAATATGTTTTAATAGATACACAACAATCACCAAGGAGTGACAGAGCACTGAATAATATCTTTAATACACCAGGAATAAGTAATGAGCAAAACAAGCGCAGCACAGAAAACAATACTTTTGTGTGGGTTCAAATCAGATGGCACTATGGTTAGAGGTTCCCCTGCAACACCCCTCAACACCCAATAGACAATGTAAAGAGAAAGGGGGGGAGAGCAGGTAATCAGGAATAGCACAAATCAAACAGAATATCAGTCCCACCTTCCCCCCATAAACACAAGAGAAAAACGGAATTGACTTTTCAGCTGTCAGGATGGATTTTAAATTGTCTTTAGAAGTGACTGGGCAAAAACACCAATATGGTCAAAAATACTTACATTGTTGTAAATTCTTATGGGAGCCGCTTCGAACATTTGCAAACAATCACAAGCAATGATTGAGTCAGCAGAAAACATTTGAAATCTTAAGGTCCAAGTCAGAAGCAGTTTAGAGCTATTTCACATGTGTAAACCTTTCAGATTTTTAAAATCGCGGCAAACTTTTAATTGCGTGATATTCGCGATAACAGGAGAATCACACTGATTTGGGTTCTAGGGATAGCTACAGATGTCAGGAACAAGTAGGAGTTGAAAATTAGTGTCTATCACAAAAACTGAGGGAGTTATAGATGTTTTAGTAAAGGTCATTTTTGCGAGACAGGCGCGAGAATGGAAAACAGAAATGCACTTTTGAAATGACAAATGGGTTTGCATACACTAGAGGATGACTATGAAAAACCAAATACCACACAGAGATCTTACAGTCACTTGATCAGGGTGACCCGCCTGCTAAGGAAACTCGACTTCTTCAGATGAGAAAAGGATCAGCGCAAAGAGGGTTCTAACAATACTGGTTCTGAAGGAAAGATAGGATGGGTTTGAGATAGGGATAAAACAATGCAACAATACTCCTAACAATACTGGTTATGAATGAAAGATAGGACGGGTTTGAAATAGGGATAAGACAATGCAAACATACTATGGGCCACAGTTCTTCCTATTACTACTCACAGGATACATTTTTAAATGGGACCGTCAGCTCTGGCCATAGGATTGGGTCTAGTCTAGGAATGACAGCACATCAGCTATGCCGGTTGCCTGATTTGCACATGATCTTCCCTCCTAGTATGCGGGTATTTGAATCAGCTGGATGGCGGGTTCCTCAGGCAAACCTAGTGGTGGCAAGCCAGAGAATTTCAGGATACTGGTTCAAAAGGCCTTCTCACACTACCCAGTGCTTTACTGGGTACACAGAATAAATTTGAGGATTTGGGCCTTGCTGAAATCAATAGTCTCTATTGCTGGCAAGAGTCTTGGCATCTGGATCTGGAAGCATATTTAAAGCTGGATATAGAATGCTGGATCAGAGTGCTTTGCCGGAATCAGGAAAGCGGCTGGATCAGTGAGTTTTGTATGTGTTGTCAGCTGTCTCTATTTATGCTATAGGATGACATCACAAAGGGGGTGTGTGGGCCGGCTTAGCTAACCTTGCCCCTGTGAGCTGGGGTAGGACCACACTTCATCTCCGTCTTGCAATTTGAGTGATTGGATCAAGTCCGGATGATGTCACATTTTATGATTTGCTTTACAGCAACCTCCATTTAGCCACTGGTCTCAAAATTGGATTTGATACTAAATGTACATTTCTACATTGGTCACCTTTATACAAATCACACATAAAGATGCCATATTTTACATAGCAGCTATTTCTCAAAACCCTGCAACGGTGGGATCTTGTCTCACCTTTCTACAGAATTTTGCCCTTTTCGCTATGAACACAATTTCCAAATTGTATGCAAATTTCCACAAATGTGCGTGTTTAATATAGGGATATGCGTGTACATTTTCACAATTCTATTAGTAATACATTTTGCATAAAACCACATATATTGCCATTCCTGTCCAGTACATGTTCTACTGCCACTTCACACGTGCAGCCAGAAATTAAATTAACAACTCTGTCCTTTTTATATTTCTCACCATTTTGAATAGCAAGTTATGAGTCTTTTAAACATTTGTTCTTTGTTCATGTTTAGCAACAGATGGTCCGCCCCTTTTTGTCTCCCTGCAGTCCAGGGCATCCCCCTCCTTGCTTGTTCCTTCCAGAAGCCATTTACGACCACCTTCATACTTCCAGTTTCCTGTGCTGAAGTTTTGTCATTGTTCCTTCGCTTTCTGTACACAAGATTCTGTTCTAACCCACAATTAACACCTCCCAGTGAGTTGCTGCTGAGAGGAAGGCCCTCCTTCTGGGAGAAAAACCTGCTTTCCCAGTTCTTGCAGCTTTAGCCAGGCTAATTAACTTCTTAAATCCAGCAGAACCCAAATTTGTTACATCAAACATAAATACATTTCTTTCTTGGCCTTAAAATCTGTGGGGGAAATAAACACAACTAAAATCTGTATTCCTTTTTGGCAACAATCCTTTTTATGTTTGCTAATCCAGCAGACTTTTTATTTGTAGGTCCCTTTAAAGTTTCCTCAGTACTCCTCTGACAGCTGTCATTCAGGTAGCTCTGGGTACTGTACCCAGATGTTGCCCGATGCTGTCAGTGTTCAGACAATCCAGTTTGTCTGAAGAATGTTTTGCTCTTAACATTGGGACTTTGTATGTTCACAATGTTTCATTAGATACATGAATTTTAGCACCAGACAAGATTTTGAATGCGGAGAAGTGTTGTGTATAGGCATTTAAGAGTTTTTAGCAACAAAGTAGATGTCATTTGTAGGCACATTTAGGGTTTTCCCTTACAAAGTTCTGCTTTTCTCTCTGCACTCTGTTTGCTGGTCATGGAGCCCACTGGCACATTTTCTGCAGGGTGTACTCTATTTCCCTGCACATGCACCATGGGTGGCAGGTTGTGCATCCCTCTATTTGTGTGCTGATGCACACGGTTTTTGTAGGTTTTTGGCACAAGGGTTTTGCCGCCATTGTTGCTGTTTCTTTCACCATAACTGGCAGGGTGATGCCGCATAGCATAGTGGAGTGGGTCAATACATCCCACAATACAAATATCAACAAATATTACATAACACATGACTTTGTACAGAAAACGCAGAGAAGGGAGGTTAAAATAAATATGACCCCAAAATGTGCACCAGGGAGACAGGGCATCTTCACAGTTCCTTGTGTTTCTTGTACTTTGGGGCTTAACAGCATTTAGCTAGACTCCAAGAGCTTCCTGAGGCAGTGATTTGGCATTGAGTTTGTGAGTTTTTTGACTTGGAACAACACGCAGTGCATCCAAGCAACAACAGCAAATGGCATGAAGGATCTTGGGATAGACAGGCAAGAGGAGCAATGTGTGAGTCAGGGCCCAGAGCTTTTCCTTGACTTGCAGGTTGCTTTGAGGCCTAATCCACGGTCTCCATGGACAGGTGAATCCTTAGTTCTGCACTTCCACTCCAGAAAGTTGTCAAGAATCTACAGGGCATCCTTCATCTCCAGTGAGTAAATACCTGGTAGCAGTGCACAGGCAATTTAGAGGGCTTGACCCACAGCAGTGTCACCCCCACTTTTCAATAAGGATGGCTAAGGGGCTGAGCTTTCCTCTACATTGGAGGCTCCTGCATTGACCTCTACAGCAGAGGAATTTGGAATGGACTGTATGCCTAACAGATTTCCAGATGCATCGTTCCTCATTCAGAGTCCACCGATGAATCAAAGATAGTGGAGGTGTCCCTTCCTTATAAAGGCAAAGAGACAGATTCTCAAAAATAAACACGTGGTCAAATCTTGGACATGCCACAATTTCACCAGAAATAAATGTGCCTTATTCACAGAAGTGCAAATCTCAGAGATGCACCATGTCAGAAAAGAAGCACAAAATGTGCTCTAAAGATGTGCAAAGTGAACAGAAAACATGGAAAACAACCAATTAGTCCTGCAAGAGGGGAGTGACCACCACAATGTAGCAAAGGTGCACCAACACCCATGGATGTCATTTAGGGGTTGCCAAGGGTCACAATTGTGACCCTTGATGCCCCCCTTGTGACCCTGAGGCCCCCCTTGCTACCCTTGTGGTATCCTTTGCTACCCCTAGAAAATAAAGCAAAAAAATGAAGTTTCTTATTTTATTTTTTTTGCATTGTGGCTCATTGCCTGTGGCCAGCAGCATGTGACTCTTTGTTTCTGAAGTGGCTGGTTTTCTGATGGCTATAGATGGTAAGATAGCTCAGTGAGATGAGAGCTGGCTGCAATGTGAGTGTGATCTGCAGGTTGCAGGTTTACCTCCCAGCACGGTCATCTCAGCCTTTCATCCTGCTGAGGTTGATAAATGAGTACCAACACAGGTTGAGTGATAGTGTATGTATATGTATTCTATATGAAACGCTTAAGCGTAGGTGTTATATAATAACACATCATTATCGTTTTGCCTTGGACGTCTGCTTGCATTCACAGTGATTTTGTATTATGGGCCTATACACACGAATATTAACGTTACATATGGTGATGCATTCTTGTATGAAATGTATATCACGTTACAGTGATATCGTAACCATATTTTTCCTAGTGTACTCAGAAACAATGCTATGTGATGCCACTTCCTGTTTTGTTGTAGGGTGAAAGGTTGTGTTCAGTTGCTTCCTGTGATGTCACTTTGGGGTGTGGTCAAATGACATCACTTCCTGTGATATCATCAGCGGTCAAGGGTTGTGTGCTGTCACTTCCGCTACCCCTGGCATTTTGGTGAAATGACGTCCCTGCCAACACCCCAATTCACAAATCGTGGCCTCCTGATTTGCACAAAAAAATGCTCACTTTCATTTGCTACAAACAGTAACATGAGCAAGTGTCCTCGAAAAGTGGGCAAATGCATAGGCCACCCAAATAAGTTATTATTATTGTTATTGTTATCATAATTGCAAGGGGCTATTTATTGAGCACAGACCTAACTTGGGGAAGCAGCAATGTGTATTACAATCCTAGGGGGAAGAAGGGAGTGAGGAACTAACAGAGGAGGGGGAGGGTGGTCAATTTGTCACCAAGAATCTAGAAGCAACCAGTCGAGGAAACAGTGGGGATCAGATCACCCAGTCTCGGGTAGGGTGGGGAGTGGAGGGTATGTGGACCTAGGTGTTATAGTGAAGTAACCTCTCTGAGCGCAGTGCACCACAAATATGTTATATCAGCACATTGATTCTGGTACTATAATCAACCATCACTGATACAGCAGTAACTCATGTGTAGGATCAGAGGTGCAAGGGGAAACATGAGATGGTTGAGGCAATTAGAACTGACAGTTGTTCTGGTAACCATGAGTCACCTTTCCCCAAATCAAGTACAAATAGTAGTCCCCAGACAGTGTGAGATAAACTCTACCATACCCAAAATGCGAGGACATGCCATACCATCACCTATGGGAATGGCAGCTACAAATATGACATAACCAAAAATCTGTTACATCACCTGCCGATGTCAAAGTTGCCACAGTATGCATCAAGAGCAATCCTTTAACCCATTACTACCCTACATCACCCGACATCACCATGCCACCATGCATCTCTGCCCCAGTCATTGTAGATCAACAGCAACACCTCATTGACTATACCAGGAATGGGTGTCCATAATATGCAGACTGTGAAACACACACCACACAAGCTGTACATCTTTCAACCCACCAGTGGCATCACACCCACCCCAGCGTCCCTGACTGTACCACAAATCACATGAATCAGAAATGGAATGCATCTCACAACTGTCTTTCAAAACCACATTTAATAGTCTTCCTCTCGGACAAATATGTACAGAAATCAAAATAAGCAAGAATGCACCCAGATCCCCATGTCCCCAACATGTAACTCCAAAGAAAAAAAAAACATAAGACAAATCATCACAGAAACATGCCTATTTTGAATGACGCTGCCTAGGCCGCAGTCTAGTGCCTTGGCTGCTGCTGGTCCTGAGGCCATATAGTGTTAAAGATACCATAGGAAGACAATGTCCTTTGGCTCTGAGGACACCATTGGGGCTTAAGATCTGGATGTGTGGTCATGGCTGCACCATACTCCTCTAGGGAACATGCCAGTCTGTTGGCTACAGCAGTGTTGTCTGCCTGCCGGAGCATTTGCAGTCTAATCATCCTGCGGGATGTGCACATCTGATTATGCCTCAGTCCCCACATCTCTCTCACTATGGCCTCCCCGGCAGCAACCACTTGGGCAGTTAGTCCCTGCAGACCTTCACCCAATGTGGACCGCATAGATGTCAGCTGGGTGTTGAAAGCCAGCTGATGTTGGCGCATTTCCTCCTCCCAGGTGGTATTACTGTTTGGGCGTGGCCTGTTGGTACGCAGCCCCCATCTTACCCTTGACCGTGTTGGAGATCTTGCAGGCCCCTGTTCTTCTGGCCTCGTGGATGATGTGGCTGGTACATCTTCCATGATGTCCAGAGGCCCATGCCTTTCTTCAGTATGGCCACAGAAAGCAAGAGGCCTCCATCAGTCCCATTCTGTCTGGCGGTGACGTGCAGTGCACCTGCCACTTCCTCTTTCGCTTCCCCCTCAAGGGCAGGCATCTCTGGATCAGTGTCATCCAGGGACTTGTCATCAATGGGAAAGAATGCATTTGTCACATATCTGAAGTGTGCAAAGGTTGTACATGTCATTTTAGTCAACACACATGAATGCTAATCCACCAACAATGCACCCACCATCAACAAATAGTCATGTGGCCCAACATCAGGCCAAACAAGGCTGAAAAACGTGTCTGGGACTGCTGTTGGTACTCTTATTCAGGATAGAATTGACATAGCATTTTGGTGTGGGGCTGCCCATGTGGGCGGGACAAAGACTGAAATGCGAATGGATATTTCCCTTCTGTGAAAGGTACAATGAGCTAAAGTGTGGCTGTGGACTCTCGAGTGTGTACCTTCCCAAAGAACAGGTCATTTAGCCGTGTTTGTTCTCGCAGAGGGGCACATATGACTATTTTTCTTTTGTTTAAGGGACTTAAGTTTAGTCACCCTAAGTTTGGTAGGGTCATCCAGATGTGGATCCATTACTCACTGTACTCAGAGTGACACAGCTTCACCTCACTGAGGAGGTCCAATAAGGCTGAAACACTTGTCGGGGGTTGCTGTTGTTTCTCTTGTTCATAAGAGAATTGCCATTGCATTTCGGTGCTGGACTGCCCATGTGTGCAGGACAAAGACTGATAAGCAAATGGATATTTCCCTTCTATGAAAGATGCAGTGCGCTAAATTGTGGCTGCAGGGACAACGGGAGTATGGACTAGTGGTGTGGCTGGCCAGGCCTACGGGGAACTAGGGTTCAGGCAGGAGATTGGGCTCCATTGGGGACAAGAGGAGGTATACCTTCTCCCTTGTAGGTTTGGAACTGAGAATCAGTACCCATCTACAGCTGGTAATTGTCGCATTAAGGTGGCTAGTTGGAACACACAGGGACATGGGCACCTACTACAGAAAGATGGGTCAATGCATTTACTTACCGGCTATCATGTGTTAATGCTGCAGGAAACTTGGTTAGATAGTTCCATCTACATTGAAGGGTACCGCCTTCATCAATTGTTGGCTAACAAAGGCCCTAAAGGAAGACCATTTGGTGGCCTGTTAATTGGAATTAGCCAACGTTTTAACTCGCGTGATGTCTGGAAAACAACAAATGGTGGTTACATAGAAGGGGTGGAAATATGGACTAATACTAGTAAAGACAATGCACAGAGGTTGATCAGCAATGCATCCCTCCTACTCCCACCCCCAGATTAAGGTCCTTTGAATTATTTCTACAACAACTGGAGGAGCTGTTTGTTAATTATTGCTCCCTGTATGGAGTTAAAGGATTCGTGATACGGGGGGGATTTAATTGCTAGGTGTTCTGACCAACTTCTGTACCCAATCATTAGTAAGGTTGCCCCGAGGTGCATAATGCTACATGGGAGTGGTCATGTAAGAGGGGATAGACTGGTTGGTTACCTCAGACAATGGCACCATTGTATGTTAAACAGTAGATCTGCAGGGGACATCCCTGGACAATATAACTGAGAGGGTAATAGATCTAGGGTCAGGTTAGACTACTTTTTTGGTAATAAGACTTGTTTAATGGCTACTAGTGAGCTCAGTGTCAAGGTTTGTGACTATAGTGATCATCACCTACTGACCCTGACTATACATCTAGGTGCTAGTACGAACAAACAGTGTGACCCAGTGGGGTGCCTGGGATCATTGACAAACCATGTAGATAATACTATAAAATAGGGGGGTTTGGTTTAACCTGGATATCTTGCTTCGGTTATTTTCAAGAAAAAGTATGAAGGGTTTTGGTGCTTGTTTGCGAAAAGGGTTTGTTTATTGGTTCTATGGTTTTGTAAAATACACCCTTGTTTAAGGTACATCTGGGGCTCTTATTTCCCCATGTGGTCAACCGACACGTGTTTTGACCCATAGGTCCTTCTTAAGGCTATAGATTGCGGTCCGGCGCCCCCTTTGGGTTCCTGGTGGAGATTTAATTAGTTCTGTAGGTACAGTGGCTCCTGTTGGGCCCTGGGATCAAGGTTGATGCACGTAGTAGCTTTGGGTCCTGTAAGCTACTACCAGGACCTCATAGGGGGCGCCAGACCGCAATCCCTAGCCTTGAGAAGGACCCTTTACACAAACAAGCACCAAAACGGTGGAAGCCGGCCCTCAATCCGAGAAGGCCCTCACTGAAAAGGCCAGTTTCTTCACCTGTTTAGCGCATGGAAGCGCGGCGTGGCCACCCCCTTTGTCCGACCCAACTGGCCCAACTAGGTCCATCAAAATGAGGCCGCCGCTAACGACACTGCCCACATCCCGATACACCGAACAATTCGCTTCTCCACCTTGCAGCATGCTCTATAAACAATGTACCCTGCAACTCCCTGCGCACCGTGAGAGTTTACTGTAAGTACACACTCCCACTCGCATTACTTCGCTCTCCACTGTAATAATCCCACTCATTACTGCAGTGTGTATTATCAATGCCCCTGTCCGTGTAAGCCAATTGCATCTGTACTAAGTAATAGTCTGCTACTGATAATTACTCCCCTTTCTGCTGTATATATACATTTCAGTCTCCACTGGGATTGCCAAATTTAGGTGTCCCTGTGCTGCTACATGTCTGCATTTTAGCCACTACTGGGACTATCAAACTTAGATGCCCTTTGCTGTGCACATATGTATTTTTGTCACTACTGTATGTTTGCATTTTAGTCACTACTGGGATTGCCAAGTTTAGGTGCCCCTCTGCTGTTACATGTATGCATTTTAGCCACTACTGGGACTATCAAACTTAGATGCCCTTTGCTGTGCACGTATGCATTTTAGTCACTACTGTATGTTTGCATTTTAGTCACTACTGGGATTGCCAAATTTCGGTGCCCCTCTGCTGTTACATGTATGCATTTTAGCCACTACTGGGACTATCAAACTTAGATGCCCTCTGCTGTGCACGTATGCATTTTAGTCACTACTGTATGTTTGCATTTTAGTCACTACTGGGATTGCCAAATTTAGGTGCCCCTCTGCTGTTACATGTATGTATTTTAGCCACTACTGGGACTGCCAAACTTAGATGCCCTTTGCTGTGCATGTATGCATTTTAGCCACTACTGTATGTTTGCATTTTAGTCACTACTGGGATTGTCAAACTTAGGTGCCCCTCTGCTGTTACATGTATGCATTTTAGTCACTACTGTATGTTTGCATTTTAGCCACTACTGGGACTATCAAACTTAGATGCCCTTTGCTGTGCACGTATGCATTTTAGTCACTACTGTATGTTTGCATTTTAGTCACTACTGGGATTGTCAAACTTAGGTGCCCCTCTGCTGTTACATATATGCATTTTAGCCACTACTGGGACTGCCAAACTTAGATACCCCTTGCTGTGCATGTATGCATTTTAGTCACTACTGTATGTTTGCATTTTAGTCACTACTGGGATTGTCAAATTTAGGTGCCCCCTTACAATTATATCCCAACATGCGCACTACCAATACTTACCTTAGATACACACTCTGTTCCCTACTTTGGGCTATTCTAACCATCACCACAACAATGGGCCACACTAACTCTACACCCTGCAACTTGCAGGATGGAAACACGCGACTTAGAGCTAGGCTGCCATGACTTTATGACCTCAAAAACAAAAGAACTACACTATCAGGCTTCACACCCATTCTAAGTGCCACCGACCCTAACCCAACTGCCATAGCTGTTGAAAGGCGTCCAAAAACACAGATCAACTCTCTTCATAACCAGAAGAGATCCAAGCACCCCAAACCTAGACCCATCCAAGAAAAAATCACAACTCCAACCCTATAAGGAGCCCTTATCAATGCGAGGTCCCTCATAGCACATAACACGGAAATTGCCGACATACTCACCATGGATAACCTAGATCTTCTGGCTTTCTCTGAGACTTGCCGCAGGTCCCGCACTTATGATTGCCATACCAGACAACTACAATATACTCAGAGTCGATCGGTCCAACTCCAGAGGAGGCGGCCTGGCCATCATTGCCAAACCAAGTTAGCTGTCAGACTTACCCTACCTCCAGCAATGACATCTTGCGAACTACTCTCAGATAAACTACCCATCTCTAATAATAGTACACTAACTATTCCTCTTGTGTACAGACCACCAGGCCCACTAGGTAACTTTGAGTAAGACCTTTCCAGCCTCCTCACTAACAGCATCAAAGACTCCACCCAGCTCCTATTACTAGGTGACTTCAACTTGGGATTTAATGATGTTGAGGACAAACAGGCTCACTCTATCCAATCAATTTTAGTAGATCATGGCCTTACCCAAAAAGTCTTCGCTCCTACACATATAAAAGGATGCACATTAGATTGGCTAGCCAACCAAAATTGTGCAACTACCATCTCTAATATTTCACCACAAACTTGGACTGACCACCACCTTATTTGTTTCTCATCCATTTTAGAGCCTCTAAAATTAGACACTCGTGAAATAGTACCACCCTCTGCCAACCAGAAACAAAAAAGAAATCAGTGCAGAAAAACGACTCCCACTCCTCCTACCAGCTCTCACTGCTAGCGCTATTAACTCTGACACCAATACGCTAGTTGAGACATTCAACAGCAGTATGTCCAAAGTCTTGGACATGATCGCACCTATCAAACTACGTAAAAGTAAACAAGAATCTCACCTCAACTCATGGTTCACCCCCCATCTCAAAGAACTACGAATCCAAAAACATAAACTCCAAGCTATTTGGACGCACACACATTCAGCTGAGAATAAAACTCTACTTGCCAACCTTGCGAACAAATATAAGAAAGAAATAATCCAAACCAAAAAAGACACATTCAATAAGAGAATTAGCAAAGCTAACTCTAACTCCAAAGAACTCTTCTCCATCCTCCGGGAAATGGAAAACCCGATTGCTCCCACAGATAATGTCCCCAAGTACAAACAATGGTGCACCAGTATCCAAAATGCCTTAGCAAATAAAATAACAACTCTACAATCCAAAATTGCAAAGAGGAAAGCATCTTTGAGCTCCACAGGAACTCATACGACCGCTCTGACAGATACACTTAAAACAGATACACCTAAAATAGATACACCAAGTAGCCGCAAACCATTCAGGTTTACCAACATATCCATGCTGGAAACTGAAAAGATTATATCTTCCCTGAAACCATCGAACTGCCAAGGTGACAGCTTCCCGACACAAGTTATTAAGGACGCAGCTAGAGATTTAGCACCCTTCATCTCTAAGTTAATCAATGCCTCCTTTAGATCGAGTACTGTACCTACTAACCTCAAAGAATCCTGGGTACTGCCTCTCCTCAAAAAACAGACCCTCGACCCAGCTATCCCAACTAATTATAGGCCTATTACCACGGTCCCATTCCTCCTTAAAATTATTGACAGAGTAGCCTACCTCCAGATCCAAATCTATCTGGAGACAAACCAACTACTAGGTTCCATCCAATCTGGATTCAGACCACAACACGGTACTGAAACGGCCTTAATAGACCTCAAGATACAAATCGACGAGTTGAAGGATAAAGGTAAACAGCTATGCTCCTCCTTGACTTATCAGCGGCCTTTGACCTGGTGGACCATGCAGTGTTATGCAAGCATCTAGCGTCTTCCGCCTATTTCTCAAGTGAAGCTATAGCCTGGGTACAATCCTTCCTAGCCAACCGTACAATGAGAGTGTTCTCCCCCTTAGCTTCAGCTGACCCAATGCAAATCACCTGTGGTGTCCCACAAGGTTCATGTGTCTCTCCAACAATGTACAACATCTTCACTAAGCCACTCTTCGACAAACTTGACAGACTGGGGGTAACCTATACTAACTATGTGGACGACACGCAGATCCTCATACCACTTTCTGGCAATTTTGTCAAAGACACAGCTCTAGTAAACAAGATTTACCTCCTCATTTAGGCATGGATGGCCTCTCACGGCCTCTGCCTGAATGACGATAAAACAGAGATACTGATCTTGGTTTCCGACTCCAACCTCAAAAAACTTAGCCCCAGTTATACTGCCTTTAATATAGATGGCAACATAATCAAGGTGGTAACCGAGGTAAAAACACTAGGTTTCTACCTTGATTCCACACTATCTCTCAAAAAACAAGTCAATTCTTTGGCTTCCTCCACAGCCTACACCTGCAAATTAATCAGGGCCTGTAGACCCTACGTTTCCAAAACCAACTGTATCACAAAAGCCAACACTTTAGTAATGTCTAAGTTGGACTACTGCAACACCCTATATGCAGGTGCCAACCAAACTCACATAAACAAAATGCAAATAATGCAGAATAATGCTCTAAGAGCAGTCTTGGACATACCCCACAGAGTGCATATATCCAATATCAGGAAAGACCATCATTGGTTAAAAATCAGTGACAGAATTCTCCTCAAGACGCTATCTCTCACCCATAAAGGACTGAGCAATATTGCGCCCCCTTATATCTCAGCTAGACTGACCAGAAAATCCTCTAGTCACCACACCAGAGCTTCTAACCAACTCTTACTAGAAACTCCCAGATTCAGAATATCTAAAGCGGGAGGAGCAAGCTTCCCTGTTAGAGCTACTGCATTAAGAGTTGATCAACCCTACTCTAGATTCAGACGTAATGTGAAAATCTGGCTCTGGACCAATGACACCTACTAAACTGTTCCCCTGCACTAGGTCCTGGATCATTGCATATAACTACCATGATATTCCTGAAACCTGTACTATAGACTATCTCTCCGCCTCCTGCGTGATGTGATGTACCCACATCTCGTATATTTGTACTGTAAACATTATAATTAACATGTAATGCATCCACTGTATATATCCACTGTATGTAACCAAGCTTAAGTATTCTTGTTACCGCTGCGCCCGGCTACCCCAGGGTTTGGAGTGCATTATCAAATAATAAACTAAACTAAACTAAACTAAAACACATCATACTGCATGGAAAATAATTTTCTTTTCCTTGAAAATAACCTAAGCAAGATAGCAAGGTTAAACCAACCCCCACCCCTTTTCTACCAAACAAATGAGGTATGGGCTATGCCTCAACACTAACCTGTGATTTTGCGACAAGGGTAACCCACAACCAAATGGACTATCAAAATTAGAGCTCAGCAAGGTCATTTCCATCCTAGGGCCCAAGTTCCACAACCTTAATACTATAAAATGGACCAGCAGGAATCTTAGCAACATTGTGGCAAAAGTCCAGGCTCTAGGCTTTGTGGAGATAGATACACTCCAGTCTCTAAGTGGTAATGAAATAGAATAGTGGCTCAAGAGTCTGGCAGCTATGCCTGGTAAATGTCCCAAGAGGCACACCACGATTAGCGATAAAGCTAACAACAAATGCGATGTGGCTATTAGAGATGCCAAGCGCATCATCCGTAAGGAAATTAGATCGGTGTCTGGTTCTTCATTTCCTAAGAATATGAAAATTGTAAAGATAAGACAATTAAAAAATATCTATAGAGCATGGCAAAAAAGATGGAAGTATTCCATAAAAAAATCGACAATGGCAAGAAATTATTATGATCCTGAGAAAGGGAAATCCCAAGGATATTTGGTCACATTTGAATAAAGTCAAGAGGGAGACTAAGGAGAAAATTGTCAACCCGATCCAGGAAACAGGATGGTTTGAGTGTATAAAGGGGGGAAACTGAATGAGTGAATTAATTTGGCCTTCTAGAAATCTACTCGAGGGTTGGCAAGTGGATATTTGTGAATCGGAAATTGAAAACAAAATAATGAAATTGAAAATCTCCAGGGCCCCGGGTCAGAAGGGTCTTGCCAATGCTGTCCTCAAACAAAATCCTAGGAAGTGGGCAATTTCGTTTAAGACACTCTTTGATAGAGTGTGTCATTCTCAAACAATACCGTCTTCACGGCAACAGGTGTTTGTGGTGCCTGTCTACAAAAAGTGGGATTGTAGCTTACTAGGTAACTATAGGTTGCTTTCCATCTTGGACACTACGGGGAAAATATTTTCTTCATTCGTACTCGAGGCTTTGCAGTGATGGGCCGAGGAGGCAAATATTTTGAGCTACGCCCAGACACGGTTCCGGCCAGGGCGCTGTACATCCCGCAATATTAGCATGATGGACATGCTCTACATGGAGGCTTCTGCCCCGGGGGGGTGCTAGGGGGGGCCGCTTTGTATTACATTTTTGTGGAATTCAGGGCAGCCGTCGACAGGATTTGTCACGAGAAGCTGTGGGCTAAAATGGAGCGATGGGGATGGCCTGGCTGGCTGTTGAGTGTCATTAAAGGTCTGCACTACGATACTGGGGTACAGATAAGGTTGGATGACGAGGGTGGGTTGACATCCCAAGTATGGCAATATAGGAGTCAAGCAGGGTTGCACCCTTGCACCTTTCCTGTACTGTATATATACGCCAGACCTGCCATTAATATTCAATCAGAATATTGGTTGTTTCCCAAAGTGGGGGATCGTACAGTATTGTGCATGCTGTATGCTGATGATCTTGTTCTCTTCAATTTTACATATTGTGGGATAAAGGCAATGTTTGAGAAATTAGTAGAGTAAACAATGGTAAACGACTTGGACATAAATATGGGGAAAACTAAGGTCTTGATTGTAGCACCTAAAATGACAAAATGCCCAGTTCTTAATACTAGTCTTGGTGTCTTAGAAAGGGTAGGTAAATACCTGTACCTGGGGCTGGAAATGAGCCCCTCTAGATCTTGCAGCCACATAAAAGAAACAAAAATTATCAAAGCCAAACGCCTGACTAATCTGATTGCTAAATTTACGAACCAGACTGCGGTATATTCTCTGCAAGGTGTTCTTACCCTAAAACACAGTTACGTTTTAACCTGCCCTAGCCCCGTTGTCATACATTTTTTATTGAAACTAAGGAATAACCAACTACCTTTGTTGTCAATATATGGTGCTTGGTATTATATCCCACGCCAGGAACTGTTAACCCGTATTCGCATATTACCGCCTTATTATGAATATTGGCCTAAGCCCTTTCGCGTTACACAGAAAACCGCATCTGAAATGTTCCGTTTTTTGATCATTGCCACCGCCATTTTAAGAATCGTCCACCATTTTGATTTCAACTCTTGTTTCTATGTTCTAAAATGGTGGACTGTGTTTTCAATTGGCAGCCAAACTGAATAACCTTTGAGTTCTGTTAATGTTTAGGCTGACCGAGAGCAGACTGTTTGACCAACGTAAAGAAACCTTGTAACTCGAATGAACTGCCATCCAAGTGTTGTCTGCGCTCACAAGCCTCATCCTTATATAAATTAAGAGACAATGGAAAACAAACTCAGACCGTGTGGTCTGGCTGGACTGCATTGTAGCGATTCTTGCGACAAGGCTTACCGTGGATTAGGAAGCCAACATTCTCATTGCAACTTCATGGACATGCAAACTTGCTAGATCCATTGTACAATATTGTAATATTTGACATATGAACTGAGCACGAACTCTAGCCAGTAACTTACTAGTGAGGAGAGGGGCTGGACAATGTTTCAGAAATAGTATAAATATGTCTGTGTTTAGATGTCCAGCATTCTCACTCCTCACTGTGTCTGCTGGTACATACTGCGAGGTGTTGGGAGCCAGATAGCTATCTGTTTTGCTTTGACTGTACAGAAATAAAAGATACTTGTATCTTTTCAGCCCGTGATTGGTGTATTTCATTTTGTGGTACTAAGCCTCGATATTTCTTTGGTCTTTCAGAACATACATGTAGAATCTGTAAAAGCGATATATTTTTGCAGACAGCTCAACACTTGTTCACTGAGTGTTCAGGTCTTGGCCCTGAAATTATGACTACGCTTGGTGGTTTTGTACATTGCTATGAGTCAATAAAAACAAATTCCTTCAGGACATATTGTTTAAATACTGTGAATGAAATGGTGCACTTAGCCTTATTTAGGTTATGGTGTAATATAAAGAAATGACTGCTGAAGGTCTAGTGTATGACAAACTCTGAACACTGCTAAGGGCAGTTGGTCACCCTCAGTTGACATCAACATCAACTATATTAACTTTAAAAAAAATGGATTGCAAGCCATGGTGACTTGCATTTTTACTATTTAAAATCTCAATCTTGGTATACGAGGGACTATTGAGGAAGCGTTTCTTGTATAAAGTGTATCCGTGTATTGAGTTCCATATATTATGATGATGATGATGTTTTGTGAATTGATTGTGTTTCATATTGCTAGAGTTGGTTTGCTTTTAATTGGATCCTGATGAAGTATGTATTAATGTTATGATGTATTTTTAAACATAATTGCATTTTGTAAAAGTTTAAATACTAAATACAAATAAACAACAACAATAATAATGATAATAATAATAATAATAATAATAATAATAATAATAATAATAATAATAATGATAATAATAATGATAATAATAATAATAATAATAATAATAATAATAAGAAGAAGAAGAAGTGTGGCTGCAGACTCTCGAGTAGGTACCTTCCCAAAGAACACGTCATTTAGCCGTGTTCGTTCTCATAGAGGGGCGCCAATTAGTATTTTTTGATTGTTTAAGGGACCCTAAACCCTACATTTCCTAGGGTCATCCAGTTGTGGACCCTTTGCTTACTGTGCTCAGAGAGGCACAGCTCCACATCACTGATGAGGACCAACAAGGCTGAAACATTTGTCTGGGGTTGCTGTTGGTGCTCTTGTTCAGAAGAGAATTTCCATGGAATTTCATTTCTGCTCATGTGGGCAGGACAAAGACTGATATGCAAATGGATATTTCCCTCCTGTGAAAGGTACAGTGTGCCAAGGTGTGGCTGCAGACTCTCGAGTGGGTGTCTTCCCAAAGAACAGACGATTTAGCCATGTTCAGTCTCGCAGAGGGTCACCTATGACTATTTTTTGATTGTTTAAGGGAGTTAACTTTAGTCATCCTAAGTTTCCTATGGTCATCCAGACGTGAACCCCTTGTTCACTGTGCTCAGAGAGGCACAGCTCCACCTCACTGATGAGGCCCAACAAGGCTGAAACACGTTTATGGGGTTGCTGTTGGTGCTCTTGTCAGAAGGGAATTGCCATAGCATTTCGGTGCTGGACTGCCCTTGTGTGCGGGAGAAAAACTGATATGCAAATAATATTTCCCTCTGTGAAAGGTACAGTGAAGTAAAGTGTGGCTGTGGACTCTCGAGTGGGTACCTTCCGAAAGAACAGGTCATTTAGTTGCATTGGTTCTTGCAGAGGGGCGCCTTTGGCTATTTGTTGATTGTTTAATGGACTTAGGTTTAGTCACCCTAAGTTTCCTAGGGTCATCCAGACGTGGACCCCTTGCTTTCTGTGCTCCGAGAGGCACAGCTCCACCTCACTGATGAGGCCCAACAAGGCTGAAACACATGTATGTGGTTGCTGTTGGTACTCTTGTTCAGAAGAGAATTGCATAGCATTTCAGTGCTGGACTGCCCATGTGTGTCGGACAAAGACCAATATGCAAATGGATATTTCTCTTCTGTGACAGGTACAGTGAGCTAAAGTGTGGCTGCAGACTCTCGAGTGGGTTCCTTTACCATAATACAGGTCATTTAGCTGTGTTCCTTGTCACAGATGGCCACCTATGACTATTTTGAATGCACCAATGCTTCACTCCTTAGAGTGACTCAAAGGTGGCGCCCTAATGGTGTGACACACACAGATGTACCCTAATAATCAACATGTCATTGCAATCAATTCAGAGTCATCCAAGTTGGTAGGGTGTGTGATGTGAGGGTGTGTAATACGCATGAAGGAACCAACATCATCATCCAAGGATTGACATTCCTCTCTACAGGCCATGGTGCGCGATGAATGAGTGCCAAACAGTGGACAGTATTCTAAAATGACCAAACACACATGTATATGAACACACAGCTGACCTGGTCGTATTTTAACTGTGTCTGGTCCCCCACTGCCACTGTGGGGATCATGGCAGCAAACTCCTCCTCCATTGAAATATGGGTGATTTGGGTGGGCAGTCTTCATCCTGTGCCGCTGGCATGGCTATGATATGATATATGTTATTTATAACGTGCTTAATACCCAGAGGTTTCTAAGCGCGGACCTGGGGATTGAACCTGTGTTGCTCTGTGTTGTCTTGCTTCCAAGGCGAACACGTTGCCGCTGAGCTATCCTCCCGAGCGTGCATGTCTGCCAGCTTCTGCCTGATTCTGCTGCTCATATTGACCCAGTGCTTCTACACTTCTTTCATGATCCTTCGGGCAACACCCAGGGCTTTGATAATGGGTGTTACTTTGTCCCAGAGTACTGACAGCAAGACTGGGACATTGGCCTTGGAGGCAGTAAAGCGTGTCTTTATGATCCTTCATGAATTCAACTATGACATCTACCTCCTCATCCATGAAGTTCTTGACCCACCACTATTTTTCGCCTTCATCTTCACCATTCCTCTTCCTGGATGCAATGTAAATGCCCTGGGTGCAAGAGGTTGCAAGGTTGTGGCCTGCCAGGGTTCTCTGCAGTATTTCTGTGAACTTCCAGGTTTTCTCCACTTTGTATTGCCATGTGTGCCTATTTTTGCCAAATCTCACATGATGCACGTGTTTTTGGATGCATCATCTTATGCTTGACTTCATTTGTGCATGTTTTAGGTACATCTCAGCAGATGCACTCATTTTCTGATGCATCTTCATATATTTAATATCATTTGTGCCAGTTTTAGGCACATCTAAGTAGATTGCCACATTTTCGGGTACATCGTCATGAGTTTAACCTCATTTGAGCCTCTTTTAGATGCATCTAAATAGATGTGCCACAAACATGCACATTCCATGAATGTGCCATTATTTGTGCCTTTATGTGCAAACTTTTTGAATGCGAACTGGCACGCCCTTGCACAAGGCACATTTTGTGCTCTTTGTTCTGAGAATTTGTCACCTAAATTGCATCCCTCCTTGTGTTCTTAAAAAAACTATAATGTCAATCGTACTAGTGTCTCCCCCTTCCTTTCCCCTCCACCCCTCTTCATCTCTCCTCTTCTCCACCTACTCTATGGTGCTCTCTGTTTCTCCTAACTTTTCAAACTGCTTCTCTATTGATTATCCTGCTCTCCTCTCTAAGTCTGGTAGGAAGATGTTCAAAAAGGATATCCTGGGTTCCAACCCAGGTCTCTCTATCGCTGACACCTATACCAGTGCTTCCTCCAGACAGACCTTCACTGACATCCTCTTTGTCATTCCCTTGCCAGACCTATGGACTCTTCATATGGTCTTTGTGCTCCCTCTATTCTCTTCTTCTGCCATTAAAGCAGGCACTTGGTGGGAGGCCTTCCTGGTCCCCTTCAACTCCTCTAAGGTTATCATTAATGTTTACCTGAATGGCACCATCTTGGTCCAAGGCTCTTTGATAGACGCTTCCCGCGCCTCATCAATTTCCTTTCTTCTCCTGCTGTCCCTTCTCTCCCTTCCTCAGCTTCCTTGCCTCCCCCTTCTGCCTCCTCCTCGGCTACCTTGCCCTCTCCTTCTTCCTCCTCTGCCCCCCTCAGGCCTCTTCTGTACCTAGAAGAGCATACCTCTGATTTGTACCCTTCCCTGGAAGTCTTTCAAGGTTGCTAACCTTCTTCTTATTGCCACTCTTAACTCTCGCTCAGCTGTCAAACACTCCTCTGACATCTGCCACCTTCTGGAAGACCTTGACCTTGATGTCCTCAGTCTCACTGAGACATGGTTGACGGCCAGCTCTGTCACAAGCTTTGACACTCTCCACCCCTATGGCTACAAGATCCTCTCCATGCCCAGATCCATCCGTTCTGGAGGAGTTGTAGCCTTGATCTTCCCGGAGTTGATTCCTGCCTCTGTCATTCCTATGCAGGGCTACTCCTCTTTTGAATGCCTTGTCTGCAGGCTTTCTCTCTCTCCTGGCCACTCTCTTACCATGGCTACTTTCTATCGGCTACATGGTCAGATCACCTCCTTCCTCTCTGAGTGGGCGGACCTCTCCTCTTCCCTCCTGACCTCAACCACTCAACTCCTCCTTCTTGGAGACTTCAACATCCACATGGATGTTTCCTGTCCTTCCTCTAGAATCTTTCGTGACCTCTGCAACTCTTTCTCTCTTTCTATTCTCCCCTCTGTCCCGACTCACTCTGCAGGGCACACTCTGAATGTTCTGATCTTCTCAGACCTCACCCTCTCTATAACTCTGACCACTCCTCTCTCCTGGAGTGATGACTTTCTCCTTTCCTCCCACCTCTGCCTCTTTACCACTCAGGCCAAGCCAACATCAACACTGCCACCTACCTTCACGGTCATTCGACCCATGAAGCGTGTGTCAGTTGAGGCTCTCGCCGCCACTTTCTCTCCCCCTCCTCCTCTGTCTGACTCACATCCTGACACAACCCTTTCCACGTTCTACTCTTCTATCTCTGATACTCTTGCTGCTTTTGCCCCTGTCATGAGGATCCTCTTGAAGCCCAAAGCCAAGTGCAACTCCTGGTAAGACTCTGACCTTGTCACCCTTAAACTCAAGTGCAGGGTGGCTGAGAGGAAATGGATAGCTTCTTGTGCATCCTCAGACAACCTGGCCTGCCGCCTGCTCCTAAGGCAATGGCGGCTCTCGGTCCACACTAAGAAGAGAGCCCACATCCAAGCCTGCATCTCTGCGGCATCTAACAACTCAGCTGAACTCTCTTAAAATCTGCAAGGAGCTGGCCAGTCCTGCTGCAGTCTCTTCCTCTCCTGTCCTCTCCCAGGCCCTCTGCACGGGCCTGGCTTCTCATTTGATCTCTAAAACCCAGGACATCCTGTCCACCCTCTCTTCCTCTCCTCCTCCCTCTGCTCTCTCCTCTACCTCTGTCCCCCATGCGGCCACTTCTCCTCCCTCTTTCTCTGCCTTTCCTCTGTTCTCCCCTGACATGGTTTCTAGACAAGTCCTAGCAATGAAAATCTTGTCAAAACAGGTTCTTCCCTGTTCCTCCAAAATGATCAAGGACCACATTGACACCCTCGCTCCTGCCCTAGCTGACTTCTGCAACCATTCCTTCGCCACTGGGGCCTTCCCCTTCCACCTGAAGCACTCTCTTGTGCACCCTCTTCTCCAGAAACCCTCAGCTGACCCCTCCTTCCCGACTAACTATCCCCCGATCTCCATCACTCTTTTCCTGGGCAAACTCCTGGAAAAGCTGGCCATCTCCAAGCTTAATCTTCACACTGAATCTGTTGGTTGTCACCATGACCATCATCCTGGCTTCTGAGCACCCAGAAGTATGGAAACTGCTCTCCTGAGCATCCGTAAAGACCTGCTCTCAAACCTTGCTTCTAATCTCCCCTCTGTCCTCATCTTACTCAACCTCTCTTCTGCCTTTGACATGGTCAACTATGCCATCCTTCTCAATCATCTCCGTGATAACCTGGGTATCACTGATCAGGCCCTGGCCTGGCTGACCACTTTCCTCTCCGATCAACCCTACCAAGTCCAACTTGGGTCCTTCCTCTCCTCTATCTCACTCTCTACCTCTGGTAGTCCCCAGGGGTCTAACCTCTCTTCCTGGCTGTTCAATACCTGGCACCTCTTGCCCACTGCATTGCTGCTCTCTGCCCCAACTTTCAGTGATATGCGGATGACAGTGAGCTAATTTTCAGGCTCCCTTCTGCCACCTCTTCTCCTTCTCTTATCAACTCTCCACCCTCTGAAACTCATCCAGAACAGGACTACGAGACTTGTCCTTGGCCGCAAGCCCAGGGAACTTATCTCGATAGCACTGAATTCTCTGCATTGGCACCCAGTGGCTGCAACGATTAAGTTCAGGACCCTCCGCATTGTCCACAAGGCCTTTTCGGGCCTGGCTCCTCAATACCTCCAACTCTCTCTTCGTAAATACCTTCCTACTCGAGCTCTTCACTCCTCCACCTCCAACTCCCTCAGGGTCAGTTGCTTCTCCAAGCAACAAGTTGGTGGTAGATCTATTTCTTCGGCTGGGGCCTCCCTCTGGAACAGCCTCCTTGCCTCTCTGAAACTTGAGGAAATCCATCTCCGGTTCCGGAAGCACCTCAAGATCTTCCTCTTTGCTTCTGCCTTCTCTCTCCCTTGCTGATTTCCTGTCTGATACTGCACTGGTCATCTTGCTGCCCTCTGATCTTGGGCACAGCTCCAGGCCCGCCCAGTTGGACACCTGTACTGCCTCCCGGGAAACCTTGCACTTGGGTGTGTATCTGTAACCCTACAGTCCCCTACCTGCACTTTGGACACCTAGGGGGTCATTACGAGGTTGGAGGTAAGGGAAAAAACGATGCCGGTAAAGGATTACCGGCATCGCTTACCGCTCCGGGCTATTACGACCTGCCAACCCGCTATTAGCGGCACTGTAAATAACGGTGCCTCTTATAGCGGCATGGGCGCGGGCACACGACCCTTCATGCCGTCAATACCAGCATGGCGTAAACAGGAGGGCATCACAAGTCAGGCAGACGTGCAAATAACGGCCTACTGAAGCCCGAAAAGTACCTTACTGGCATGGAATAAATACCGGCATCGCGGACCACCCGTAAAACGGCCATGTGCAGTGTTCTCAACTGCCACAGGTGCACACAATCAGCACAGGTGGAGGCAATATAGAATGGGCCAGCACAAAAGGAGCACACCCCACCCCTTCCCACACCCAGTCACAAACCAAAATGATTCCAATACTACTAGCAATGCTGGGGCTGGAGGACATGATTGCAGTGGAACTCCAGCATCAGCAACAACAACAACAACAACAACAGGCAGCACAGAGGAGACGCAGGAGGAGAAGGAGGGTGAGGCAGGCCCAGCATGTCCCACCAGTGCAGCCAGTGGTACCACGCAGGCAGCCCCAAATCCCTCGCATCAGAGCCAGTCCATTCAACCTAAACCCTGAGCAGATCCACACCCCGTACCGTCTTGACCGGGACACCATCACCACCGTTGTGGAAATGATACATGACAACATTGTCAGCCTCATTGAAATACGCACCGCCATCCCACCTCTACTGAAGGTAATGTATGTGCTCCACTTCCTGGCCACAGGCACCTACCAGCACACAGTGGGGCACATGCATGGCATATCACAGCCATTATTCTCACGTTCACTGAACCAAGTACTCGATGCCCTCCTGAAGCACACAGGCGACCACATTTTCCTACCACGGACATCCCAGGAGATCTCCAACACCAAAGTTGGTTTCCATTCACTGGCCGGCATCCCTGGTTGCATTGGCACCATCGACTGCACCCATGTTGAATTGGTGGTCCCACATGCCATGGAGGCAGTGTACCATAACCATAAATTAAACCACTCAATCAACGTGCAAATGGTATGTGACTCAAACAAGATCATCACACATTGTTGTGCCCGATTTCCCGTATCAACCCATGATTCAATGGTCTTGCGGAACTCCACGATACCACGCTACATGGAGTGACATGCAGGGCAGAGATTGTGGCTTCTCAGTGAGTTGCATGTCAGGTTCATGGCATCGTGATGTGGGTAGGTGATTGGGGGGTGAGATGCATACTTCACCTGGCTGAGATGGGGGGGAGATGCATACTTCACCTGGCTGAGATGGGGGGGGGGGATGCATACTTCACCTGGCTGAGATGGGGGGAGAGATGCATACTTCACCTGGCTGAGAGTACCTGAGAGGATGGACCATGCTCATACCCCAAAGCAGGCCAGACTTCACCTGACACCTCACCCCTAAATGCAAGGCGTAAGCTGCCATACCATGAAAATGATGCAGTGTTACAACCATTCCATAGCCATCAACATGTACACTGCACATAATCAGACTGTAGCCCCCACAACACAATAATGTAGTGACAAGCAGTTAGTATGGCTAATGCACAGCACCAAATACCATCATCCAGAAGGACAGTTCTCCATTACTGCATACAAAGAAGTCACATGAGGGCAAAATACATGAACACACCCCAACACCAACACAGAGGCCCACCAAAGCAGCATGTCCACATCTGTTGTGCAGAGTGAGATCATCATGAGTCTGCCATCAACGGTGACAGGATGAAAGCATACAATTGACCACACGGCACCTAGATCATGGCAACAACCGGCGTGGACTACAGGACACCCCTGCACCCACTAGACGATGCCACGCACATCTGTCGATCTGATGAATACACACATTGCAGTAGCGTCATGAGGCTCTATTCATGCATGGATATGTGGGTGCCAACAGAAAATAAATGCATGCTAAGATGTCATTGATACAAGTTCCATATGATGTGATCACTTACACATAACCATTCTTTCACACATGCAGGTGATGCAGGCTATCCCTTGAAGAGGTGGCTCCTTACCAGAGTCCGGAACCCGCAGAACAGGCATGAAGAGGACTACAATCGTGCACATACACGTACCCATGTGGTGATTGAGCAGACATTTGGCCTTTTGAAGGCACGGTTTTGCTGCCTCAGCAGGTCTGGTGGGGCACTCCTGTACGGGCATGAGAAGGTGGGCAAGATCATCATGGCATGTGTCATTGTACACAATATGTGCATCAGACGGAATGTGCCTCTGCCCCCTGATGCTGAACTGCAACCACCTGACGATGAGGATGAGGAGGGTGGAGATGGGGCTGCACTGCAGGGAGGCAGCGATGCACAGGAGGGACGTGCCATGCGTCAGACTTTGATAAACCAATGTTTCTAGCACACATGGATGGGGAGTGTGACATGGAGGTGGGACTCAGGGCACTGGGTGTGTCAGGGACATGGACACTGTAGACTGTTCACCAATAAAGCACACGTACACAATAAACAATGTCCGCTCATTTGAATTCTGATTTCACAACAGCTGTATTGAAGAAATGTAACATATTTAGTGCAGGAGCCCTCCACCCCACACAACCTCTCCCCCTCTGCTTCCCCCCTCAATTTCCCCACACACCCCCTCCCCCCTCCATCTTCCCCCTCAACTTCCCCACACATGGTGTGCACTTGCATGCACCATTGTTCTTCAGGAGTTCGGATTGCCAGGCTGCACCTACACCCCTTTTCCACTGGCAGCATCGGGTGGACTCCTGTCTGACTTGCGCACATTCCGGACAGACCTACGCAGGGGGCTGGTCTGTCTGGAGCTACTATTTGAGGAAGTCTCTGGTTGTTGAACCACCTGTGTGGGACGCAGGGCCTCCAATGATGACATCCTTTGGGTGAGGACCTGCCTCACAGCCAACATTTCACTACAAATGTCTTTGCCAGTGTACTCCCTTGCCTGTCCACATTCGGTTATGTGCTGGATCAGCAGCCCTGTCAGCTCCTCCTGGTGCTTTTGTATTGCCCTGATGCCCTCCTGCCTGTGCCGGACACTGGACGATGTTGTTGGTGCATGCGGAATGGTTGGGCCCTCATACATGCTCCCCATGGGGCTGAAGCTCCCTAGCCAGGACTCCACTGCGGACAGCTCATGGCTGCTGGCATCCTGATTGCTGGGTGGGGAGTGTTGGGGTGACTGCTGGGGGCCTGTACCAGTAGGTGTTCTGGGTGTCGGTGTGTATAGTTCATCATCAGACAAGGTTGCCGTGGCAGCTGTCTCACCAACGGTACTGCTTGCAGTAGAAACTGTGCCTTCAGCCACTGGCTCCTGTGTGGATGTGGCTGGTGGGGGTGCTGTGGTGGTGTCAGTGATGGAGAGTTGTGCTGTCGGATCCCGCGCTGTGTTGGGCTTGCCCAGTAGTCCAGGTTGCCCTCTTCCCCTGGATGTTGAGGGACGGTTTGCTGGCGCCATGCCCCTAGACCACTTGGCTGGTGTCGCAGCGTCCTCCCTGGGGTTCTGATCTTCACTCTCAGAATGTGTGCCTGTGGGGGACCAAGAGAGGGAGTCCATTAGTGATGGGTCTACATGCATCAGGCATGCATTGTGGTAGCTGCATTTCTATGGAATGGCAGGTGATTGGCATTGGGGTAGTGACATACGGGTTGCTTGCCTTTTGGGTGGGTTATGCATGGATGCGTCTGGGATGAAACATATATGGGGTGCATCATGCATGGGGACAAGATGGTGCTGTGCACTGTCGGTAGGCAGTCTTGCAAAAATGTGTCTGGTGGACCCTACTTCCCATCATTGCACTGCCACTTCAGGGGGACATCATTGTGTAGTTCTTTACAGTGTTTCATTTGGGACACCTACCTGCATCAGCCAATGACGGGGCTCCACGCTCCAAATCCCCCACTCCTTCGATTGCCTCCATCCCAATGGTGCTTGCACAGATCTCCTCCCAGGGTTGCATCTTTACGGGGGAGGCCGCACCACCACCTGTTGCCATCCCCAGGTTACGGTTGGCAGAGATGATGTTCCGCACGCGTAAGCGCAGGTCGTCCCAGCGCTTCCGGACATCTTTAGCTGTGCGCGGGGTGGTGCCAACAGCACTCACTTTCTGCGCCACCTCCGTCCATATTTCTTTTTTGCGCTGCACTGCAGGTCGCTGCATGTTAGTGGAGAACACTACATCCACATTTTCTGCCAGCGTCTCTGCCAGCATGTTGAGTTCTTCTTGTGAGAAGCGCTCCTTGCACAAGCGCTCAGCACTTTTTGTAAGGGCCTTGGGCATTGTGAAATGCTGCAGGTATATGTTGGGACAGGTATGGTGCTGATATGGGTCCTGGTTACAGAGGATGGCAATGGATTGTGTTTTTAAAGATGGCCGCCATGCTCTTTCCCATTCCTGTGGCCGCCATGCTCTTTCCCGTTCCTGTGCGATGACACTACTTCCGGTTCCGCTTATTAGCGGTCTCTGCTAATAACGGTCACCACTAATGCCGGTGGCATAGATAGCGGTGGAGCAATCTGAGCTTCACGCAATGCCGGTAAAGGCAATTTTTCGCCTTTTAACGGCAGGGCGGTAAGGTCGTTACTGGCATGGAACAAAGCTTGTCGCACCTTTTGTTATTGTTTTTATCCCATGTGCAGCACTGCCCCCTCCCATTTCCCATGGCACATTTCCCCTCCCCCTCTCCTGCACTTGCGCAATCTCAATGTCACTTGGCCTAGTAAGATCGTTGTCTCTGTCCTCCCTCTTTTCCCCCTCCCTTGCCTTGTCACGTGTTGAACCCTTGTGTATTGGCGCCTTATAAATGCCATACCATATCATATCAAATGAAATGTGGAATGACGCAGCAGCATCTTTCCACCATTGTGCTTTTCTTTGCGATGCACATGTTTTTGTGAATCCGCCCAAAAATGTCACAGGGGATTGGTGCAAAGCCAGACTGCAAGAAGGTGCCCAATCCAGGATGTTGTATTGTGTGCCCATTGCTTTCTGACATTAAACACATAGTGCCTTTCCTGCAGTAAATGTGGGGGGTGGAGAGCTGTAACAGAAACCAAGATGGTGGAAACCCTCTCTCAGACCACCTCTCCCTTCAAACTACCCTAATTCCGTCCTCTTCCCATGCCTGCTGACTACAATGGGATTCCAGTGGTCAGCACCACTGGTGTGCTCTGTTATGATAGAGATGATTTTTAGGCACTGGTTCCAAGGAGATCTCCTGGGGAGGGTCCTTGTATCCTGGCAGAAGGGGATGTCCTACCTGCACGGGGATCAAAGAGACAGCAATCTGGCCATTGTCCCAGATGGCAGCTATGAATACAGCCAGTCAGATTAGACACCAATATGCCTCAGTGCTGTCATTGATGGGCCCTGCTCACACAGTTGACACTGGTGTAAGATCAAATTGCTGTGGATATATAATTGTGTCCTCTTAGTAGTCAGTATGCCAAAACCAGAGTACAAAGTAATTTGTTTTGGGATCTGTAGAGTGTGCTCTGATGAGAATGTGAATAGTGTGCTAGCTACCGTGTGGTCGCCGGTCGACCGAATTAGGCAGTAAACCAATGAAACACATTTTGAAAGAACATGAGGCACTGACATAAGCAAATATATAGAAGACATAAGGAAGGGGGCACAAATGATGGAATTGTTTTGGAGACTCTGAAAATGGAAAATTTATATTTATCGCCTCATTGAAATGCTATGTTACTACATTATATGATATAAGGAATGACAAGCTCATGATTGAACAATATATATTGAATGATGTTGTTGCAACTAATAATCAACATATATGGCTCTGAAGAAGCACTAGAGCAGCAAATGTATACTGCATATGGGTGAAGCACGTGTTAGCAGTCATTGTCCGTTTGATTAACAAGGCCATTATTATCAGTGTTGTTACTGATTCAGTCTCAGAAAATCAATGTCAGTTATTGTCATTTTGAGACACAAGAACATTATTATTGAAGATGTCATTTATGACATCTCAGAAATTGAGAAATCCGCTAAATTGTTAAATTATGACATAGCCAATTGGGGTCATAGATGCTTATCGTATATTTTCTTTTCAACAGACTTTGATATTGATTTGTTATATGTGGGAAATCATCAAATTGAGATTCAGTAAAAATATTTCTTTAGACAAGATGTGAAAGAGTGTTTATTACTTAGACCAACATTAAAATTCAACACAGCGGACTCTACAGATCATTTAAACAAATTCCTTTGTATTCTGGTTCCTCCATCATTAGTAGGTGTGATGCTGTTTGGGAGAGAGCAACAGCTTCCTTACATACAAATATAATAAATAGGAAAGTGCTGGACTGGATGCAACCTACTTGGAAGTCAGCTTAATTCGTGTCACAAAAAGGCATGCCTTTTCTTTTGTTTGTTACAGATTTTCCTGTACCCCACACAGCTTAAGCTATACAATTCCTAGAATTGGAACCAGAGGTGCAGAAGATTAAAATACCACTTTTGCCGCCAGAAACATTGGGTTCAAGGAAAGTCAGTAATGCACATGTGACCTTTGAACCGCCCCTCTGCCATTGCAGGGCTCGTGCTGAAGGCACTAGGAGGCTGTCTCAGCAAAGGCACATGGGTGCACTATAATTTTGGCATGGAACATTTGTGAAGGGGTGTGTGATTAGCAGACCTCTCTTTCAGGAACAGAATTACCTGAATCATGTTATGTTAATCATAAATATAAAAAAGACCCTTGTAGATGACAACCCGTCACAACCCCAGCATTAGTTTAGGAATGGAGAGTTTGGAGGTTGATTAATCTATTCTAGATTTCTTTCCTTTTCCAGTGTAATCTCCTATGATGCCATTCCCCGCCTCCAGCTCCAGGCTAAGGCTCCTCTCTCTATATCAAATCTATGGAAAGAATGGCAGTGCCAGGCCATCAGAGTTCTGCTTATTCTTGCTGTGTGCTTGAGCTGCCGGTTGTGCTGGCAGAATTCATGGCCATGATTGATGTCACAGAGGAATGATGTTCTGCTGCTGCGTTAGTCATTGTGAAATAACAGGAGCCACGTTAACGGTAAGTATGCACGCTTTAATGCTGATTGGTTGGGGTTCAGGAAGGAGGCAGGAATGGCAGGCACACGCAGACATGACATACAGTCACAGACAATGGGTCCCCCACAACCACACAGTCAGCTCCCTTCCGTCCACTACTCCAACGGTCACCCTAGGAACCCAGGAGAACACACATTCCACACAGAAGCTCTGACATCATCCAGAACGCACACACGCATAGCACTTACAACACATTGCTGCTGTCGAGGTTGGTGGGATGCTTCTCATTGGCAGGGCACAAGGACAGTGTCTTCCCCATTAGACCATAATCATTTTGAAGCAGAGGGGGAAAGTGTGCATGGCGGACTAGCAAAGAGGCAGACACCTGCTCTGCACTCCTTCACTCAAAAACAATCTGCATGTGAGGTGGCACTTGGTAACTTGGCGAAAAGAGGGTGGATCTGGCCCCTGAGGCCACACCATGTCTACGTCGCTGCTTTCCTTTGAGTCTGAGGAGTGCGGCAGCTGAGCTTCCGGAGGAAAAGGAAAACTGGAAGAAGTACAAAAAATAAGATCAAATAAAAGCAAAGCAAAGAATATAAAAGAAATAAAGAAAAATTGAAAAGAAACGAAAAATAAAGGACAGAAAATGATGGTAGGTGTCCATAGCCCGCCAGTTTCTCACAATTCTGTAGTAATGCTAACGGGTATTGCCCACATTCAGCGCAATCTGATTGGCCAGGGCACACCTGCTGGTTTTAACGAAGGAAAGCATTCAACACAAATTCCTTCATTCATTGTAAGAATTTTTGTCAAATGATGGTGTGCCCCATTTTGTCTTGTATGTGCTGAAACTGTAAGTATTTGCGCTTTTTTCCGTTACAGTATTTTTTTGGATGTATGCCAAATTGCAGAGTGCTTATCGTAAGTGTTGTTTCAGTTACATCACACATTTCCTATGCAAGAATGACAAATTGGTGCGCAGCGCCATATCCTGGCACTTACACAGGGGCTCGGGTTTAGATTGCCAGCCACCGGGGAGCAGTGTGGCTGGGGAAGTTCTTGATTTGTTTGAGCCTGTCCATTTACCTCAAATTGAATGTATTTCCAACCACTAAGAGGCTCACCAGTCCTGTGCTTTACATTAAAGCAATATAATCAATTATAAAGACAATTTCAGATGCTCAGGAAAGGCGAGATTCACTATGATTCACTTCCGAAAACACACTTTGTAAGCAAGCAGTCATCATCTTTTCAACTTGAAAGCGTGGTATTGGGACTTCAAAAAGTGTGCATTAAGAAACAAATGGAAGAAAGGGGCTTGACGAAACCGGAAGTAGGGATAGTTAAGGCTTGTACACATGCACGACAGGCTCACAAGTGCTTTCCATTTGATTGAACCCTTGTCATGGCCTAGAACTGAAAGAAATCGTTGATTTCAGGCCCTTTCTCAACTTCTAATCATTGGAGTCACACAGCGCCATCACATATGGCAACTTTAAACTCAATGGGCCTCATTACGACCCTGGCGCTCCCGTAATGAAGGGGGCTGATACGGGACCGGGCCCCCTTCATTACGGGAGTGCCAATTATGAGTTTCTCTTTGCGGGACCCGGATCAGACGCCTGGTAAAACCAGACGTCTTTTCCGGGTCCCGCGAGGGAAAGAGGGAGGTAAGAACGGGACACTTGCAATGTGCCTGTTGTTACCTCCCTCCCCATTCCCATTGAGCCCTATGGGGGCTCAAATGTGAATGGGGAATGGTTCCTGCAAGGAGGACTTATTGGGTCCTCCTATGTCGGAATGATCCAGTAAGTCCCCGTTGCAGGAACCCGGTAATGGAGCCCGGTTTGGAGGCAGCCATGGAGCTAATAGCTCCATGGCTGCCTCCAAACTCGTAATGAGGCCCAATGTCAGAAGAGGTCAAAAGTTAAATGTAGATAGAACATTCAAACCATTCTAGTTTGGCGATAACCCTTAAATACGGCGGTAACGCTATTACTGCCGCATTTAAGGGTCTGCCAAATCACAGCCTTGGCGGATTTCCCCACAGCTCTGAGCTGGGGGCAAATCTGCCGCAATTTTGCTGGTTTTCGCCGCTAATACGGCTGGCGGGAAATACGCCTGCGGTAATAGCACGAAAATTCCCCATTGGTCCATTCCCGAATGGGTCCACTGGGGAATGGGCACTAACCATTCCGCCAAACCCGTGATCCGGCGCTAATAGTGCCGGGGGGGTTGGCAGTAGGGCTACCGCCCAACTCGTGATGAAGCCCTGTCCTGCTCTTATTGGGTGGGTTCAACTATTCCCTCGGACTGGGGAGCGATGTGCATTGCGGAGTCTTTGTTGATATGTGTCGTATTGACCATTCACGTGATGTTAAGCTACACTGCGAAAAAGGATAAGGTTGAAAGGGGATCGTTACATCCCCTTATATGTATGCATTCATGTATGAGATTTATGCTACTCTCGTATAATTATCAATAGAGTGTGATGTACTCTCATCCAACCAAATTTGTTTGCTGATTAGAGGCCTGAGCAATACATACACAGGCAAAATAAATGGATGAAAATGCCGACTGATTAACACATGGATGCTAATTAGTGAAACATTAGAAAAGCAATGTGCACCAACCGTTTTTTGCACTGCACTCCTTAAGTTGCACACTATTCACAAAACAACCTGAAATGTTCTTATTTTATGCTATCGGCTCGCAGTCACATCCACGTTCTACTTTTAGAAAAAAATATTCCATAAAACCAGAACACCGCATAACATAGTAAAAAAGCCACAGGAAACCGATTAAAACCCAAATAAACACATCATAAAAGCTTATGACAACATTAAACATTGGTTCCAATGAGCAGAACAGGCAACGGGCTAATATGGAATTCATTAGACAGTAAGTATTCATTTGAAAGCAGAATCACTTCATCAAAATGTTTCTGATGTTTAACGCACCTTCTAAGAAAGATAAACGCGATCATGCTATAGTCATTAAATAATAAATGTTATATCCTCCCCATTGGCCAATTTCCAGGCCATACGTGCTGATATGGTTTGAAAATTCTGTATGCCCAAGAAATTGGCCAATTAGAGGTGAGCTGCATACTTCCCCAGACTCCCTGTACTGCCAGCAGGGCTCTACGCGTGGTGCTACTGTAATGAAAGGGAGTGCCGGGCTCTGCCCCCAGAGCAGCGACATAAAGGTGAGTGTGGCACTCCTGTGATGAGAGGGAGAATAGCACCTAGAGCCCTGCCAGCAGCCCAGCAGGGCTCCAGGGGCGACTCTCCCACTCACTACGCGAGCACAGTGCTGAGTTCTCTGGCACCAGCGCCGCTCCCCACCTTGCCCCAAGCAGCACCTCATAGACATGGTGCTGTCATTCGAATCCCCTGCCCTCGCCTCCGGCTTATCCTACTCGCATGGAGAGCAGATGGCTCTGCCCCCTTGTACACAAGCTTCTCCAGGCAGCACCTAGGTGACGCAGCCCGGCTTCTCCAACTGTACCACCCCAAACCGCCACTCACTTGCCTTGCTGGGCTGCACGACAGATGGAGCCCAGGCTGGATTTAAGCCCCGCTCCTCACTCCTCTTTACTTTGTATGTGGTTGTTGGGATCTAGCCAGTAGCCAACAACCACTCTAGGCAGATTGCTTTTTTTTTCTTTTCCCCCCTTCACCACAGGCACATAATAGCTTTATAGACCATGCACTCGGGCCATACCAGGAGTTATGGACCCTGAAAACTTAGTAAAATGCTTATTTCGCTCAGGCCTTTAACTTGCTCTTTATTGCTCATAACATCCATTACGGTCGTCGGGCTATGCCGATAAAGCTAAAGTATATGTAGGTCTGCATTGATTAAAGTTTAACGGTTTAAATACAGGAATTAAATAACATATCATCAACGAGGTATACGCAGGGCAAAAAAATCATAACTGTAACAAATCCTCCTTTGAAGCACTGCATAGTGAACAGTTGCAATTGTGCACAATCACTGATTACCAGTTTGCTGTAACTCCTCTACTAATTGTATTTGAACTGTAGTTTTGATGTTTTTTTGTGAAAGTACTATAAAGAGCTATTTCATTTTTGCCATTGTACCAACACTTATGAATCACACCATGTATACAGTTCATAGCTATAAACAGTTTTTGGAGTAGCAACACACTGCCTTTGAATTTTCTGTAGGTAGATAGTATTATATTTTGGTAGAAATGTCAAACTATAACAGTAAACATTAAAATAATAATTAAAAAGCCTGTTCATCAGAATAATATTATGACAAGGCCGCTCTATGATGTCCTCTCGCATTCAGCTAACCACCAACTTCCTACAAACGCTGTTATAATATAAATCCATCATTTGCAGAGCAGGTGAGAGCATAAAATACAAGACATGTAGAATTCAACTTTTACTGTGTCTTTCCATCAGTTGACTCTACCATCTCTCTCAAGTGTGTCTCTCAGCAGCGTCTCTCTCTTCTAACCAGTGTATTTTCTCCATACTGTTTCTCAGTTTCTCTGGCTCCTCCGAGGTACGTCATTTTACCAAAATACCAGGGGTAGCGGAAGTGTCATCACACAACCCTTGGCCTCTGATGTCATCACAGGAAGTGATGTAATTGACCCCCACCCCAAGTGACATCACAGGAAGTGATGGCACACGACCTTCAGATGCATCTAATACCCGTGTTTCTAGGCACTCTCATTTCAGCCAGATATACGAACATAGGCACAGAGGAAGGTGTGATTTGTCCACAATCAGACATTTGGGGAATGTCCTTTTCCAGATTTAACATTGGGCCTATATGTAAAACATATATAATGCAGTTCTTGTAACAGGGTAACCAAAATCTCTAACACAGGCTACAGTTAGTGTATGAAACATCTATAGATCAATGGACAAAGAAGTACTTGTTATCTGTGGCATTGAGTTGTTAAACAAGACAAAAAAATCACTGGCCTGAAGAGGCGTGCACTGTCTGTTTACCCAGGGGCAAAATGCTGCAAGAGCAAAGTATGAAAATGAAATCATTGACCAGGATTTAGGATCAACAGAATTCCCTGCTTATAAATGGATCTACGAGTCAGCTACAACTATGATAGAAGAAACCTATTGTCTGGGTGTAAGCTGAGGCCATCTGTCTCCGTGTGCATGTATCTTTAAGTTATGTGACAACCCGACCTCTGAAGGTCTGTCACTCACTCCTTTTACCATCCCTGCTGTTGACAGACCTTTTCCTCTCTTCATAAATCGCGCCTTTCGGAAATCTAAATGCCCAACACCGGGAAGAGGCTACAGGCCTAAATGCAAACCAGAGGGCAGGAGATTCGAGTAGGGTCAGTCATACCCCCTGACACTCTCCAGCTGTTCTAATATTAGAGAGGAAATAGTCTGTTGTTACATTTCACAAATCTTCCCATATGTCAGCACTCAAACGATGAGACCTGGCAGCTTCTAAGTGCCTCCAACTGGACCTGGCCCTCAAAATGCCCCCATCCGGTCCTGACCTCCAAGTCGATAAAGTCCCCGCATTTTCGTCCAAGCTTAGGTGTACTTATCAGGCCATACCTGTTTTCCATCCATTAATGCAAATTAAATATTTAAATATGACACAAAGACGGCTTCTATGGGGCAGCCTCAACTGCAGGATGGAAATTGTGGGTGTCTCCTTGCGGTGCAGCAGAGCAGGAAGGAACAATGCCTGCAACAGCAAGCTCTTTAAATCTGCCGGGCCTCCTTGTATCCAGTGGCCAATCAGGGAAGGTGGGAGGACGGAACAAGGCTGCGTGGGGAGGAAGAGAGAAGGGAACAAGGACAGGTGCAGGGGTTGGGGTAAAGCACTTGCAGTGTTAATGAAATGATTCAATATGGCAAGATAATGGTAGCAGGAATGCCCCTCTGATGAGCCAAATGTAAGTATGCTCAGTAAGCACCGATATAGTGTTTCAATGAATCATTGAGAAAAAACGTAGAATGATGGAACTAAACGCCAGCTATATGGATTGACTGGGTGGTACTAAAACACCATATATGAAACAAATGACTATTATTGCTTCCCTCGTTGCTGCTAAAATGCCACTGAAGAGTCACAACTAGCAAATGAATAACAAATAAAAGTCATGGTCAAGTCTTTTAGGTAAATGGCTTTTACCATGAAAATCCTAACCACCCCTTACCATATTGTGTAGGGGGTCCCAACATTAAGTGTTAGGCCAGTCATTCTACTGATTTAAATGTACACAATTGTGCATAATGGAACTTCTATCGTCAGAAAGCATGCACATGTGGCAGTAGTTGTAGTGAAGGCTAAGCAACCTTTTTTGCATACTAATAGCACACATCACTTGCATTTCTCCTGGTCGTTGCAGTGAAGAAGCAACTATTTTCCCCTTACATTTTAATTCTAGGATATGTTTCTGGTTAGAGAAGAGAACCCACATCCCACAGAGGCTTGCTTTGTAGCGTATAACACAGACATTTTCTGAAAAGGACCCGGCAGTAGCTTGACATGTTGCTTTTATATATTGTCCTTGCATTCCCTGGATTTCCTATTAATCTCCCTCCACTAAACAGCCCCACAATGCCCACATGGTAGCTCCTAACAATTACGTCAGCTTCATCTTTGTTTAAATCTTAACAACCAGAAGTGACATATAGTTTCCAGCTAAATCAAACAACACTCAAAATCTGGATGTTAAGATCGTGCCGCCTTACTGTTTTGAGTTTGAAAACTGCCTTCATCAGCATGTCAACAATTCACAGCATAAACAGATTTGCAAAACTTGGGATAAACGGCAGGAATTAACATCATGCGTACTCTGTGCACAGTAAAAAGGTTGCACCTTTTATTCAAAAGAAGCCACAGAAGAGTAGGCTTTTGAGTGAAACAATATCCTTATTATCCGCTGCAGGATGTTTGAAGGGAGACATAGAAAGGTGATTTTATTTTATTATTTTTTTAAAAAAATTTGGTTTTATTAGTTTTAATAGAACAAAAACATAAAGGAAAAATAGGACAAAAGAAGTTCACATTACACCTCCTTTAGCACATAAAAGCTTGACTAAAGCAGAACATATTATATCAGTTGAGTTCCTTAATTTAGTTCCATGTTTCTGGGTGTATCACATCAATTGTTAATCTTTACCCACTCCCTCCCCCCCCTTCTTGGATTAGCATACATCTTGTGGACATTCACATAAAATGAGAGCTAGAAAGGCACAGTAAACATAGTTCAAATGTCTGGTGATGCTGTCACCGCTTAATATGAGTTTTTCCCCACTCTGATGTAATTTGGTTTTGCGTTTTGTATCAGGAGCCCGTGGACTCCCCCAATTGGGAATCAGAGGTTGGTGCGAGGTATTTATTCTTGAAGTCCATCCATAAGACTTCGCATTTGGCCACTTTATCATGTAGGGAGGCGGTGATTGTTTCCATCGAATAAATGTTAGAGGCAAAGTTGATCAATTCGCTCTTTCATGGGACTGTTGGGGATTTCCATTTCATCACTAATAGGGCTTGCGCAGCCAACAATAGGTGTGGGTTAAGCCTTTCACTCTGAGCCAGTCATCTTCGTCTGTTTCTAGACCAAATAGTATGAGGTAGGGGTCAACATCCTTTTGGATCCTGTCTACTTCTTTGATCCATCCCAGGACCTCGCCCCAGAACACTTTGATGCGCGGGCAACCCCACCACATATGCCACTAATTAGCTATTTCGCCACATTTTCTCCAGCATCTCGGGCTCATTGTTTGAGACATTTTCGAAAGTCTGAGGGGATCGTATTGCCACCTGTGTAAGAGTTTAATAGCGTGGAGTTTGTATTGACTGGATATGGAGGTTTTGGACGCAGCTCTACACATTATTTCCCATTAGTCAGGGAGTATCCCTTCTTCAAAGTCTCTTTCCCATCTGGCTCTCAGGGGGTGCGTGGATCCCTCTCCGGCCGCTATTAACTCCTGGTACATTGCGGATATGAGGCCTTTCATTTTGGATTTAGAGTCCAAGAGTTTCTCAAATGGGGTAAGGTCTCTCTTAAGTTTGTCTCTCCATTCGAGTTTCGTTAGTACGCCTTTTAATTGGATAAACTGGAATGTGGATAGGGTGCCTATACCCAAGGACTCCGTCAGATCTGGTAGCGTGATGAACAAATCTTTTCTCTGTAACTGCCCCACCCTTTCTAGGCTCGCCTCATACCATGATTGGAACCTCCCCACATTGGGAATATGATTGTTTATGCCGGTTGACCATAAGTGACTTAGCGGAGATGGCCAGGTAGTGATTTTGCGCATTTCTTTGCCAGTTCGTCATATGCTCCATATAGTGCTCAATATGGGGTGGCCTTTGATTTTCCTTTGTACCCATTTATGTGAGGTCCATAGCCATTCCGAAACCTAAGCAGGGGACAGGTAGTGATTGTCCATTTGTACCCATTGGAGGTTCTTATGGTCTCTAAGGTGTGGAATTAGGACACGCAACTGGGCGGCTTTGTAGTAGGTTCTCAACTCAGGGAGGCCTACTCCTCCCTTATCTTTGGGGAGTGCTAATGTATTATATGGAATTCTCGGTTTCTTCCCCTGCCAGATGAATCGCATTATAATCTTTTTGGCCTCCATGAAGAACCCTTTCGGTATCTCAACTGGCAACATTTGAAAGGGATACAGGAATCGGGGGAGGCATACCATTTTGACAGCATTAATTCCTCCTAGCCAGGAAATCGTGAGTTTGTTCAATTATTTTAGATCAGCTGCAAATCACCTGAGAAATGGGGGGAAGTTGGCTTCATAGAGGTCATTCAGGGTTTTAGTGATCTGTATGCCCAGGTATTGCAATGTAGTGTGTTCCAATTTGAGGCCTAGTGGGAGGAACATAACATTGTTCACTTCAGGGGATCCCTGGAGGGGGAACAATATGGACTTGGACTTATTTACTTTGAACCCAGAGAACCGGCAATATTCGTCTATTAGGTTAAGTGCGTGGGGGATGGATTCTATTGGGTTGGTTAAGTGTAAAAGAATGTCGTCTGCATAAAGTGCTACTTTGTATTCCGTCGCCCCTAGTCGCATTCCCTCTATGTTGGGGTCGGCTCTCATTTTTTGTGCTAGGGGTTCCAAGGAGAGTGCAAATAGGATTGCGCAGTGGGGGCATCCCTGCCTGGTCCCTCGTTATTCTCTGGAGTATTCTCTGTTTACAAATATCGACGTCTTGGGGGAAGTGTATATTGCTTGTATCCCCTCTCGAATCCTCAGCCTATTCCAACTTTCTGTAGGACCGTTCCCAGAAACTCCCACTCCACCCTATCAAAGGCTTTCTCTGCGTTGATTGACAGGAGGGCAGGGTTCCCGGGGAGGTTATGAGCTGCATGGATGAGGTGTAGTGTTTTGCGCATGGTATCAGCCCCCTGTCTCCCGAGAATAAACCCAACATGGTCGGGGTGAATCAAGTGGGGCATTAGGGTTTCCAATCTTGCAGCCAATACCCTGGCGTAGATTTTGGCATCAAGATTAAGGAGGGAAATGGGGTGGTACGATCCACAGTGCTTGGGATCTCTACCTTCTTTGGGGATCACTGTTATCAGCGCTCTTTTGAAAGAATCCGGTGCGACCCCCGTTTCTATATCTCATTGAATAGTTCTGTAAGGATAGGTGTTAGTTGCCTATTAAAGGTTTTATAGAAGCCGGCAGTGTAACCGTCTTCGCCTGGAGATTTCCCCAGCGTTAGCCTTTTGATTGCATCTTGGTTCTTTTATTCGGCAATTGGAGTATCAAGGAGCTCAGCTTCTGTGTGCGTTATTGTAGACATGGTAATTGAAGATAAGTAGGAGATTGTGTCTGATTGATCGCAAGTTATTTCAGAGGTATATAAGTTTTTGTAGAAGCTGGCGAAGCACTCCAGGATAGGGCAGGGGGGTGAGCTGCGGGGGTGGGGTTCTCTATTATTTCCTTCACCTTGCGTTCCGCCCTTTGCTCCCTAAGTCTGGCTGCTAATAGTGTATCACACTTGTGTCCCTTTTTGTAAAATTTCTGTTTGAGAAATTGCAATTTGCGTACAACTTGATCATGTTCCAGCAGCCGTAGTTCCTCCCTTTTTCATTGGGCTGCTCTTATTTTATCAGGGTCCACCTCAGAGTTTTTCCTTGCCTCCCCTTCTGGCTGATGGATTTCAGCCCGCAGTCTATGTTCCACGATCCATCGCTCCCTCTTCTTAGAGGACCCCTAATGTATTAGAATGCCTCTCCATGTAGTCTTACCAGCCTCCCAGATCATTTGTTTGGAGACTTCCCCATTGTTGTTTGTTTTAAAGTATTCATCAATCTCAGTCTCCATTTCGGTGTTGAAGACCACATCTTTCCAGAGGGTCTCGTTGCACCGCCAGGCCCCCCCTGTAACAGGTAAGTCTGCCCAGTTGATATCTACTAGTACCATGTCATGATCCGACCACATTATCGGGATGATTTCAGAATAACGTGTGGTGCCTGTGAGATCGGCCGTAAGGAATATATAGTCTATATGTGTGAATGTGTTGTGAGGGTTTCAATAGAAGGTGAATCTGCTTTCGCTGGGGTGCAGAATTCTCCACACATCTTTTAGTTCATATAGTTCCATAATGTTGGACAGGTCGGTACAATCTCCTCTATATTGGTTTCTCGTTTCAGGTTTACCTGGTTTCCAGTCTTTGGACGGGTCTGCCCATTGGTTAAAGTCACCTCCCAGGATGATATGCCCTGTGGCTTACAGCATTATTTTAGGAATCGTTTTCTCAAGGAATGAGGCCTGTCTGCTGTTGGCAAATATACTGTGGCAATTGTGACCTGGACTTTCGCAATTTTCCCCGTTATCAGGAGGGCTCGGCCACTCACATCAGACCATGTCTTTTCCACATCAAATCTAATTCCCTTCTTGAGTAAAATTCCGACACCCCCTTTCCTGAGTGGACCAGAGCCCCAAAACTCCAGGCCCCCTCCTCCTCTCCCTTTGCGAACTTCGTCTCCTGAAGGAGAAGGATGTCCATATCGGATCTGCGAAATTCTCTATGCACCAGTGACCTCTTGGTTGGTGAGTTCAAGCCCTTCGCATTGATGGTCCCAACTCTGAGGGAGTCCCTGTCTTTAGGCTTGTCAGATGATGGCATCATTGGTTGTTTTTGGGAAGTTGCTCACTCTCAGCGGACAGACAAATATTCGATTTCCCAGTCTCACATTCTCTTTGGTGTGTCGGGGTAGCCCAGATGATGCTAGTACCTTTTCCAAGTTTCTTTTCCCTCTTCCCTCCCCCTCCCTTCGCCTCCAGAGTTGATGGTGTTCAAGTGAACCCAGGAACTGAGGGTGCTGCTTTTGCAGCCTTCGACGGCATCCGGCTCGGACTTGTTGGAAGTGTTCAGTCTATTGTCGGACCATCAGTAGGGACTGTTGCCTCACGGTCCCGATCAAGTATAACATCTCAACATAAGGGTGAGCCCCCTTCCCAATCCCCCCCCCAACATCATATATTTCAACAATAACGATAATAAACATACAAAAGTGTAACATTACGTGCATTCTCCGGCCTTTTCTGTGGAAGTTCATGTCCCCTCTTACTGCAGGGGGGCGCTCTGCGGCCAGCCACTCCCATGTCGATTGTCTTCCTGGATCTCAGACCCCATAGGGGTCCGTTTCCAGTATTTCAGTCGTGGGTTTCGATGTGTTAGTTTGTAAGAATCATAAGACATGTCCTCATTTTCCGCTATCAAGTGTGTTATTAGGGCGTCTGTATTTTGTTGATCCTTTCACTCTTTTTCGCCTAGGGCCCTGGAGCTCCCATTGTATTCCAACTCGCTCATTTTCACCACTTTTGCCGTCTCTCGGGCCTGTTCCCAGAAGGTCAACAATAAATTCCTTGATCTCCTCCTCTGATCGAAGGATGATTTTCCTGCTTCCATGCTCAAAGGTGAGCGAGAAGGGGTATCCCCATCTGTATCGCGTGCCCTGTTCTTTGAGCCATTTCGTTAGGGGGCCGCAGAGGCGTTTTAGCGCCAGTGTGAGTGAGGATAAGTCCTGGAATATCGTAATTTGGGCACCTCCCATTGTGAGTGGGCCTCCTAACCTGGCCTTTTCAAGGATCCTAGTTCTGTCATGGTATCGGTGGAATTTGGCCAGGACCGAGGGCGGACTGCCTGGTGGTCCACCCGCTCTGTGTATTTGTTCCGTTTTGGGTTCGTCAATGTCTTCATCTGCTGTTAAATTTTGATGACATCATGGATCGTGCTTTTGAGGTCTTCTTCGGTTTCACCCTCACGCTCTGGAATTCCAAAAAAGCATAGGTTATTCCTTCTTTCTCTGTTTTCTAAATCGTCCATTTTGAGATGTATCTCCTCCTCCCTTTTTTCAATATTTCGTATTCTCATGTCCATTTCCGTCTCAAGGGTATCAATCGAGGCCTGATTGTTCTCGACACCCTCCAGCCTCTCCTCAAAGCTGTCCATTCTCTGGGTGATTTTGTCAATTTTTCCACCAAGGTTGGCCCCCATGTTTTTTATCTCGCTTAATAATGCGGCGATGTCCCCTTTGGTAGCAGCTGCTCCCGCTTCCGCGGTTTCTGTTGACATGGTGGTTGTGCTTTCGAGGAACGGGAAGGATGGGGCGTAGGTGAATCTGACTAGCCTGTGTTGTACGTTCATAGAGTGAGTCCAGGGTCAGAGGAGGCACACGCCCCTGGATCGGGGGCCTTACCCTCTTTGGGATTGCGTAGATCGGTAGGCACAGGGCAGGTTCAGATATTCAGCTCGATATGCGGTTCAGTGTGAGGCTGATGGGATATTCAATGGACAGTCTGCGGAGCCAGGGGGCCTGTCCTCTGAGGGGTATACCTGAGGGTGTCTGCTTTGGGAGGAGAGGGCCCACAGGCTCCGGGACCCATTCACAGTTCATTCAGATGTTGCCATTTACTGGTTTGCGGCAGCGTTGATGATCGCCGGCCTCAGGCACCTCAGGTAATGGGGACCGTGTGACCGCAGGGTTGGGGTGGGGTGTAACGTTCAGGGGTGTCTGTGGGAGGTCCGGGGAGGCCTTGCGCTGTGCTGGCGTGTAATCTTCTAGGGTGCACCTCCTTCTGCCTTTGTTTCAGGGCAATGTTTACTTGGTGCCTTTTAATAGGGAGGTTATGGCAATCTTCAGTATGGGAGCCTGCTCTTCTCCTAAGTAGTCAGCATAAGGCATCAGGGGCAGGATCAGTGTGATGAGTTGCAGTATTTTGACTCCGAGTCAATTCGGCTCATTAGGGCGTCAGTAACCTTCCCAGTTCCAGGTTGATATGGATCGTGCCCTGATGCCGCCTTCAGTTCTTTTCAGCGGGGGGCGCCGGTCTCTTTTGCAGGGGCACTCTGGGCGTACCTCTGATGGAAGCTCTAGCAGGCTTGGGCCCTGGAGGCCCAGTGTGCGGTGTTGGTTGGGCATCCCGGGCACTTTCGCCTCTCTTCAGACCGCAGTGACTCGTGGCCTTTTGGGGAAGGCGGACCCCCCGTGGGGGGGCTGCGAGTAGCAGGATTGTGGGCGCCCACCCGTGGGAAGCTGTGTGCATGGGCAGCACATAGAGAGCACTGCTTTGCGGATTTCTCTGATCCGTGGGTGCAGGGGGAGGCTCCTCACCTTCTTTCACTTGCAGGCCTCTCCTGGTCCCCAGTGACACGCAGGTCGAGATGACCCGCCGGGGGCTCCTTCTGCACTCTCTGCCTCTTCCGTGCACACACGGCGTTGCCTCCGCTGCTGGCCGGATCGAAGGGGGAGGACGGAGAGGTCGGGGGAGGCACTTCACGGACCGCTTGTCCAAGCCTTGGCCGTCTCGTGAGAGTCACTGCTGGGCAGCCGTATTAATCAGTCGGGGTTTCACTTTCACTTCACGTGCGCTGGGGAGCACGTATGTTCGGGTGGCGATTTCTCTGCCTTCTCCTGGCTGATTTCGGCCGCGTTTTCTCCTGGATGTCGGGAGGGTCTTCATCCAACTGCTCCTTACTTCATTTCCCGAGGGGGTCGTGAGAAGGGGGCTCAAACCGTCTCAAGGACCTTCGGCATCGGAGCTCACACGGAGGCAGGGCTCATCTGTGCGCACCCTGGTTTTAAAGGATTTAATCATGCTGCGGCTTTAATAAGGAGAGGGTAAGTCTTTGTCTTGTTACTTACCATAATGGAAAGGACTAGAGCCACAATGTTCATCGGACACACTGGGCAGAAGCAGGAGAATTTGGCCAGAACTAAGTAATCAGTGTGTCTCCCCTGCTCCTGAGCATTAGTGGTGGCTGTGGAGGATGTCCTGGCCAGACTAACCCTGGAGAGTGAGAGCAGTGCCGAATCAAGATGCCCGGCAGACACCGACTTGCAAGACATGCCGTGGCCATTCTAGTCCATGTCCATAGACTTCTCGCTGGACATGGTAACATAGAAGAATTGCTTTAGGCTATTCTCCTCTTTGCTCACGGTGCTAGTTAGCAGTTTCTCTATCTCTTGCGAGTCAGTGGGCTGGGCACTGGAACAGTCGCTCAGTGCCTTGTCAAAGTGGGCATTGGTGTTGATAGCCATTCTGGGTTTTGATGGAGGGGCCTGGCTGGCGTCCCTTTTTAAAAAGAAAGCACTCAAGAAAGGTGCTTGTTTTCCATCCTGGCCAGAAAGCATGTAAGGGAGCAGAGCGCATGAGCCCTAAATCAACAGTTTGCTCCAGGACGCTGTAGATAGTTTGCCCATTAGAAGAAAAAAAATCAGAAGATAACCTGTGGGGTTAAGGACCAAAGGGACAAGAGGCAGAGTTTCTGTTAAATACATATCTTATACAGCAGCTGGAACGCGCGTGTGTGCCCCTCGCCTCCTAGGCGTGATTGCTGCTAACAGGCTGGTCCACCAAAGCGCCGCCAGCAATGCTAGAGGATGCTGAGTGGAACAGTCCTGACAGGGTGAAAGTTGAAACCAACTCCAGACCAAAGCTTCAGATTGCTTATGGTGCTGAAATGACCCAACACCTCCCCCATGCCCACCCCCCACTGCATCTGTTAGTGTTTAAATGCATTTTACTTCTGGGAAGCTATTCATTTTGAGGAACATACACTTTTACCCCCCCCCCCGCCGCAGTGTCTGTTTGTAAACAATAAATAAAAATATATATTTTTTCTCAACCAGTGTGTTTTTTCTTCTCTCAAGTGATTCCCTCACTGTGTTTTTGTCTCTCTTTTGGTGTTCCTACCCTGTCTCCTGGTGTTTTTCCCTCTGAACCTGTGCCTCATCTTATGTTCCCACTTTCTCTCCATTGTGCAGCAGTAGCACTCTCTCTTTTTCCCCAGCATAAAGGCTGACTTTTAGTCCAATGTTGCTGGTGCTCTCAAGCAGTGTACGCTTCAGTACTCTTTCAGGGTATCCATCCCTGCCCCCATGTACCATCTCTAGCATTTTGTCTCTTGTGTTTCCATAAGTGTATTAGGACTTTCCCCAGCTTGTGTGTCTCCATTGTATCTCTATTATTTTTATTATGATTATTAATGTATTTATTGAGTGCATGCCTAGCTTCAGGAAGCAACAGAGCACTTTACAATGTTAGGGGGAAGCAGAAGGTTAGGGAGCAGAGAAACAAGGGAGTGCCGATCGAAGAACAGGGTAAGGAGGGACGTAGTCAGCAATGGATCTTCAAGTAACCAGGAGAGGAAACCGTGGGGATTAGATTCACCCGACAGCAGGTCTCTGCTTTCCCCAGTATTTCCACCCGGTCCACTCCACTCCACCCTAGTGTATCTCTCACATTCCTCATTCCTTCCCTAATATTCCAACCATGCTTGCTACCTTTACCCACAAAGTTGCTTTGTCCTCATATTCAAAGTGCCAGTATCAGTCACCCCCTGGCTGCCATATCCCTGGTTCTTCTGACAGTACCCTTCTCCTCTATCCAGGTGTTCCTATTTCCATTCATCAGTCACACCAATGTCACAGCGTTATCAGCATTCCCCAGTGTGCTTCCACTCTTCCTCTGCACACCACTCTTTTTCCTCAAAGATGTTTCTATCTTATTTGCCCCAGTTTATCTCACTATTTGCTTCGGTTTACCTCTCTCTGTTATCCCTCAGCATCTCATCATTCTCTACCTCATGATGTCTCTCTGCTCTTGAACAATCCTTCACTCCTTTCTCATAGTTGTCTCCAGTGGAACCTGGTGGTGTCTCCACCAGTGCGCCCGTGTTGCATTCCACTGCCTGTCTCACTCCACGTATCTAGGCATCTGTCTCTGCTGCTCCCCTAGTCTGTCTCCCTATCCGGTCTCAGCGTTTCTCCTTTACTCCCAAAGGATACTGCTGCTCTGTTAATTTAGTAGCGCTTTCTCATCTTCCACATGGCCCTTTCCTGTTGCCAACCTGTCTCCTCCCTCTTAAGTGTGGCTTTCTTTGTCACTGGTCCAGGTCTTCATTATGGTACTAGGATCTTCCAGAGTATTCTCAAATACTTGTCATTCAGGCCCCAATATTTGAAAACCTGGAAGTGGTTCTGACATAGGTTACCTGAAACACTGTGTGGAACACATTTATGAGTTCTCTTCAGAGGAAGGTTGTGATGCCTTTAAATGATCACCTCGGCCTATAAACAACCATCTCTCCCACACTCTCCCTACATCTTGGCTATAGTCTTTTATAATTAAAATTATAATTGTTCTTTTATAAAGCGCTTTATACCAGACATGGGTTTCTAAGCACTCAATCGGGATTCAAACGTGTTGCGCTGCAATGTCTTGCTTCCAAAACAAATGCGTTGAAACCTGAATTATCCCCCCTTTCATAGTTTAGAACCACAATTGGTTTTGTGATTACAGTCTATAATTCACATCATAACACATTGTTACCCTAGATTTTGTCTTTTCATTGTTATCTCTGATCAGCAATGCTTAGATATTTAATCAGTTTTGATGAAGGTTACAAATAATTATATACCTGTCTGACAGATCGAGATTTGAACTTTGAGTGCCTACTGCTATTTTGCTTTGGAAAATAATATGCCATTGCAAGAAGGTACATTAAGATGAGACTTTTATCATCTAATCAGCTAGTTGCATCTGGAATTAATCAGCTACAAATATAAGGGCTCTGATTCTCAAAGTTATGCAATGGGTCAAATCGGATAATCACTGTGAGCATCTGGGATTTGCAACTGCTGCCTTGTACCGGATCCACAAAGCCTGAAACTGAAGCAAACCTGGGATGTCTGATGCACCTCTTAGATGTCCATGTGCAAATGCTTTTTCACAAATATTTGCTCGAGGGCATCTCTGAGATGCTCAGGATATCTCCAAATTTGCTCCCTTTTTTACACATAACTTATCAGATATAGCATAGCAAGTGCAAATCGGAGAGGCTCATGCTCGTCTCCTGATGTGCTCCAGGGGAAATAGGTTTGAATCAGTGTTAGACTGTAACCCAAACTAAACAAACTGAACACTAGACAGTTCAATTTTACTTTGCTGGTCCAGATACTTCTCAATCACATCCAAGACAGTCAAGACTCAAATGTAGCCATTAATGCTTAGCTGCAGTATTGTAGAAACATAGATACTGGGGCACAAAATCGCATAAGCAAGATTACATGAAGTAAGGAACACCTTGTGCTTGATCACATATCTGCTCTTTAGTATGAGCCCTATGTCCTTAAGATGTATGGGATTATACCACATATGCACAGTTTTGAGTTGCCTGGCTACTTAACGGCGCAATGTGGGCGAACATCTCCTTTGCTTCGAGTAGGAGATGGAGATAATAGAAGGAGAGGTGCTTGCATAAGTAAATATCATAAAAGGTTATGAATTAACATAGGTGCCTGGTGTAATGTCTGATTGTAGCAAGACACATGTGGGTGAGGTGCATATATGTCCAGTCCAGTGAGCATCAGTGATCCTTTCTTTATACTCCCATAGAAAACAGGTTTTTGAATGGATGCCTGGAGAGGAAGGGGATGTTAGTAGAGAGCAGGTAAGCAAGGGAGACGTTGGATTGAGGACAACATTGCATGGTGTTTAGTGTATCTGTTCTAAGTCGAACATCATTTTCTGATGACTTGCATAATTTAAGAACAACAGTTGGTTCAATAAGAGGAGATTCCCTAACTAAACTTAAAACCAAAAAATTCCAGACCGAATTACAAGAGCACTTTGTTAGAGAATATCTTAAAGGCAACATAATTCTTCTTGGGCTCAGAGAATGTCCCTTGACTGTTTCTTAATAATGAGGAAAATAGCAACCGAATGAAGTCGAGACCTAATGGTTTTTAAGAATTAATACAACCAGAAAAGAAAGTGAAATTAGCCTAGAAGATGTGAAAGAACAAGAAAACATGTTTCCCAGAGAGTACAACAATAATGGAAACCAAAGACAAACTTGAGGCAATTAATGAATGAATTTTGCCTTTGAAACAGGGAGCCCTAAATATAAAATGGCACAAACTAAAGAAAGACATTAGAAATGTAAACAAGGAAATAATCAGTGCCTGTCTGGCGGAGGACTACATTCCAAACCACATTCATTGAAACTTCCAACAGAGGCAGAGGTGTGATCAAACAAAAGAAAGAAAATACAACATGGGTTACATTTTCTGATTTTCAGCCAGTGGATCAACAAGAGAGGAAGAAAACTTGGAGCTTTCTGCTAAGACAAACCACCTATAAATTACCCAAAACAGGCTCTTTTAAGGAGTTTACGTACTATAAAATGTTTGACCTGGAAAATGCTGGCCTGAATGAGCATGGACATAGGCATCATGCATGGCGATTTGAATGTCCGACTACAAATGCTTGGCTCACATTATCGAACAAGAGGCATGCCCAGCCAACAATGGAGAATGTTACCATTCTAACAGTGATAAGGACTTTGGTGTTTGCCACTTTGTATGAAAGTTAGTAAGGCACTATTAAACATGAAGCATGGTTAATAGTGCATATTTCGATATTGGTTCCACCATAGGCATATAAGTAGGCTTAAGTAACTCCAGTTTACCTACTGTGCGACTCTTGTACAGTATGGTTGCTGCAGAAACTCGCACCAACCTCTGACAATGCTTTAGCTCAAAAGCACTGGTGTACAGTGCTTTTCTTAGTTTGGTTCTTCATTACATTCACTGCAACCAATTATTTGTCTGTGGCTGCCAGGAACGTGCTAATAGTTGGAAAGCAGGAGGCTGGTGGAAACATTGGAAATGTAAGACCACTGTACATCTGAAAAAACTTAGACTGTGCAGGGAAACTGTAAAAAAGCACATCCTTTCCTTCTCAAACGGTATGCCTTTGAATCTACCATTGTTGAATTTCTCTACAGTAGCATAGTGTGCTTCACAATTTGAACCCATAATGCATTACAAGCAGCACATTGCGTGGATAACATGGCTCTGCTTGAAATGTAATTTCTGAGCAAGGAGAACTGCTTCTCACTGTTGGAGTATGTGTCTGTTTCCTTCTAATTGTAGGGTCATTTAGATAAAGGGGCCATGCATGATCGAATATCTTGCATTTTTCTTCCTGCAGCCAATGGACTTTGAAGTGGAAGAACCCCCCGGTCATTTTTTCTTTCTATGTAAAGAAATGTCCAGCTCCTTGGTGATTTTCTTTGATGCTCATCTATCGCTTGGTGACCATTTGATGAAAAAGTCTATTGGACTTTGAAAGCTAATGAAACTACCATTTCAGCATATTTTCAGTTATTCTAATAAAAGGTTTCAAAACTTGGATTTTGTTTGCTTTTTAGAAGAAATTTAAAAAAATGGATAGACTATATTAGCGAAGCAAATGACTTAAACAAATGTGAGAATTGGCGTGTTCCCAAATCATTTGATTAATAGGACATATCATAGAGCATGCACCGGAATAGGAAGGACCTCCTACAGCCCAACATATTTGAAAACCAAACTGACGGAGTGTATGTGTTACCATGTTCTATAAGTACTGCATACATACTAGGAACACCATGAAAGAAATGTGCATCTGATTTAACATCAACATTGTTTTTGTATAAAAGGTACACATTTAAAAGAGCACAAGGAATAGGTAGGTCCCTTTGTATCCGCTATCACTATTTACTGGGACTACCAGAGATCAGAGGTCATGTAGAAAATTTGCTGCCTCCATATTTACAAAAAAAAATGAAATTCTAAAATAAAGGAAAGCTTACCAGCATGGAATATTTGCTAACCATAAAACTCCCAATTTTGTGTACTTTATCGAATCTCCATGCAAGAAATTGTATACTGGCATGACTACTCATAATGTGAAAACAGGTATTACAGAACACATATCCAAAATCAGATAGAACATTTTACAAGCACTGATACTGATGTACTAGATTGAGTGGAACCATACAGAAAGTGACCTACAATGTACAATCTTGGAAGCGGTCAAACATGCAAACAGTTACCCAGCAAATGAAAGACACCTCCTCAAAACTGGAGAGATGACATTCTTATTATTAAAAACATATATGTGAGAGCTCAGTGAGCATGATGGATGTCATGCTTTAGTCAACCAAGATCCTAATATATACATTTCCCTTGAGACAACACTGAGACTATCACCATGTTCTGTTGCGTATGGGCTTCACTGGCACTCATGGATCCATGCTCTTATGTACACCTACATGGTTGTGTAAGAAACAATTTTGATTTTTGAGTGAGTTACTATTATAGTCTTGGCCCACAAATTCCTGCAAAAATAATATTATGGTCAGTGTAAGTGAAATCAATCCGCATCTGCCATATTTAGTATGACCTCCTCCCAACATGGTTGACTAACAGTGAGGATCGGTTTTGTTAATGCACATTCAACAAGTGGTCGTGGGTTGGGTATTTTGGAAATATCTTGCCTCTAAGAAGCGCTATTTTCTGGTCCTAGTTTCGATCCAGATACAGTATCTATGTAGAAGTCCTTGAAAATAGTACTCATTAATTTGTGCGGAACCAGGGAGAATGGATAGGAGTATAGGCATCCTAACATCCTTACTTCTGGCGCCAGACCCTTCAGATATTGCCCTCTTGTTCTTGTGACAACAATAACCCAGCCATCTCCTTTAATAATGTAAACCTTCAAACTCTTTTTCAAAAGTTGGAATCCTTAATGTGAATTACACATTCTGCAGTAAACTGAATCACCTCTTTTCTGAATAACTGACTATCAGTGTTAAGGCTAGGAAATATCATTTTTTGACCTCCCCAGTTAATTGTGCACCCCTGTAAGGGTACGTTCTGGCCCTATGGCTCTTCAACATCGATTTAAAATCTTTGGAAAGACTGATTGTGGCACCTGTTACTCCTTCCTTCCAAATGCACGCTGATGATACTCTACTCTTTTTCAAGATTGATGATAAAATTATCAACTGTAATCAGATCTGTGCATGCCGCTACACCATCTACGACTGTATGACTGACAATATAACCTCTGCATGAACACATTTCAATTGGACATTGTTTTCCAGGGCACCTCCATCCCCTTCTACCTCCCATTCATATAGAAGCAGCCCCTCACTCACCCCTTTCACGCATGGGAAGAACTTGAGGATCAGCTTTAAAAATAATGTTTCCTTCCACAGAGAATTCCAGGGTCTTACTACAAAATGCCATTGCCAGTTACAACTTCTGCTTAAATGCCTACTCCCTTACATTAATATGTGTAATACAGCGGAGTTCTCCAGCTCATGGTTCTAGCTCACAAAAAGGGTTGTATTAGCTTCTACTTACACCTCAAAAAACAAACCCGTACTCTACACCTCATACAGAGCAAGGTAGCAAGGACAATCTTACACCAAATATCTATGGAGCATGTCACAATAGCCTAACACTTGCTCCCTATCAAGTAGCTGAACTCTGTCAAACGCTTAGCATTTTCCATCAGGCCTTTTAGAAAAAGGGCCCTCGTACAGCTAACAAAAAAGTAAACATTATTGACCTGCCAGACATTCCAGATATTCCCGTTAGTTGAACATCTCATCAAGATCCATCAGGATATAAAATATAGGGGCAGACCCCTGGCTCACACTGGTGCTACCTGGGAATGTCCATCATACTTTTCTTTATTTTGAGAAAAACCTCCTACGGTTCAGAAAACTGGTTCAGAAAACCTCATAAGACTTGGCTTTTCATACAAGACTTTGGCACTTAAGATACAGTGGTATTCTTAGTCCTCTGTTCCCTCCCTCCGCAAGAGCTGCTGTCCCATACTCCCCTTTTGAATGAGGTTCTCTCTCTGCTCCCCCTCATCTGCTCATGCTGACTTCCAATAGTCACTGTAGCCCTTATCAGTCCCTCTCCACTTGAAATAGCTGGCATCAATCTACCACTAATGCCACCCACCACTCCAGCTCCCACAAACCTAGCTGGTCTCTCACACATCAATGACACTGTCTTCCTTTCTAAGCATTCATGGGACTCCAAACATTCCCCTACAGATTAATGAGATGCCATTACTACATCCTCTGGGCACACCTTGGGTGTTGGACTTTTCCAACGTTGCATTACTGTGTTATACATTGATGGTGTCTCCTTCTGTCATGCTTATGCAATTGAAAGGCTGATTGAACTTTAGAATGTTTAATTACTGTCTTGCATTTCTCCATCACACTTAACACATCTGGTTAACAAATGACTGTGGACACTCCCCCTGTTTTCCTTGGGGCATTACACAGAGGTCCTGTTCGCAGTGGGCACCTTACTACTTCACAATATATATAGAAAGAATATAGAAATAAATAGCTAAACTTGTAATACATGCTCCCTTGGTGTAATTAAACAATACAGCTTTTGTGATTTGTATGACAGGATTGTGCCTTTGGTGTACTTGTTGAGTGATGGTGTTTTTGAAGATGTTTAACAGTTTCTTTCCTTACATAGTTGGATCGGGAGGTGTTAGGGGGATTTTTGCAAAACTCTCTGGTGAGGGCTGCATAACCTAATCATAGAACAGTGTCATTCAAATTTAAACATCAGACTAGCAGGCGTAGCAGAGCAGTCGGGCTTAACTTTAGGAGGGAGGAAGGATGGCAGCGAGTTACAACTATACCCAATAGCCACCACAAAAGAACACACAACACAGATATAATGCACTTTTATCACAAGGTATGGCATATATTATGTATGTTAGGAAAAAAAAATTGACGATTCAAAAAACAAAATAGAAAATGGGCAGTTAAGGACTTACTCTTAACCCTTAAATGCAAGCCCATATCTGGTGTCAAAAACAATAGACTTTAGAGTTGTTTAGATACAGTTGAGTAAACAGTAGACCTCTAGACAATAAATCATACAGTAATAACATCATGATTAGATTCCAGGAATCCATACAGAATTCAGTCACAGGTTCCATTCTACACTCTTAAGTAAACATTGCATGGAACACATATGCACACAACACAGTGGTAAAACACATGGACGTAGTAAAACAGGGGAACATAATGCCCAACAAATCCAAGAGGGCTACCAAAGTCTAGAATACATTTTAGGTAGACAGTGTGTAGGTCCAAAAGTGCATATTACACTCAAAGAAGGAAAACAATATCAACACACATTGATACACTATAAATCCTGAGACAGGAGTGCAATACATAGATTTAAAATTCAGGAGGAGTCTAAAATGTCATGGCTTTGTGGGGAATTTTAGAGGCCCTCGAAAAATGTCACAGTGCAGGTAAGTACATCAAAGTGTCACTTGTATGAGTGCCAGTGTTGTGTCCAATCGAAAATAACAAGACAGAGGCTCATTATTAGTTTAGCGGTATCCTGGTGGATTTATAGCCAGGATAACGGTAAACTGAAATACTGATACCGGCATTCGGTCCGGTGGAACGTCGACCAGATTACGAGTGTCTGTATGCAGCATTAGTTCCCATTCCATACAGTCTCATAGGACTCCATGGGAGACTTTCCCAGTTTTACATGTGCCTGTAATACCAACGATTCTTGCCAGTAGGGTGGCGGAATGACCTCCAGCTCTTACCTGGAGGTAAGTCCTCCACTCCACCAGAAATCTTGTAGTTGACCCGTGTGGAGACCTACCAGTATATGTTAATTTAATATCAGCACAGTAATTATGCACCAGCCAACTTGTAACTAAAGTATGTATGCTGACTTGCAATTATCGTGAAAAGCCAGATAAATCCCAGGTCTTCCCCACAGGTACAAGAAGAATGCAGTAGACCTAAAGAAGAGACCAGGAGATGAGAAGCAGAGCAAGATTCAGCCCCCGATGTGAAATAATGGAGAAATGCCGTGGAGTGAAAGGAATAATTAAAAAGGGATGCAGTGGCAGGAGGTCATCAGCAGAAGTCTCTGTGACTTGTACAATAAATGAGAAAATCCCAAAGCCAAAGGGTTAAAATGCAAAAACAGTAGGGTTCCAATAACACACCACTGAAGTGCCCCCAGAAAAGGAATTCTGCCCTAACACAAGGTTAGCCCAATCACCTCAGGTGATATATATTGTTGGTGTATATTCAAAGAAAATAATATGTTAGTGGTTGCCTTTAGAAACTCAGGGGAGCCCCTAATGGTCTCAGTACCCTATCGCCTGTCCCGTGTCAGGTTGGCCCAATTGCTCACACATTATACCCCGACATCTCTGTCACTGAAGGCAGAGAATCCCGATGGGTCTGATTTTGGCTGCTAATTTGAAGAGGCGTTGGGTGAAGGGAGCAGCACTTAGTCAAGCATATTAACATTGTGTTGGGGCGTGACAAATTCGATACCAGATTACAAACAGTGTCTCAATCTACTGATGATTATGTTACAGTGCTAGGGCACTGGCCAACATGTATGCACCTGGGACTATGCGTAGCCGGCTGGCACAAGACCAATTGATGCTCCGCTCCACTTGTCATGACTATTAAGGCACAGGTGTGCTGTTGATGCATACACTTCGGAAATAATACATCAGAGTCTCAAAGACTGTTGAAAAGGCTCCCCACTAACTTAATGAAGCCAGAGTTCCTCAGGCCACAGGAGACGCATGCATAATGAGCAATACAGTGGTCAGAATGCCAGAACCAGAGCAGCTTCAGCTGAAATGCTGTCCAACAGAAAAGGTTTGGTAAAGATTCAATTTTCTATGGAACCAAACGCATGAATGCAATGAATCATTCAAATGGTATAGGTGGAAGGAGCAAAACTGTATTGCAATGCACTCAGTGGCAGGCAAATAAGGCTCCTAGTAGATTCTGCGTCGAATTACATCCTTATCCCAGGAGACCATGTCCTTTATCTACGTAGTGCCTCTATTCAGCAAGCACTGACATCCCCAGACATTTTGACAGATTGCCTTTGAAGGCCACATGATTCATCTGCTGGGATTGATGGCTTGTAACTTCATCTTGAAACACTACAAGTCCCACTGATGAGTGCATGTTATGTCGCAAAGAAGTGACCTGCCATTTTAGTTTGGGAGGACACATGCTTTCTGGGCATCAATTTCGTACTGTGCTCCGCTGAGCTGGTATTCACAGTGTGAGTTGCATAAACTGGTGACAAAATCGTGAGATATGATTCCATTTTCTGAATGAGCGCCAGCGCCCTGAAGCACTACACGCACAAAAAAGAACTGCACAACCGGTTAGACATAGGTCTACCTGTGAAAGCCACAGAGTGGCTTAGTTTTGTGTTACACATACACATGGCTGACATATAAGTAGATTATGGCATCCTAAATGCAATTGTTGTAAGGGAAATCTTTCTACTTTCCAGTCTCCTTGAGCAAGAGTTGTTCCATAGCAATGCAAAGTACTTCACATAACTTGACTTCAAAGTACCTTCCCCGAGATTCACCTGAATCCTAATTTGAAGGTGGCTTAAGCACCAGTCATAGCCCCTGAATAGGTTTTACAATGCACAAGATGCAATTTGGATTCTCATTCACCACTTCACTATTCTGTCATTGAGATGGAGGTGCCTACTTGTGTTTGGGCACCATAGTATTGCTTCCCTTACATTGGGGGCAGAGAATTCTGATGGAGAATCAAGCACAAACACTTTATTCACATCCTGGTTCATGGAAATCCAAGGGTAGTCTCCTCCAGATTGGCACAACTTGCAGCTAAGATGCACACATTTGATTTAAACATTGAGTACAGCCCAGATTGCTGCAGAAACCAGTTAGAGTGCCTTTCCAGGTTGTTCAGGGGTCAGAGACATGCAATGCAATAAGCAAGAGTGTGTCTTGGCTTCAATACATGATGCTGTCCTTGGCACAAACAGTGCCATGACCCATGCAGTGTGGGTGGACCAAGTCACTTCTGATCCCAACCTCACTGACATCAAATAGTACAGGAAGGCAATTTGGCCACCATAGAAGTAGTCCAATTGTAATGGAAGGTCTTTACTGAACTTTTTGAGGAAGGTATCAAACCAAAGAACATTTTAAATGCTTGCCTTTCTTAAATTCGAAAAGAGGATGAGGAAATGGGGTACCAGAGATTTGCAAAATTTGCCAATTTTTGTGTTTCACCTTTAAAATAACATTGCTTTCCCCACAATAGGTGGTAGTGTGAACCAAACAATCTGAACATTAATCAAATTACTTATTACACAAAAGCGCTTCACGATCTTTCCATCAGGCTCTTTTCAAAGACCAATTCTTTAACTTTTTTGTATAGCCAGTGGTATTCATTCTTTGAGGGGAGGTTTTTGGGTTTTAATGCGCTGTGGTGGTGAATCAGGATAACACAAGAGTTCAACATGACTCGGATAATTTGCATTTCTGTGGCATGTTTTTGTAGCTAAATAGCAGATAATCACATCTCCTCGAAGTAATGTGGAAATAATTGGTTTGCAAGTTAAATAATTACTTTATGTTGCGAACTTATGGGACACCTCTTTACTTTCAACAAAAGTTTTTTTTATGGCTAAATATGCTTTCCCTGTACTACAGAATGTTATTTGATAAGCTGCCTTGAAGAAGATATGGCCGCTGATTGGGGCGCCCTTGCTTCGAAACTGATGGGCTTTTCTGTCAATGCTTTGGCTTTTTGTCAAGGTTTTACCACATGTAAGAGTGTAGTCAATATATATTGTAAAGATATTTTCTTATTTTCTTGTGTATAGTTGCAAAAATAGTTAATCTTTGAAAGTTATGCTTTACTGCTTATGTATATTATGTCTGTATGGTGACTAATAGTTTGTCAAGTATTGTATCATGATTCATTACATTATTATATGTTTTAGAATCCGGTTTTATTTTCTTTGTTTACCGCTTTTCTTTCTTTTTGATTGTTTTCTGAGTATGTTTTCTTTTGTTGAGATCTAAATAATTAACACTGGACACTGAATGATTTGATCAAATTATGTATTTTGGGATTCATCACAAAGATACATTTATTTGTATATTCTCCCCAACATAGGAATCGCCCTGTGTCCAATGGTGTGTGATCTATACAAAAGTGAATTCAGCCTGGCCTCCCCTGGCATTCCTTAATCCTAACGCATCCACAGATGCCCTCAAAACTAAAGTGGATACAACTCAAACCTTTTGTGCTGCAAGATTACAAGATTCAATATATGTAATGCTGCCAAACTAGGCATCTTTTAAGTGAGTGATTGTGTCAATTTCAGGCAACAGGGAAGAACTGTGGTCCTAGAATTCCCACACCTAGACCTTTTGGTATCACTGTCCCCACCCCTCCTGCACTGCACAAACTAGGCCTGCTACACTGTGGATGCAGAATAACAAACTGTCAAAGAAGAAATCACAACTGCACTGCGCAAATGTCACCACGGCTCTGTTCCTTTCGGCACCACACCGCAGGAGCACCAACTACAAACTGTGCCGGAAATTGCTGCACTACTGTATAATGCATGCTTCCCAAAACCTGTGCACTGTACCATTGCATTGCTCGCTGTAACTGTATGGCACTAAGCTTTAATCTTGTGCCACCGATTTGCTGTATTACTATAAACATGTAACAGTCTAATGTGATATTACACTATAGATACTTGTGTGACACTGTAACATTGGATCACTCACTGTAGCTGTATGGCACTAAACTGTAATCCCATGCCACCGGTTTGCAGTATTACTATAAACATGTAACTGTGTACTGTGATATTACACTATAGACACTTATGGGCCATGCGTTTGCCGCTCCCCTGTGCCCTTGCCACCCCACACCAACACTGCCCCATACACCCCATGGTCTGAACAGCCCACCCAAAGCTTCCACTGAGCTCCCCCAGAAGCCAGGTGCATACAATAACTATGAATACCTCTGGTCTGCACTACCAATAACTGCCAAACACTGTACAACTATGGTCACTGCTGTCACCTCTAACACAGGCAGCCCCAGCATTTTCCAAGATGGCCTTTCACAGTGACCATGTGCAACCTTACAGCACCCCTGCACCCCACCCGGATAACCTCAAGACCCATGGGTCACGTTTTATTGCTCTCGAACAGCAACCAGGATGGATATCACCACTCCCCAGAAGTGGAAGGGACCTGTTTGTTCATTGCAGGTCCCACCCTTGGAGGAGAATGCCCGTTATTCTTTCTTTAGCAAGCTCGTTGTCTCTTGACCCCTGCAGGGAAAGGTATTTGTTTGTTCATTACACCTCCAGCCCTTGGAGAACAATCCTGGGTATCCTTTTTCTACTGAGCCCTTTCTTTACGCAGTTTAGGACCCCTTATCAGAAAATGTGAAAGGGTCCTTTCAGCTTCATACCTCACCCTGCCTCCGCTTTCCAGCCTGGGAAAGCTGTTTGCCTGGGGTGCTGGAGGGGTTGGGGGGTTCTTCTGACAGTAGAAGATGTTGACTAGAACTAGGCTCTTCGTCTTCACTGGCCAACCACCTGCTGACTCTGGCAGAACATTCTGCTGAGCTGTACCCTGCTGCCTCACTCTATATTTCTGTTGAGCCCTCAGCACTTTGATACCCTGGCACACAGCATATCCTCACCCCTCTGTTTTCCACCGCACATCTGACTCCTGTGCCCTCTCCCAGAACAGCAGTGATATCGTGTGGGTGTATTAATACTAAAAAACTCTGCTAGCAACGTCAGTGTGTGAGCGTGAGGACTGCTTTCCTGGGCCGGGGAGGGGTGGGGAAGGAAAACACATCAGCAAAGGAAACAGTACTACCTGAGTGGGCCACTGAGAAAATCAGCTAGAAACCAACCACAATACAGAGGCTCCCTGATTTGGTATCGACCAGTATATGTGGGAGATGGTTGGAAGTCTGCTAGAAAACACTCCCCCACACACCTAAGAAAGCAATATCAAAATGTGGTCACCTATTGAGGGTCGAACGTTTTCTTCATTGCTCTCTTATAATGGAAGGGATAAGGTGTGGACGTACCAATGGTGTCTTTATACAAGCCCATGTAGGATGGGAAGATACAAGCACGTAACCGACAACCTCTAAGAGTGGCACAGTGCAACAGATACAGCAAGGGAGTCACAATAGAGTCAAATCACAATGGCCTGTCTTGAATTCTTTGAGATTTATGTGAAATCCACCACTTCCACAGACGAGAAGAGACTTTTGAATGGACTGGAAACATGCTGCCAGTTGAATGAAATAACCTGAATCCAAAGATTATGCATTTTGGGGAGAAATAAAAAAAAAAGTTAATGGCCCACTGGTGAGAACCTCATTGAGAATGTTTATGAGATTACATTCTTGATTCAAACAGTATAAACATGGTTATGGCATCAATTAAAAGGGATCCATATGATGAAAGGCAAGGCTGTGCTTTGCTGGCAAGCTGTGGCAATGTCCCATGCTTTACTTGGTGGACCACTGGCACAGTGACACACCTGGACAGAAGCCACACCAAGCTAGGAGACGAGGAACCCAGGATGGAATGTGGTGGGTCCCCTGATCACTTTCTGAGGGTGGCTGGCACTTGGTACTGGTCAGTCACATGACATCTCGCCAAGCCCTCCTCGGACAAAGAGAGTATTCTCTGATTTCCACTGTGCATGGGCTGAATGGCTATGATAACATTAACACTAAAATTACCCGACGGACGAGCCCTGGAACCTGCCATTCCACCAAATTCCTCAAAGGGCAAATTGTAGTTACCACCCTCCCTTTCAAGGTTTCATTGTCTTTTGAATTCTGTAGGATGTCTTGAAGCCACACTCCGGCACTTTAAGGGAAAGGCTTCCTCAGATCTTGGTACCCAACACAAATACCAGAGACAATAATAATCACATGCCAATATGAAAGGGACGCATTAAACAAAGTCAGTTTGACATGGTGAACACCAGAAGCTCACAGACAATTTATACTGTATTATGTTTGTGAGCTCTGGGTCCATACAAAACCAATGCATGCACAGAAATGTTGTTCCCTGGCACGGAAGAACTGCACTGGGGGTACCCATTTTCCATACCATAGCAAGGAATTGGTTGAGGGAATTGAGTATAGGTTGTGATGGGTTCTTTTTCTGATCTCACTTTGTCCAGATTAGGGTTTAGGGGGCTGACCCAAAATTATATGACAACCCACCATAATTTTGGAATCACTTTCACTCCTTACTGTGCTCCCCGTGGCCACGTGGACTGGGCTAAGGTCCAGAGAATAACACCAGCTGAAGATTGGGCCCAAGAAAAAATCTGTAACAAATGGGGCTCTTGTAAGTAGGTCGTCGTGGCTGTGAGCTTCCACAGTTTCCTAAGTTGGGAAGTTATGTGTTTCTGACTCCGGGAGTTCCTTGCTATGTTCTGGAAAATGTGTACCCCAGTGCGGTTCTTCTATGCAGACAGAGAGGGACGGGTTCCTGCATCTCAAGTCAGGCCTGGGCAGGACGATGTGGATGGAGAAGGAACAAGCCAGGCCATGGAGGTCATAGTTAAGTCAGAGATGGGACCAGAAGGAAGTCTAAGATACATTCACCCTGTGTGGTGGAAACCTCTCTTTCTCCTCCATCGAGTGGTGGGTTTCAGTCCTGACAAAAGGGTTTAAAGCAATTTGCATTTGGGAGTTTTGTCTGTGTTATGGAAACATAGCCTGATAGAACTCATATTTAAAAAGGGCACTATAAGCGACCCACATTGCTATAGACCCATTTCACTTCTTGTTTTGTCATAAAGGATCTTTGCAAAAAAGCTTCTATCCAAGAAACGGGCTTGTGACAATTCTATTCTGAAACCGTATTAGGTGGGATTTAGAAGTGGGATCAGCAAAGTGGATCATTGTTTCACACTAAATACTATAACAGACAATTATTCCAAGAGGAAGATGTAGATATGTAGCATTTTTATATCTTCAAAAAGCCTTTGATTCAGCTGATCGAAACACAATTCTGGAACAAATTGGACTCTATTGGAGTATTTTTTATTTTATTTTGTTTATTTTCAACCTATGCATCCCGAGGTATTCTTCAGAATACAAGAGCTCTTGCTGTAAACCTGCCGGTGGTGGCTGCTTATTAGACTAAACTTATTGCCCCTGAATAAGCATACAAGATTGAGAAACGGTGAACATAGGTGTGCATGAACAACAGGGTGGGAAGTCGATCTGACTCATTCTCTTCTATTTTGCCCTGTTTTTTTAGCCATTTGCGGACTCTGATTAAAGCCATACTTTAGAACAAATGAAAAAAGACTTGTTTAACAGCAATGTGCACCAGGACACATTGTGAAGACTTGGATTTTATATTTAGTTTGGCCGAATTTCTTAAACAGGCCTTCCTTGTATGTATAATTAATTTCATGAGCGTTTTAAAGTGTTGTTATTTATGTTGTATTATGTTTTGTTGTAGAGAAATCTGAATAAACACATTTCAATGAGCTATCCCTGCTGATCACAACAAATGGCCTAGCTGCACACAAGGCCTGCTACCAGAGACAGTCAAGGGGCTAAGGAACTCTCATAAGCCCACATGTAACAAAGACAGAGGCAAGGTTCTTGGAACCCAGAGGAGGGGGTGAGGGACCCTGCTGAGGATTTTCCAGAGTTGGACTTAGGTCAGACAGACACATTTCTTTCAGAGAAGACGACACAGATAATTGTTATTGTTTAATGCAGGAGGATCATAGTTCAATTTCAGTTGGCACCATTTGTACAGAGCCGCACTTGGTCTTTGTGTCTTTGTGTTCTTGCTGATCCCGGGTGTCCTATGTGACATATGGTGTCAGAGTGGGATTGTGAAAGGCTTAAGCTGGCTAGCCAACCCACGACACTATACCTACCCACTCTAAGATTAAAAGAACAATACTTCCCTGTCTCTCTACCCCCCAAGTGGAAAGCAGAAAGTCCACTGGTCTGACCTTTATGTAGCAAACCTACCCTCTGTAACAATATTCCGAATGTCGTCACAGTTAATTCCACCCCATTCACAGAGGCATATCCCCCAGACCAGAGAGTCAGAGTGAGTACTCAACCATACCCTGGTGAGATCTTAATGTACCTCCTTCTGCTTTCGGGTGAACCACAGACCCATATACTTACCAATGAAGAGGACTATGGCGACCTCCATGATCCTGCAATGAAATATTTGCAGTAGAAGCTGCTAGCTACCCGAACAACTTTGGAAAATCAGAAATTGTTTAAGGGGAAACACATACACAGCTACATTTCCCATCATCTATCCAGCAGTGTAATGTGATCCCACTCAGTAAATGCTCCAAGAGAAATCACGGAAGAATCTACCGATCAAACCCTCTCAAGCATTTGTACTGTAGCCACCAGTCCCTACCAAGGTGCATACTGGGACATGGAGTGAGGTAGGATCTAAAGCAGGATGAGGAAACCCAACAGTGGCTAACATCCTGGAGAAATGGGTGACCAAGCAGGTAAATCCTTCACTACCACAAGCAGTGTGGAAATGTTTTCGATTTGTAATACCTTTGAACGTTTTGATATATAAATGCAATAAAATTGTTGATGGAGATTTTATGTTTTTGTACTACGAGAACCAATATTTGAGGACTGAGAAGTAGGAAAGAAAATGAGAGAGTAAATGGAAATGTATAATGTGCTCTTCCTATATCAAAGTCACTTAGCCAGTCTCTAGGGCCCAAAAACGGACAGTGACAGTTATCAGTAAATAATTCCTTTGCAGTATCTTAGCGGTTTGACAAGGGTGAGCCAGGCTTTTTGGCACACTGCTGGCTGTTTGATTCCAGCAGCCATTGCGGTAGTACAGGTGTCAAGCAGATGTTGAGTTGGGGTGGAACTGAAGGTTGCTGTGGTTCGAAGCAATGCTCAAGCGATACAGATCATGGCAATCACCAGGTAAGCTTAGACAGTTGAGGTTCTTATTTCAGCATGTGCAAAGCTATTAAGTTTGATGCAGTGTTTGAAGTACGCAGTTCCGGAAGAAAAACAGGGTCAGTTTGATCACAGACTCGTTTGGCAATGAAGAGGTTGGAGGTTCAAATGGCGTTTTGAGTGGAGCAGATGCAGCTATATTTCTTTGTTCGAGCTGTGCCAATGAAGTGCTGCAACTGGTGAGGTGGCGAACTTGCTTGAATGTGCAGTATTGCGGTTTGAAAGTCGGCGAGTGTCATAGGCAGTTCCAGAAGGGGTTGAACGCTCTTGAATCAGGGCTTGCAGTGGTTTGACATTGAAAGTGCAGGTTGTTTTGACTCTTAGGAGCTGTGAGTCCCACTCCTGAGTCTCGGGGAAAGAGTAGTCCTTGTTCTCTGGCTCCCAAACATAAGGGAGGCTGGAACACACCTGCCAGAGTCCTTCAGCACATTGAGGACCTGGGTAATAGTGTGGCTGGCAGAGATGCTGGTCTTGCTCCTGCAGGAGGTCTCCTTCATTGTGCCCTGGGGATGCTTAGGGAGCAGAGCTGTCCTCTTCCTGGTACAGACTGTCTTCACCTCACAACTGAAGGACTTTGAAAAGGACAGTCAAGAGATGATTCAGAGAAGGAAGGGGCACCCCTTATTTTAAAGGCAAAAGTCTACTTGTGAGTGTACAAAAGCAAGCATGTTGTAAGGGTTGAAGCACTGTTTTTGAACAAGTCAACTCTGCTTTCTGACATCACATCCAAATTGCTTTGTGTTAAAGTATGTGGAGGGCACATGAAGGAAGAGAGATTAAGAGGAAAAACAAAATGGTGGAACCTGGTCTGAACTTCCATTGTCTACACTAATCCCGCCCCTTCCCTTGTCAATAGCATCAAAAACCCTTTTGGTATGCAGCACCCTGGAGCGAGGCCTGTCCTTTTATGAAGGGTGTGTCTTTTGATTCCTGTGCCCAGGACATCTTCCTGAGGATTGACTGTCTCATTGGAGAGGGTGCACTCTGCCCTCAGAAAGAATCAAAGAGAGGCAACTCGCAGGGCTACAGTCTTGCTGGGAGCAGTAGAAACAGCCAGGCTGGGGACAATACTCACAGGGATGGCATGTGTGATACCAACTTTATGTGGCTTGTATAATTATGAGAGGTGTTAGCCACCATACCTCAAACTCGGGTATAGTTTATATTTACAGTTTACTGAGCCACCAGTATAGCAACTTCCATAGTTACGTAATTTTTGGAACACATGTGCATATCTTAAATACAGCCTCTGTGCTGCAGGGACGTGGCTGTCACTGCAGATTTGAAGAGGGCACCTGTGATATGAACCTGAACTGTGTCACTGGAGGGCAGGAACTGCAAATCAGGCTACTGATTCAGCAGGACACAGGCATACACTATGCTTTCGGCATGGCGTTTATGAAAGCAGGAACTATTTAGCAAGTCACCCTTTCTGAGATGGAATTAGCGCCATCCTTTTATTAATTAAATAATAAATAAATAAAAAAGGCCAGGGCTTCCCCACCCTTGCCAGAGGGCAATTCCATTGATACACCATCAGAAATTGTATTCTGAAATGTTGGTGTGGGACACTGAATAACACCAACAGCATCTTGGGGATGTCAATCTGCAACCCCAAGGGAGTCCTAGAGAATCAAATGCCTAGATGAAAAATTAATATGATGGAATATGTTGGAAGAGATTAACGACTAAAAGAATAATAGATAAGGTGACATCAGGGTCAATTGTTTGCTAAAATAGATTTGGAATTGTGTCCACTCTCGAGGTAGATTGACTAAACAAAGAAGTAACTTCCTACAAGGACATAGCAAACTCAGAATTTGCTTATGCTAAGGGTAGCACTTATTTGGTGAATCCATCTACCTGACTTTCTTTAGTATCTCGGAAAATAGCTGGTCCGAGCTCCAGATTAATGAAGGCTGATATCTGAAGTCATTTGAAGGAACATGATATAATCACATGGGCTATGGAAGAGCTAGTGTTGGATGGATTTTGAAGTTACCAAAAAACGACTGAGAAAAAGTCTTATGGGAGATGCTATGGTGGGGTGGGCATCTTCATAAAGAACTCATTAGAATGTTCAGTTAGGACCCTTGACTTCATTCTAAACTTTGTACAAACCTTACATCTTTTGTTTCGATAATGAGGAATCTGTGGTGGTCGTGTATTTTTAAAAGTGTTCCCAGAAATAGAACAATTTATCTGCCTTACTATGCGTCAAAGGGTTTATAGAGGAATGTGTATTGAGAGACTGTCCACCTCAGGGACTGTTAGTCCTGGTAGGGGACTTTAATTTAAAAATAGGTTATGGCCACCGACAGGATTTATTCAATGAAGAAGAACATTAGGGAATCGACATATTGGAGTCTAATTTGCTCTAATAGCTTGATGTTTTACACATGATTAATGGAGTGGAGGTTCCGCTCCATTAATGGCTGAGTGCCTATGGATAATTCATGCAACTTTACATTCAGAGGTCATCAAGGAATATATATGATTGATAACTTTTGTATTCCACTTAATAAATGGCAACTTATAGAATAGTAGTGGTTACTGAATTGTGTGGTGATCACCACTCTATTGTCCTGTGGATTAAATGGCAGCTAGAAGAATTACCTAAGTATGAGGCATATCTGCTGAGGATAGTGTTTAAATGTTTACCGAAGTGTGTTGCTCTGGTTGCAATACACTATGAATTAGGTCTTGTATCTATAGGAAACATGGTCATGTGGCGAAGGGTCTCACTTTTTCGGAATTTACTCACTACCCAGAAAGGTACTTTGTAAGGTCTATTGGGAAGTGGTTACCATAGTGATACCACTATTTGGGCTACTTATTACATCTTAAAGTTGAATGCCTGGAATGTTTGAACAAACTAGGAGTTTCCGTTGTTCTCCTTATCTTCAATCCTGTTTAGGTTAAAAAACTCTCTAAATGGATGGATTGGAGTGTCATCACAGGCAAGGTACTAGAAACCCGCTTATATAAACAACTGGTATCCCATAATAAGCATGGGGGGACCCTGGAGCCACATTTGACCCTGTTTCCTGATAGGAGACTGCAACAAAAGTCCATGCGTTTTAGATTTAATGTGTTGCCAACCCGAGAGATCATTGATGTACGGGAAAGAGGGAGAGAGGCTTGAACACTGTGTAGGTTCTGTGGCACTGCAGGAGTAATTGAAACATTGGAGCATTTATTAATTGATTGTACGATCTTGAGAAGGGAGCTGACAGAGTGCTTCAAAAAATGTGTACCAAAATACCGAACATATAAATCTTGACAGGCTATGGTGGCAAATGTTACACGGAAAGTGTACCTCCTTGCAGATAGCCGTATTCCGATTTTTGAGTAACATCTGTAAATTGATATCTATTGACAATGAAGTATTAAAGGATGAATAGAAGTGTATCTAGATCATAGTATCAATTCAGCTATCTATATGCAGAGGTATGATTTTTTTTTTTAATGCAGTATTGTGCCACACTCATCTGGTGTGAAGTATTCGTATCAGAAATGAGATGTGAATAATGTGTTATTATGCGTGGGTACTATCTAGTACTATTTTATCTTATGTCTGTTATGTTCATTATTATCTTTGATGGGTTTTACATATTTGTATGTATTGATGAGCATTGTAGTTTTTCTATGTTATAATATGATTGCTTTGGTTTGGTATGTCTGGTTTATTATAAATAATAAAACAAACAAACAAACAAACAAACAACAAACAGTCCATCAAATGTAACCATTAAGTAGAAAAATAAAACATCCAAAAAGTAGTTGATATTGATCAGAATTTGACAATAGATTAACAGCAAATGAATAATCTATGAACAATAAAACAGTCATAAAAATATAATTACTATTTAACAGATATAATATTAAAATTATACAAATAATTAATGTATTATTTATTTATTTGTATTTGTTTTATAACATAACCTTTACAAAAACGATAAAAGAGATTTAAAATAGAAGATCAGAATTAAAGCTAAAACAGGAAATTACAGAACTTACAAAATTTCAATTTATAAATTGAGGTGGAAGTCCCCCCCCCGTGGGGGGGGGGACTTCAACCTCAAAATGGGTAGGGGGGCAGTAAGGGACATTTTGGACCCTCATGAAGATATGGTGGAGAATATCCCACCCAGGCGTATGAGGGATGAGAGAACTTGTCAAAAAGGCCTACAGTTCTGCCTTTGGCTGTTGGAATGGGGCTTTCGCATAGTAAATGGCCGCTTAGCTCCAGATATTCCTGGGGAAGTGACCTTTAATAACCATCAAGGCAGCTCTACCATAGACTATTTTTGTATTTCGGTGAACCTTTGGGAGCATGCTGCAAGCTTTGAGGTATCAGCAGACCTCAATAGTGATCATTATCCTATTTGCCTGTCACTCAAGGGCTTGCTGGGGGAAGGAGTCTCTAAGGATATAGCCCCCAGCCCATTGCTGGGAGTGCCTCCGGGCTCAAGAAGAATAAAATGGGGGAAAATCCAAGAGGAGGAGCTGCATTACAAAACAATTGGTGAGAATGAGCCCGTTGTGATGGACATTTTGGGTGACCACTTACATGCAGAGAGTGTAGTTGAGAAATTTGTAGAACTGTCAGACGCTCTCACAACCAAATTCACCATAGTTGCAAGGGCCACGGGGAAGACACTGAAGAGAGGGTGGTTTGATGAGGCATGTAAAAGGGCGAAGAAATCCCTGCTGCGGACACTCAAGGATGTTTTGAGCAGCATATCTGTGATTGCCATAGCCAGGAAGGCGTATAGCCTTGAGCTAAAGAGGAGGAAACTGGAGATGGAAGGGTTAGCGTGGGAAGGTTTTCTGAGTGCTGCTGTGAGGGGGGACCAGAAGGCCTTTTGGGCCTATGTAAAAAATGGGCCGGAGAGCTGTTGGTCCGACGTGGGCAGTGGTACCCATGTGGAAGAAGAAGCCTGGTTAACTCATTTTGGGAGCTTGTTTGGGTCAACAAGTATACAGGTGTACCATGACTATGCTGGGCCATGCCTGAAATTTGAGGTGGAGGAGACTGAAAAGGCCATTAGGCTTCAAGCGCATAATAGAGCCCCGGGACCTGATATGATCCCCTCTGATCTATTTCAAGATCCTGTTGACTTATGGGCCCCACTCTTAACGGTGGTGTTTAATGCGTGCCTTCGATCGGGGAAGTATCCCCCCTCCTGGAAAAAGGCGATAATTTTCCCAATTTTCAAGAAGGGGGATATGTCAAGCCCAGGTGCGTATAGGCCAATATCATTGTTGGATTCCTCCTTTAAAATCTTTGTAGGAATTCTGTTGGCCCGAATTGAAACCTGGATATGTGAACAGTCTATCCTTTCTGACATCCAATTTGGGTTTCACCCTGGTGTGGGCACAATGGAACAAAGTCTCAACTTATACCTCCTAGTGGCCAACTCAGTATTTAGCCGGGGTGAGGCAGTTTACCTGGCCTTTATGGACCTGAGCACAGCCTTTGATAAAGTGGACAGAGTTAAACTCTGGGCTGTGCTTGGGTCCTTGGGTTGCCCTGGGGATATTTTGAAGGCACTGGTTGATCTGCACACAGACAACCAGCCATGTGTTCGTAGAGGTCCAGGGGGACATTGCACAGCCTGCTTTCAGGTGGGGTGTGGAGTAAGACAAGGCTGTGTGTTGGCCCCCATTTGTTTTTGTCTTTATATTAATGGCTTCTCCCAGGACCTTATTGATACTCTGGCAGACTTCCTGGTTCTGGGGGGTAGGGGCTACCCGGTACTGGCCTATGCTGACGATACAGTCCTTTTAGCAAGAACACCTAGGGCTCTACAGGCCCTGTTCAATGCTTATGCAACATTTATGAATAACCTGGGTTTAAAAATAAACACAAAGAAATCAGCAGTCATGGCTTGTGTGGGCAGAAAACGTTCTGCCCCCGTGAAGCCAATGCTTTGTGTTGGGGAAATCATACCTAGAGTTAAGGCTTTTGATTATCTGGGAATTAGTTTCTCAGAAGCACTAACCGGTGTAGCCCATGTGGCTAAACAATCAGCCAAGATGAGCCAACAACTAGGGGGCATCTTTAGATTTATGACCAAGTGTAAGGGACAACCACTGGATGTGATTACCAAGATCTACGGAGTACAAACTGTAGCCACCACTATGTATGGTGCGTCCATTTGGGGTTTCCAGAATGCAGCTGAGATACAAAGGAAGGAGACAAAATTTTTCAAAAACCTGCTGGGACCCCCGCCCAGCGTCTCTGGAATAGCTGTACACAGAGAACTGGGCGTGGAGTTCTGGGAGGATCAGTGGGCAATGGCTCCACTTCTTTTTTGGGTCCGGTTATGGGCCAATGAACATGCCTCTCTCTGCCATTCCATTATTCATGCTGTGCTGGGCAGAGATGGATGAAAAAAAATCCCATGGCTTGTATATGTCTGGAAAACTCTGGCGGCAGCTAATTTAAGATCCCTCTTCCCACCTGCCATATTAATTACAAAGAGTGAGGGGGTGCAATATAAAATAGCATTGGGGGAGATTAATGTGAGGAAAAGAATTCTGGAGGAGTATGGCCACAGATCTGGTCAATTCCACACCAGTATTAGCAGGCTCACAGGAATACAACCCTATCTGACTTGGAGCCCTCACAAAAAGGATAGGTGGCTGATCACGAGGGCGCGGTTTGATTCCCTAAGGTTACAAGGGAATACCTACAAATGGAAAGGCTTCCCTGATTCTGCAGGCTGCCCAATCTGTGGTTATCATCTCGAGGATTTAGCCCATTTGTTGTTTTTCTGTACTGGATATGCCGGCATTTGTAGAGCGACCTTGATCCCTGCCCTTAAGAAGACAGCGATACGTTCGCACAGGGCAGCTCTCGTGTTTCTATTGAGTGCCGACACGCCCTATACAGCGTGGGCACTGCTTATGTTTTTGAAGAGAGAGATGTTCTTTAGAAAGGGTCTATTATTAATGCAGGGAGATGCTAGTTAGCACTCTGAAAAATTTTTTAATAGGGATTTAAAGTTCACCTTTCTTATCTAACTGATACTGCTAGTGTTTTCATGGGTTTTAATCATTCATGTAATTATTTGATCAATGTTTATGGCAGGTTATCTAGGTTACGAATGCCTATGATTTTATTATTAGGATGAGTTTTATGAAATGTAACTTTATTTGTGATTAATCATGTTTTTTTTGTCGTTTAATGGATTTTTTATAATCCGAATGAACTTGTTTGAAGTGAAGTGAAGTTTTATTTTATCCAGAGTGGAGAGCCAATTGTTTTGGCTCTTCTGGTGTTAGTGATATGTTCTCTCTTGGGGATTCCTAGGGCTGATCTCAGCGCATTATTTTGTAGGATTTGTATTTTTCTGATGGCTTGTTTATTGGTTCCTATGTATAGAGCATTGCAGTAGTCAAGCCTGGATATGATGAGGGCTCTGGCTAGGGTGATGCAACTGTCCTGTGACAGGAAGGCCTTGCCATCTCTAATCAGTTTGCATGTATATGCCGTGGCTGAGGACATGGCATTGACCTGCTTGCAGAAGGAGAGTGGAGTCCAGATAGAAGCCCGGAGTTTTAACCTCGTTGGTGACGGTGATGATATTGTTGTCTATGTTGAATGCTGAGTATTCGGGGCTGAGTTTGTTGAGGGTCGAGGGAGTGCCCAGGATGATGATCTCTGTTTAACTAAGCCTTGCATATACTTGTAACTGCTGCACCCTGATACCCTTGGGTATGATGGGCATTATAAATAATAAAACAAACAAACAAACAAACAACAAACAGTCCATCAACTGTAACCATTAAGTAGAAAAATAAAACATCCAAAAAGTAGTTGATATTGATCAGAATTTGACAATAGATTAACAGCAAATGAATAATCTATGAAAAATAAAACAGTCATAAAAATATAATTACTATTTAACAGATATAATATTAAAATTATACAAATAATTAATGTATTATTTATTTATTTGTATTTGTTTATAACATAACCTTTACAAAAACGATAAAAGAGATTTAAAATAGAAGATCAGAATTAAAGCTAAAACAGGAAATTACAGAACTTACAAAATTTCAATTTATAAAAATATCAAACATCAGATCAATTGTAACCAAAACAAACCACATCAGACCAAACTGATTAGAGCTGGCTGGCAAGGCCTTCCTGTCACAGGACAGTTGCATCACCCTAGCCAGAGCCCTCATCATATCCAGGCTTGACTACTGCAATGCTCTATACATAGGAACCAATAAACAAACCATCAAAAAAATACAAATCCTACAAAATAATGCGCTGAGATCAGCCCTAGGAATCCCCAAGAGAGAACATATCACTAACACCAGAAGAGCCAAAACAATTGGCTCTCCACTCTGGATAAAATAAAACTAAAACCCGCCTCACTCACCCACAAATGCTTAAACAACTCAGCACCCTGCTACTTATCAGACAGATTCACTTTGAAGCCTGCCACAAGAATCACCACACTCGCCAACACCAACTACCTCTGGGTCCCCAGATACAAAGGCGCCAAAATCTGAGACAGCAGCTTCCAGGTCAAGGCAGCACTACTATGGAACTCACTACAACCCCCTCTAAGAATCAATCAAACCTATCACAAGTTCCGCCAGCGCATCACTAGCTGGCTCAAAGATGTCGACATCTAGACACATACCTTTCTGACTCTGCCCGGCACCCCTCTCTACACTGCATGCACCAACCACATCGACTGCTTTGTAAAATTATGCATGCCACAATGTACTTACCTGTATATATCGCAACCTTATTGTGCCCACATGTAACCAATCGGCACCTGCAAACATATGTATATTACATGCTGTAACTAAGCTTCGAATATCCTTGTGCCTTGCGCCTGAATACCCTCGTGTCTGGAGCACATTACAAATAATAAACTAAACTAAACTAAACTAAACTAAACAACAGAGAGGAATAAAATCTACATACAAGTTATTCATTACAAGAAGGTAAATATAGATGGTGACTATTTACAAGAATAGGATACAAAAGGGTATATACAAATGATACAGTCAACTTATAAAAACAGTATGTACAAGGTTTAAGGTGTTCATACATATGGCCTGGTGGGCAGAGATAGGTACAAGTGTAGGGTAGTAGTAGTTACCACAAGGACAGCCAACAGGTCAGGAGAAGCAAGGAAGGATACACTCCATATAGGCATAGTGCCGTAGCGGTGAGTCCTAGCTGCTGGTTGAAGAGGAGTTATCACTTACTGGTCATTAGATTTCAGCCACATAATGATGTTGGATCTGACATTTTGGTAGGATTGGTCCATCCTCAGTGTGGGAGGCAGGGAGTTCCACAATTTGGCTGCTTTCATGGGGAAACGTTGCCTCCGATTGTGGAGCGTTTGAAACTAGGTATGGAGAGGCAATCTCTATTAACTGATCTAGATGGTCTCAGGAAGGTCTGTTTTTGGAATCTCTCGGCCAGGTAGATAGGGACAGCATTATTGAGAGATTTGTGGGTGAGCGACAAGGTTTTTAGAATGATTTCGTCATTGGTTGGGAGCCAGTTGTTCTGTTGGCTGCACTCGGAGATGTGGTCTCTTCTGGAGATGCCTAAAGCCACTTTAAGGGTGTTATTTTGTAATGTTTGGATTCTTCTGATAGTAGCTTTAGTGGATCCTAGATAAAGGGCATTTCAGTAGTCCAGACAAGACAGGATGAGGGCTCTGGCCAGGATTGTGCAGCTACTGTCAGAGAGAAATGGCTTGCCGGTACGAATATGTTTGCACGTGTAAGCCATGGAGGACGCTAAAGAATTGACCTGTTTAGCGAATGAGAGGTTTGAGTCAAGATAAAAGCCTAGTGTTTTTACCTTGAGTTCTACTTTAATGTTATTGCCATCAATTATGAATGAGGCATAGTCAGATCCTAGTTGTTTTAGGTTAGAGGGGGTACCCAGGATGATGAGGTGAGTTTTATCATCATTCAGGCATAGACCATGAGTGGCCATCCATGCCTGGATGATGATGTACACTCTATTCACCAAGGCCAAATCCTTTTCATAATCCACTGAAAGCGGGAGGAGAATCTGGGTATCATCTGCATAGTTAGTGTAGGTGGTACCGAGATGATCCAGATCATCGACAAAGGGCTTAGTAAAAATGTTGTAAAGTGTAAGCGATATGGAAGATCCTTGAGGCACACCACAGGTGATGGGTATGGGGTCAGCAGCTGCTAGAGGCGAGAAGACCCTCATTGTTCTACCATTTAAGAAGGATCTAATCCAGGTTATGGCATCGTCAGAGAAGTGTGCTGCTGTATCAAGGTGATTGCAAAGAATGGTGTGGTCAACCAAATCAAATGCAGCCGAGAGATCTCGGAGGAGGAGTAGGGCTGAGTTGCCGTTATATCTAAGCACATCGACTTGGATCTTGAGATCGATGAGGGCTGTCTCGGTTCCATGTTGGGGGCGGAAGCCTGATTGTCTGGCTCCTAGTAGATGGTGTAATTCCAGATGTTTTGGGATTTGTGTATAGGCTACCTTGTCCAGAATATTTAGAAGGAAGCGCTCTGTAGTAATTGGCCTATAATTGGTAGGTGTAGCTGGGTCAAGCATAAGATTTTTTAGGAGGGGGGAGTACCCAGGATTGTTTAAGGTTGGTGCGGATGATATCAGTATGGAAGGACGTGTTGATAAGTTTAGTTATGAGGGGTGAAAGGACTCGGGCCGCATCTTTGATGAGCTGTGCATGTCAGAGATCGCCCAGACAATTGGGTGGTTTAAGGCACAGAATAATTCTTTCCACTTCAGGAATAGTAACTTTGGTGAAGTTGAATCGGCTGGATTCATCAGCATTGGTATTCCCAGTTATTTTGGATGGAGGAGGGTCATTTAAAGAAGCTTTTTTACAGGAAGTTTTATTTTGTATGGTGGAAATTTTGTTGGCTAAGGCGAGTTGGATGTCTGAACACCATTTTTTATCTTTGGTGCGTGTGTCAGGTGGTGTTATAGGGCTCTCTATTTCTTTGAGAATGGTAAATAGTTCCTTCATATTGGCTTGGCTTGCGATATGCTCGTGTCGAAGGTTATTCGTTTAGCTAGACATATTTCTTTTTTTATAGAGGGAAGACAATTTGGTGAGTTTAAGTTTGTTGGCTGCTGATGGAAGTTTTTTCCAGGCAGCCTCACAGTTTCTTTTTTGTTGCCTTAAGTTTTTTAGGAGGGATGTAAACCATTTATTCAAGTGAGTTTTCGGCTTGCTTGGTCTAAGTTTGAGGGGGGCAATCTGGTCTAAAGAGGTGGTCATGATTTTGTTGTATTCTTCGACCAGACTCTTGGGATCGGTATTGTCTGAGAGCAGGTTGAGGGTGGGAAGTAAGGCCGGAATGAGCCTTTCCTCTGTAATATTCTTTTTCTTTCTAGTTAGTGTGGGTGGAGCCCTGAGGGCAGGTGAAGGTGGGGGTCTGTTAGTAGAAAGCACTGGATTGAACATAGTCAAATGAATGAAAAAGGGAGATGGCAGAGGAAAATGCTGAAAGAGTATGGCATGTAAATTCAAAATATGGAAATATGGAAACAATTTGGAGACTGTACCAGTTTTGTAAAATGTAAAGAAGTAAACGCTTGAACGAAATCAACTCAATCAGTGCTTTTTCCATTTCAGACTTCATGCAACCATAGCCATGCCCTGCATCTCAGTCAGTTTCAAAAGTATATTTAATAGATTCATAAGAACACTAGCTGGGGTGCCCGGCGTTGCCCATGTCCTGATCAAGAGGTGTGTCATGTGCCCTGGAGGATGTTGCTCTTGTCCTCATATCAGCAAGTCTTTCTTCAGTTAGTTCTGGCATCTCATTTGCCTTGGAGAAAGTTGCTCTTGTCCTCTGTGGTCAGCTAGTCGTGCTGCTGTTTGTTGCATTTCAGAAGCTCTTGATATTGATTGTCGCTTTGTATCTGATGGAGCTTTTGCAAGTGATGTTCGTTTTTTGTGTGGCATGTTTCAGTCACTTCATGGCTTCAGCCCATTTGAGAAAAATTCCAAGAAGATTGATTGAGCTCTCTTCTTGTGAATGAACGTAAGTAAACTGTAACCTTGCCATTTCCCATATTTGGAGTGGCATGATAAAAAAATCTAATGTTTTGATTCCATTTAAAAATGCTTTAACAAACACTTTCGAACTGTATACAGTAGTAATATATTTTAAAAGAATAACCAACACATCAAACATTTTGCTTCAGACAGTTATGCAAATTTTGCCTCCTTATATTACCTACTGTAGCGGATCGGGGTGAGCATCAGTAAATGGGGGTGTCTATGGAGTGCATTTTTTGCATCCAAACATAGACTACAATCTCACCCGAGACAAATGAGGAATGCATGCATAATTTGGTAGCGGTGGGTTCAACGGTGTGGATTTGTATAGCCGGACTAACATACACACACATCCACATTTTTTTGTTGCATATAATATTTTTGCATACAAACATAGACTATGAACTTGCCCCAGACAAAAGAGAAATCCATGCAAAATTAGGTAGATGTGGGATCAAGGGTGTGGATTTGTGTACTCGGACAAACATACACACATACATACATTCAGCTTTATATATAAAGATTTAAAATATGAACATATGTTCTTCAAAACGTGTTTTTCTCATAACAATCTCTGTTTGCTCTGCATACAGGCACTTGGCATAGTAGTGCATGCAGTTAGAGCAATCAATCAACACTCGGAGAAGCCCAACAGAAACAAATGGCCCCGATGTATCAATCTAGACCGAGAAAGAAATTCTCTACTTAAAAAAAAAAACAGACTATGGCTTAGTCTGGGAACAAACTATCCCAATTCCTTAGAAGTCTTCTGCGGAAATCAGTCCCTGGTGTACCTTGGCGTGACCACTAATATGAGACCTCTAAAGAACAAGTAAGTGTTAAGGCATCATTTGATTTGAATTACGGTGGAAAGAAGGTGAATCTTCTGACTGGTGCTGCAGCCCTAAAGAACATGATAGGTGGTGAGGTACCGTTGGTCAGTTGGTGCAAGGGGATCAAGTTCGCATGACCTCTCTCCTGCTATCTGCTAGTATGTGTGCACTTTTTTTTATCTACCCCACCCTTTCTTTCCCTTCTAGAGTAGCTGGTCAGCTGGTGCAAGTGATTTAACGTCACCTGACCTAGGCCCTGCCCACCTGCTAAACCTTTTTTGCATTATTTTGTCCCTCCTGCCCCTTTCTTTCCTTTCTTAAGCTGCCTTACCGTCGTTTCTGGTTTAGGCACATTTGAGTGATTACCATTTGTAGCAAATGATTGGCCGAATGACTCTGTGTTCTTGTTGGTCTTTTCACCCAGATCCAAGCAATGAGGGTTTGTTTTGCTGCATGTTTTACGGGTTGGGTGCATGCAGTACAGGCTGGCTCTTGTGAGCCAGCCCCTAGAGGAGCCTGCGCACGCAGGTTATTTCCCTTGTTCACCAACCTTCCCACTGGGTTTCTGAAGTAGCATACGCAGAGAGTTCCTAAATCCATCATTCATCCGGTTCCCTCATCCTGGTTCTACATTTTGCTAGAGGTGTGTCAGAAAACACTTAAAAAAACGATGTTGCCGTTAACCTTTCCAGGATGCCACACCACATTTACCACAACCCGTTGAGGCCACGTCATACTTGTAGCCATCCCCTGTCAGCATCCACATTCACTGACTTGCAGAACCAACTGCAGGCAACATGGCACATGCCAGCCTATCCTACAAAGCCTTGACCTCGACATATCCTAACCATCGCACTTGAAAATATACCACAGCATGAAGAGGTATTTTTTATTTTAATGGTGTACGTGCTAGGTTTGTGGGTGGAATGTGTGCATGCATGTGTTAGTTTGTATCTGTTTGCAAATGGATTTCAGTGTTGTTCCTGTGGCAGGTGAAAGAGGAGAGGGACTGCAGGTGGCTAATTAGAATGGTTGCCATAACACCAGACACGGAAACAAAGCTCCTTCCAAAGATGTGTTGTGAGTGGTGTGGGTGTGTTTGTCTGTGTGTGTGAGTATAGATGGATGAAAAGATTATCTGGAGGTTCCCCAACCCCTTGCAGGTGGCAGAAGGATGGCCCCACAGGGGGACAATGAGAGTGCTTGCCACAACACAAGCAGCAACAATAATACTAAAAACACTGTAGTTCTTCCACAATACCTACTCAGACATTGCCTGGTCAGTGTGGCCACAACCAAATCCCCATACATGCAAACACGTCCCTGACCAGAGGGGACAGAGCCAGAGTACTGTACTAGCTCTCAGAAAAGTAGCCAGACTGATTCCTTCCTGCAGGCAGTTCAGAATACATGTGCTTTAAGATTAAGCGCTCAGCAGACATTTCCAATGTCAATCAGCGTGTGTGATCATGGGAGAGTACCATCATATCTGCACAAGAGTCTTACCCACATATGCCAGGACTCAGGAGGAGAATACAGGGGAGAGGCAACTCAGTTGATGCTGGAGAGCATCTGAGGGGAGAAAACATATTCGGTCATTGCATATAAATAAAACGTTCACATCAATCAGATTGGAAGAGAGAGAGGAGTACAACATGTGGTAAAGAGACAATGGTCAGACAGTAAAAAAAAAGGTGTTATGGTGGCAGGGGCTGTGGGCACATTTCAATTTGGTATGTGGCTGTGTGCCTTAAGAGAGAGGAGTTGTAGGGTTGCGGGAGACAGCAGGATACATCGCTTGGAGAAACAGGCAGGGATTTTGGACCTTGCTTGGACCACCTCATGAAAACCTGACAAATGCTGTGCTCTGGCCCTGATGAGCACTTCCCTGATGGCACATCACTTGGGCATGTTAGAGTGAGGTTTGTGGTGTATCTTAACCTGCCAAACAACATACTAAGAAAATTAAATGGATGCCTGTCAAGTAGTCCTTTCTCTGAACCAGAAGTGCTTGTCTCCCATAACCATTAATATGTAGCTTATGGTAATAAGTGGGGAGTTTCCAGACTTAACCCTTTCCTTCATCTGCCAGTTCTCAGATTCTTATTCTTTTGCAGAATTGGTACAATGTATCTTTTTGAGGGAGAGAAAGAGGGAAAGAAAGAGAGAGAGAGATAGAGGGCGAGAGAGAGAAAGAGAGGGAGAGAGAGACACACACATAAAGAGAGAGAGAGAGAGAGAGAGAGAGAGAGAGAGAGAGGGAGAGAGAGAGAGAGAGAGAGAGAGAGAGAGATGGAGAGAGAGAGAAAGCTTGGCAATAGTAACATAAAATAGTGAAATGGGAACTGTCTGCAAGGGACCAGTGGTAGGAGTGCTGGGTTTCAGGTTGCTTTGCCTTGTAAGGCTTATTCCCCTCACTGCTGACTAACCCACTCCCTTGTAAGATCTTCTGCCACCTCACACTACATCCACATACCCCCCACAGATGGTCTCCACATGCCTAGTTGTTAGCACATCAACACTAATCGAGCCATGACTAAGTGCTCCTCTTTAGCCCCATAGCACTCTTGCACGTCAACAGTTAACCAGACGCAAAGTGCTGAAGTCTATCAGATCTAGGGCTCTACCCGATGGATAACACACTCCCAAGTGTCTACTCCACACCTACAGAAAGCAGATTGGCAGACAACACCCGCGTGCTCTCGACCTGAAGCCATCTGCAGCACAGGTTTCACATTCCACTATCCTACTAGTTATCACTCCATTTCTTACAGAACCATGAGCAGTGCGGATACCAAAAGTAGCGAAAGCGGGTAATAAGCGCCCCCTTACAAATGCACAAGAGCTTCTCAGTGATATGCACAAGCTCTACTAGGTGAGGTGTTCCAGCTAATACTAATGAAAAGGACCAGCTCCCCTCTGTAAGAGGAACATCTTCCTCTCTGCCAGATGTTCTTAGTAAAATGCTGCGCAATATTGCTCACCTGTAGTGGACCCTCAGTCAGGCCTTCCTTGCTACCAAAGAAAAAGTGGGGGCGGGGGCTGATTTTGATGTGTGTTTTCAGGAGATGCAAACTACGTAATGTTCAAACTGTGAAACTCATACGCCTCTTTCTGCAGTTTGTCTGAAAGATGCTCATGCATTCGTTAATATCTCATTACTGACCAGCTCGTTTTAAAAATAAAATAATCATTGCACCAATTCATGATGATGTCTCGGAGAATTTCAATAATATTGAAAATCCAAGTGGACAATTTTTAGATTTTTGAGCTGAAGAAATATATTGTTTTCTCCGTGATAAAACCCTGTGTTAAAAGATGTTCAAAACACCATTTAGGAAAATCTGAAGTTGTCCAGAAATGTTTTACGGAAAAATTCAAGATGTATTAGGAAAAGTTATTTTCTGAAACTTCATCAACAAATTGCCTTAACCTACATATATAAGGTATGCCACTTGACGACAACCTTAATAATAAACTCACAGAATATGAAGAATTAGGGGTTTAAAATCAAAAAGTCATGTTTGCGATTACTTAAACAATATGTTTTAAGATTTGCTATACAACTGCAAGACGAAGTATTGGCAAATAGATTAGGGGCCGGTATTGACAAGGTAAAGAGCCAACAACATGTTGCTGACATAAAAAGATTTGACCGCAAAGATGAAAACACAGATTCATATTTTATGATGGCCCCAGAAGTGGGGTGATCTGCAGAAATGTTAGAAGTCACAGCAGTCGCCGGCGGTTCAGCAAAGTAAATGTCAACAGAACGCAACAGCAGCGGGTCATGTTCACGCGCTGCACTGCAGATGCAGGACACTTCCATTAATGGATCTGTGGAAACAATCTCTCTTGTATGGGCTGGGGGAAATGGCGCCTGATCAGGGCCATCTTGTTCACATGATTGCTTCCCAGTCCCCCGCGCATCCATCCCATTTCATGCGGAGTGTCATCGGACAATGGTATTTACAAAGAGATCAGAGACGTTGCGAGATGCGCGAGGACGGACACTCGAAATGAAAGAAGTATTGTTGGTTTGAGATTGACAGCGCCGGACCTGGCAGGACGTTCTCCAGGCACACATAATGAAAACTGTCTCTGTGCTTCTCCTAAAGTGTGCACAGGGCCGTGCTTCCGCTCGCTTTGTGTGAAGAGTTGTTACTCGCCCATTGAAGTGCTGGCTGCAGCTTTCATCCTGGAAAAATGAATTCGGCAGCGACCTATTGGCTCTTTGTGTTTGTTTGCAACTTTTTTTTACTTTTCGTGGTTAGGTGGCATTATCTCATGGCAGGTGGTTTAGTTTATGTTGACTGCAACTGCTTCACTTTGGGGTGGCATGCTCAGTGCACCGGGTGCGATTTCATGGCAAGCACTGCGCATCAAATATTGTGTGTGTGCGCACATGTTTGTCAGCAAGGTGTCTGTTTGTATATCCGCCAGGCAAACCTCTACCTACTTTTGGATTTGTGTATGTGAGGAGACGACGACGCGTGTACTCTTAGGAGTGTCCCTCAGTATTAAGTGAGTGGGAGAGCATGCGTGCAGGAAGGGGTAGTACGTAGCAGTCGCCTCGGATCCCTGGCCCCACAGGAGGGCCCCTTTATACATGAGCTCCTAGCGTTGCAAATAAACGCATATTTGGTACTATTCAGTATAGTACGTATTGTTTAGTGCCAGTGCCACCTAGTTTTGTATGCTCCCTCTTCTGGCTGCTCTTACTGATGAGTGGCACCTAGTTATGTGTGTTCCTTCTCTGCTGTCACCTTAACAACGTTTTTTGATAAATATTAGACAGAGAGCTACTATTGTGCCTAGAAACACTTGTGTACAGGCGTGCTATAAATGACTCATCATATCATATCTATTCATTGGGTCAGAATAACACACTACTTTTGGATGTAAGCCCCTGGGCCTGTACTGTATGGATGATGGACAAGAGGTCCAGGCGCACAGTGAAGGTGGCCTCACCCAAATGGCTGGGCACGGGGTTAAGGAGTTGATGTGATATGATATGGCATTTCACTTCCATGCAGTGGGTCCATTGACAATGCACACCACACCCAGAATTGTCTCTATGGGCTTGAATGATTAGATCGCCCTGTTACACATTGATGCTCACTTTATCAGCCATGGAGGGATAAAAGGTGGACCAGACAGATTCAAAGTGCACCTGCAGTTCGGTGCTAAGCTCACTGAAGTCTTACAGGTTAGCTTTCTTTACCTTTGCATCCTAGTGGCAGTTGGTAGGAGATGAGTGAACAGTGTGCTGTTAGACATTGGTTGCCAATTCAACAATATTTGATCTTGATGTGCACTGTTATTTTGTAAATGGTTGCAGTGTACGAAAAGAAGTAGTGGAACGATGTTCCCTGCTGCCCTGCCCTCGCTCCTCACAAACCCCATCTCTGCGCCCCCTCCCACACGCCATACAAACCCTTTAACAAATGTGCCTGCTGTTTCAGGGAACATCCAGGGCAGTGCACTGAAGTTCACGTTTAGACTTCTTCCTACACTTTTATTTTAAAACTAAACCATTCCGGAACGGGCGTTTTTAAAATAAAAGTATAGGAACAGTAAAACATAGTAAAAAAAAAAAAGTAGAGGACCACCACTCCCAACCGCCCCCGTCCACTTCGACCACTGTTTGTAATGCATTTGAATGTATTTTGCTGTGATTCCACTTCTTCCAATGTCCCTTGATGTCCTTAAATATCACTTCCAGTTGTGGCAATGCAAATCTAAGTCGGTGCTGGTTGGCTGTGCTCCTTGAGGCTGTTCACTTTGTTGTTGGCCCAACCCACCCCCTGGATTAACAGGGACACTGAGGCATGCCAGTGCCGCTGGCAGAGTCAGCATGCAAGGCAGTGCTGTTTGGCTGTGCTCGGGGAGACTGCTTTCTCTGTTGTTGGCCACGCCCCTCCAGAATAAAAGGGACATGGAGACACGCCAGAGCCCACACTGGAGTGCACATGTCAGCACTGTTTGATTGTTCGGCTGTAAACGGCAAAAATCGTTGTGACGATGTATTAGCATTAGCTGTAATCAACAGTATTTTTATTTTGTTTCCCTTTTCACCAATATTCCTCTATAAGGTTAGCCTCCTAAAGTGTTTGATTTTTCTATGAACTAGGTAGGGGACGGTCACTGGGCGACATAAGAATTATATGGCATGCTACCTTTGCTTTGGATGAATAGTCCAATTGATTTTCAATATGGGAAAGGAAATGATTAACATTACCCATAAGCATTGCCTAAAGCATCAAGACTGCAGTGTTTCCATATCAGAAGCACGCTTGCTAATTTCAGAAAAGTAAGTCCTTCTTGAAGATTTCAAATTGGATATTACCGAAAATAGTGAAGCAGTTGAACCAAATTAAATCACAGTAAGGGAAGTTTGCCTCCTTTTGGGTACGTGTCAGCAATTTGCAAGAGGCAGGGCTATGTATTCTGCATGAACCAATGGGGAATTCGATTATTACAAGATTTGTTTGTGCCCCAAATCAGGAGGTAGGGCTTGTTTACTCTTTTACCACAGAAATACACATTGGGAAATGTAACTCCTCATCTATCAGAGAAGACACAACCGGTTGTGTGGATTGTCCATCTTTACATGGTGCAACTGCAGATGATGTAGCTTCTTCTAACCACTTTCAGCTAGTAAGATATTGGATTGATGGAATGCCAGCCCGTGATTTGCAATCTGCAAATATCACACCTCTTACCCACCCTCCACCTACCCCTTGTTCAAACTGTGATGGGAATTTAAAACTGACCAAGCTTCTGGTGACAGTCATACAAGATTTATCAGCAATGGTTAGCACTTTTTGTCCTGAATGTTGCTAATGAAGACATCTAGGAATCATTTTAGATCAGCTTTGATGAAAGGCCAAGCCTCACACCAGCTTCTCCATCGAACTGTAGGTCTTCCAAACACTTTAGCGTCCCATAGGCTGACATGAAGGATGACAAGTGTGTTTGTGCAAGCTGAAGCAAACAAATCCACCAAGCCCAAAATTGCAAATCAATTTAGGAATTAATAATAACATGATTAGCCACGAGATCTCTAGGGAGAAGCTAAAAGCCTGTTATGTTTCCCCCTGTAAATGGACAGTGGGACAAATCTAATTGTAATGGACAAAAAGTATTCTCCACCGAATAGATGTCCGTAAAGTTCCATTCAACAAGAAGGAATATAAAGACGCTATTGAATAAAGCAAAGCATTGGATTTATCTTATCAAGGGCAGAGGTGCGATCCAAATCACAAATGCAGGTACATAATTAAAGTTGAGCTTAAAGATACCTTGTTGCAGGTTCACTCTGGATTGATTATAGAAAATACCCTCCCACGAACTCTGATATTTTGGCCTGCAAATATCTACCTGTTCCAATACCAGTTCCTCCTTTCAGAGCAATGCCAAGCTTCCAACAGCTTGTTGGTTTTAACTTTATTTAATGTAGTATGATCCATCATTCTGGATTAAAAACCAGAGTGGTAAGGAACTAAAGGTTATTCCCCAACCTGCAAACCCTAGTAAGGCATCAGCATAATCTATGAATTTGATAGAGGATCTCACTATACTTTTTTGTAGCATTGCTTATCTCTCCTAAAAAATGGAGGATCAAGATTGACACACTTTTCTGGAACAACAACTCATGATTTGCTTTTCAGGAGACTTAGGCTACAGTCCCCATTTATAAGGCTGGTTATTTAAAGTTGTCCATGCCAGCAATCAAAGGCCCCAAAGGAGCGGTCAAGTAAGGGGTTAACTGTGGGTTCCACTGGGCTTGGGTTTGTCTATAGTGACCTTGGAGACAGTGGGCCTCATTACAACGAGGGCGGCCGTGGTATGAATGGTGCCGGTAAGGGACCGGCAATGTTCATACCGGGCCACCCCATTAAGAGTTCTGCAGCGGATCCCACTCTGCCTGGTCAGACCAGACGCGCAGAGCGGGACCCGCTAGCAGACCAGTATGCTAACAACGGGCCCTTCATTAACGGGCCCGTTGTTAGCATCCTCTGCATTCCCATTGAGCCCTATGGGGACTCAAATGGGAATGGGGATGTACCGGGTCCGGGTCCCGCGAAAGGGAATTACCGGGCCCTCCAAGGTCGGAATGGCCCGGTAAGTCCCCTTTTGCGGGACCCGGACCTGAGTTTGGAGGTAGCCATGCCGCTAAAAACAGCATGGCTACCTCCAAACTTGTAATGAGGCCCAGTCTGTCCAGATATTACATGTCTCATGTTTTATTACACAAATTCATTGGTTTGATTGTTATGTAATATTTATATAAGATCAATAAGAGCAAGAATATATTTGAAAGCATTTGAAACCTTGATGAAATACTGACAGGCATTGTTCTAAAGATTTTGGCTGTCTAATTGTTGCTGCCAGTGACATGCATGTGCAATAATATCCATTTCTGAATTATCGTCTGAAGAAGACATTGCATGGAATGTTTCTGTGCCTGAATTGAATCTAAGTGATTTGCCCATGGCTGAAACTACAGCGGGCAAATCGTTTGCATGAGAAAGGTGCAAACTACCAAATGTTCGCACCTTTCTCATTCTCGCACCCACACACAAAACACACCCATAACACCCACCGCCCAAACCCTCAGCACATCCCCAACATAAACAAACCCACTTGCCTTCATCTTCACGCTGGGTTCCTGCAGTGCCAGTTCCCTTTCACTTCCGTGATCGGGAACCAGCGCTGCAGGGTCCTTTTTATTTTAACAGAAGGCTGCAAGGGTGTCCCCCACAACCCCTGCTCACTATACCATAAAGTTTAGTGAGCTTGGTGATGCGGGGGACACCACCTCAGCCCCCGTTTCTTTTATTTTACAATGCTACCACCAAAGGATCGAACTTTTGGTGTTCGAACCTTTGGTGGTAGCATTTTTAGAACTTTTGGTCTTTGCAACCATTTTGTTTACCGTAAATTCATTCTAGACCTCTGAATTTAGTTTATCAAGAAATATCCATCCTGATGCTTAGAGGTTGGTAAACACTTCTTTAACGTTATTAAAGGATGGCAAGCAGCTAATGTTCGGTTTTTGCATGATCATCCAGCTAAGTCTAAATTTTGGTGAGGACCTGCCTCTTTGCATAATGATTATTTACCTACAGCTGTAACAGACTGGAATTTAACTAAGTACCTAGCGATGTCATGAACATTGGAGAGTGATCGTGATCCAGTGGTTTTAAACAATGCTCTCCCTATTAAAAGTGACATTTTATAGAAGAAATTGAGTACTTTATGTATAACTTTGATGTCCTCCACAAGGAACAGTAAGTGAGCAACAAATCATTTGGATAAACAAATTCCAGAAATGTATGCTAACCGTATTCCTGTATTTGAAATGTTTCTGGCTGCTCTCACAATATTTAAGGTAAATGAGAATGAACACATTGAGCTCTTCATCAGGAGGTTATTAAGATTAGTGTACTTAAGACAATATGTTGGGAGCAGCACACATGGTCAGGTAATGATTATAAGGAGGGAAAAAGTAGGCTCTATCAAAGGAGAGGTTGATAACATTTCAAAATTGTGATGTAATACTACAACCCTTTAAAAAAACAGGTGAAAGTAAACAGAATTTGTCAGGCCTTTTGAGTCCAATGACACAAGGTAATTTTAACATATATTATCCAGGCGTATGGACCCAACAGGACACACTGAGATTGCAACAAAGATTTCTTTAGATCAATGGCTAATTCATTGTCAGAATTAGTTTCACACTAATATTGGAATAAATAGTGAATTAGAAGTACAATTTATTATGGGCCCTCTACTGTTTTTTCTAGAATCAGAAATACTGGGCACTGCAGTTAATAATGGCAGAGAATAGGGGAATGCCTAGTAGATGACTATATGTCTGCTATGTGGACTATTCCTGTGCTTTTGATAGCGTAAACAGAACACACTTATGGGAGAAACTAAGGGGGTAATTCATAGAATTCAGCGCACAAGTGGCGCACGCGGCTGGCGCACAGTGTGCGCGTGCGAATCCCTGCGCCAGCCGTGTGCGCCAAAATACAATTCCGCGCACAGCGTATTAATGGATTCCAGCCACCAAAACCAGCCGTGGCGCACAGTGGCGCAGCGAGCCTGCAGCAGCGCCAGTTACGCCCCCAAGAACGCCCCTTGCGCAGGGAAAAGCCATCAAAATCCCCAATCCAGCGCAAAGGGCTGCGCTAACCCTGTACCAGCACGGCAAGCGGGGTACGTGTATCATTGGGGTGCGCGGGAAGTTCCTCACGTTATTTCAGCTGGGTACGTGTATTTCAGGGGTGCGCGGGAAGTTCCACACGCGATTCCATCAGGGTACGTGTACATCCGGGGTGCGCGGGAAGTTTCACACGTGAATTCAGCAGGGTAGGTGTATATCAGGGATGCGCTGGAAGTTCCACACGCGAATGTCCTGGGTACGTGTATTTCGTGGTGCGCGGAAACTTACACACGTGAATTCAGCAGGGTACCTGTATTACTGGGGTGCGCGGGAAGTTTCACGCGTGATTGGCCCTGTGCGAGCATGGTACGTGTATTTCAGGGGGGCGCGGGAAGTTTCACACGCGATTCCATCAGGGTACGTGTATATCAGGGGTGTGCTGGAAGTTCCACACGCGAATGTCCTGGGTACGTGTATTTCGGGGTGCGCGGAAACGTACACATGTGAATTCAGCAGGGTACCTGTATTACTGGGGTGCCCGGGAAGTTTCACACGCGATTGGCCCTGTGCGAGCGTGGTACGTGTATTTCAGGGGTGCGCAGGAAGTTTCACACGCGATTCAATCAGGGTACGTGTATTTCAGGGGTGCGCTGGAAGTTCCACACGCGAATGTCCTCGGTACGTGTATTTCGGGGTGTGCGGAAACTTACACACGTGAATTCAGCAGGGTACCTGTATTACTGGGGTGCGCTGGAAGTTCCACACGCGAATGTCCTGGGTACGTGTATTTCGGGGTGCGCGGAAACTTACACACGTGAATTCAGCAGGGTACGTCTATTTCAGGGGTGCGCTGGAAGTTCCACACGCGAATGTCCTGGGTACGTGTATTTCGGGGTGCGCAGAAACTTACACACGTGAATTCAGCAGGGTACGTGTATTTCAGGGGTGCGCGGAAAGTTCTACACGCGATTCCATCAGGGTACATGTATATCAGGGGTGCACTGGAAGTTACACACGTGAATTCAGCAGGGTACGTGTATTTCAGGGGTGCGCTGGAAGTTCCACACGCGAATGTCCTGGGTATGTGTATTTTGGGGTGCGCGGGAAGCTCTACACGTGATTCCATCAGGGTACGTGTATATCAGAGGTGCGCTGGAAGTTACACACGTCAATTCAGCAGGGTGCGTGTATTTCAGGAGTACGCTGGAAGTTCCACACGCGAATGTCCTGGGTACGTGTATTTTGGGGTGCGCAGGAAGTTTCACACACGATATCAGCAGGGTACGTGTATTTCAGGGGTTCCGTCGAGTACTACACGTGAATTGGCCATGTGGGTCCTCCCAGGTGTTCGCTCCACAACCTCCACGGCCCCTGCAGGCAGCCCACACCACGGGGGACTAGCCTGCACCCTCACTCATGTCCCCCAGCACTCCCACCCCCCAGCACTGTGCGGCACCCTCCACCAGGCCCCCAACTCATGTCCCCCTGCACCCCCACCCCCCAGCACTGTGGGGCACCCTCCACCAGGCCCCCACACATGTCCCCCTGCACCTGCACCCCCCAGCACGTGGGGCACCCTCCACCAGGCCCCAACTCATGTCCCCCTGCACCCCCACCCCCCTGCACTGTGGGCACCCTACACCAGGCCCCAACTCATGTCCCCCTGCACCCCCACCCCCCAGCACTGTGGGGCACTCTCCACCAGGCCCCCAACTCATGTCCCCCTGCACCCCCACCCCCCAGCACTGTGGGGCGCCCTCCACCAGGCCCCCAACTCATGTCCCCCTGCACCCCCAACCCCCAGGACTGTGGGGCACCCTCCACCAGGCCCCCACACATGTCCCCCTGCACCCACACCCCCCTGCACTGTGGGGCACCCTCCACCAGGCCCCAACTCATGTCCCCCTGCACCCCCACCCCCCAGCACTGTGGGGCACCCTCCATCAGGCCCCAACTCATGTCCAGCTGCACCCCCACCCCCCAGCACTGTGGGGCACCCTCCACCAGGCCCCAACTCATGTCCCCCTGCACCCCCACCCCCCAGCACTGTGGGGCACCCTCCACCAGGCCCCAACTCATGTTCCCCTGCACCCCCACCCCCCCAGCACTGTGGGGCACCTGCCAGCAGGCCCCCACTCATGTCCAACTCATGTCCCCCTGCACCCCCACCCCCCAGCACTGTGGGGCACCCTCCACCTGGCCCCCAACTCATGTCAAACATCACATGCAACACAGGGAGTGCACTACACATGTACACACACCACCACACTTGCATGCATGTGTACACCTCTGCCAAGTGTCGCAGTGTTCAGATGGGCATCCATGTCACATCTGCCAATCAGACTTCCACATCCCGCTGTCACATGCATCCATGTTCCATCACTGTTGCACCCTTGTCAAATACACACACATGCACATGTACACAGTGCTGATACATGCAGCTGAAAACAACATGCATGCGTGACATCACGAACATGTCTACTTACATACACACTCATCCAAACATGTGTGCCCACACAACTGCATTTGGCATACAAGCCTACACACACAAGCACCATCCATGTCTCACACATGACAGCCCTTGCATGTGTTAGCCTCACGGCCCTGTACACCCCCACCCATACTCAACCCCATACAAACAGATGTGCAACCTGCACACTACTGAAACATCACCACACGCACAGCTTACAATCAGGATGCATGTACACTTACCGCTCGACTCCATACGGGTCTGCCTCTCAAGGACCTGGACATGGAGCGCTGGGGATATGCGTTCCAGGACCCTCATCTGATTTTCCGACAAGTGGCCCCGGCGCCCCTTAGCATCCGCTGCCTTCAAGAGGCGCCGGGCCTTGTTCAGGGTCCTGGACCTGAAGTCCTCCCAGCGCTTCTTGACATGTTGGAAGTCGCGGACTGCCACCCCCTCCGCGTTGATGGCAGTCACGATGTCCGTCCAGATCCGAGTCCGTCCTTCCTTGTCGGCGCGGGATCTTCCGAAGAGGGCATCATACTGCCCCAGGACTTGCTCCACCAGGACACCAACTTCCCTGGCACTGAAGCTGGTGCCCCTCTGCCTCTCTGGCCGGGGGTTGTCACTGGTGCCAGATGTTGCAGTGCCCGACATGACAACCCCAGAGGCAGGAGTGGGTGGGCAACTGGGTCCTGGGGCTGGGCTGTGGAGCGATGGAATCCCAGTCGGGAGTCTTCGGTTCCAGCAGGGGTGGTCACAGCAACAGCACCCCTGGCTGATGTGCAGGCAGCAAATGGCAGGGCACGTGGGCAGCAGGCAGTCAGGCAGCAGCAGATGGCAGGTGGGAGCGTGCTCGGGGCTCTGGGGGACAGTAATTCGGCCTTCTGGGCAGGAGCGTGGTCTTCCGTGTGCTTACGCGTGGCCAGCTTGATACGGAGTGATTTGGCACGTGAAAATTCTGCACGTCAGCGTGTAATTCGAGGAAAGGCCCTTAGCGCGTAAGCGCGTCTGCACGCGTACGCAATTTCATTGGACAGAAGGCCCTTCAAGCGCAAGCGCCCCTGTGACGTGATGCGCGCAGGCGTGCATGGGCGTTTCAGCGCGCGTGAAAAACTGCACATCCGCGTGTAATCCGAGGAAAGGGCCCATGCGCGTAAGTGACATGACGCGCGCGGGCGTTTCCCTCAGCACGGGTTAAAGGTGAGCGGGGCCAGCAGTTCGCTGTACGTGCCTTTCGTGGAGACCGATGTGTGTTGCTGCTTCCTGTTGTTTCGCGCGCCATCACAACTTCACAGCTATCAAGGACGTATCTCTTCTTTTGGTGGGGGTATTGGCTACGCGTGTTTTTCTGCATCGCGCTAGTCAGACGGTGAGTCGCACACGCTCTTTTTCCCACTGCGGGTGCCCCTGTGTATCGCACCCATTTTCGATGTCATAGTAGCCTGTGTGTCCCACGCGTACGCGTTATTCGTGTTACTGGGTGCCACCGCGTACTGTGGGAGGTTGAATCCACGCACGTAGGCTGCAGGGTTGCGTGCACGGTTTTACTGCAGTTTTGGGGTGCCTGAGCATTGCGTGACCCGTAACTACATCACCGGGGTCACATACAGCCTTGCAGGTGCAGGGGGGCTGTTAACATCTTGCTTCCCACCCCCTTCACCCCAATTGCCCAGGTCAATTGTGGTGTACACCTCCCATTGGCACTATTCCATCTGTGCCGGCACTACTACATCTGTGCCATGGTTGGGAGGCCACCAAAGGTGAGGGGCGCCTCAGCTGGGCGTACTCCTTGTGGCGGGCGTGGTCGGGGACGTGGCCGTGGTGACCAGGGAGTAGGGGGACTCCAGGGTATCCAGGGCGGCCACAGAGGGGGAAGAGGCAGGGGTGCGTCACTTGAGCACAATGCTGTGCCATGTGTCGGTGCAGTCATGCCACCACCCCCTGTGGTTCCGGGGGATGCAGCTTCTGCATCTGGCACTGGCGCCCGTGTGACCCGGCAGTCCGTTCCATCGACTGCCATGGGCCCAAGGGTAGTGGTAACTGCAGGTGCAGCTGTGGACACCGCCACCCAGGCTCAGGGTCTGCCAGCGCAGGCTGCGTTGGCACTTGAGGAGCCCTTGGTAGATTTCCAACAGGCCAGGAGGGAAACCATAGGGGCAGGCCGGGCTGCTCAGACCAAGACACGTGTCCCTGGGGCAGTTATGTCACCTGCTGCCCCGAACAGCCGGGTGTTGGCAAGTGCAGGGGCAGATGCACCCAACAACACCCCGGTTGTGAGTCTGCCAACCAGGACCGTTGCGGTCAATGTCCCTGCCACAGCTGATGTTGCTGCACAGGGTCCATTAGCGGGCACCCAGCTGCCACAGACACGAGTCAGGCCTTTGGTCGTCCCTCCACCTGCCACTCCCTTGGCTCAATCCACCGAACCCACTGGCCATACTGGTCAGGGCGGCATTAGCCAGCCAGGGTCTGCGCCACAGTCCAAGAGGAGGAAGGTTGCACCTGCAGCACAGGCTGGGACCCCACACACAGCCACGACCTCCTGCACGTCGAGGAAGAAGCCTTTCTGCAAGCAGGAACTGGACTTCCTTGTGGGCTACGTGCGGGGCCACAGCCGTGACATGCTAGTGGGTGCCAATAGTCAGACTACGGCTGCCCAACGTGACACCCACTGGAAGCATGTTGCGAAACATGTCAGTTCATTTGGCCATGAGGTGCACACGGCGCAAGAGTGCAAAAAGCGTTGGAATGACATCAAACGTAGCACTAAGGCTAAGCGTGCCTCTAATTACAATTTGACTCTGGTGACTGGCGGTGGGCCTGCACCAGAGGAGGAAGAGCTCACTCCGCATGAGGCACTCGTTGCGGATTCATACCACCTGAATTGGTCGAAGGAGTGGGAGAGATGCTGGACTTTGATGCCCAGTCCAATGAGTGTTGATGCGTGTTTGTTGAGGACATGTGTGTTTCACTTGTGGGATGTGTTGTGTATGATTGCCACTACATATGACGTGTACATGGTTCTGATGTGTAAGTAATGCAATGCTTCCGTGATGCATGTCTCCTCTTCCTTGCCCCTCCTCCGCCACTCTTCACCCCAGTTCCACCTTTGCACTGGTCTGCTTCAATCTTGCCAATGTGTACTTTCTTGTTCATGCGTCCTGTGTAGATGCTAACTTCCAGCGTAGAATCTGCCAGAAATATGCCGTGTGGTACAGCCTTAGTACTTGATTCAGGGTATCTCACTTGTACTGTGCATAGGTCACATGTCCCACAGGGACATGAGTGCCCATTCATGCTCCATGTGCATTGCACGCATGCCCCTATGTGTCCTTGACTGGATGATCACTGTAATACAAGTCCTTGGTTACATACATTGCATGGCATCTCATCAGCCTTCCCATGTCAACTGTGGCTCAGTACTGCGTTGCACACATGTTTAGGGTCTGACAATCTGTGTGGCTCACAGGCTTCAGCCTGTTCAATGGCCAATGACTCTGTCCAACTGTTGTTGTGTGTTCTTCACACGTGGGCGGCCTACAGAGTTTTCATCATGTATCCTGCTTACTGTCCCATCATCATTTGCAGTGTTGTCACTTGAATCACATTAAGCTGTTGATGCCAGTCAACACTGCCTGTCAATACACAGGTGTATGGTCAGCCTTTTGATACCATGCTAGGCATCCCTGCTTTGTTACTGGGGTGGAGGGGTGCTTGGCTTCTAGATATGGTACACATTGAATGCACAATGCACGTGATACCTGAATTTGACCTTGCACTGCCTACACATTTCCTGGCACACACCATGGAGTCCTTGTACATGTAGGTAGTGAGTGGCGTACACATTTTCTGCACTGCATAGTTGACCCAGCATGCATGCCAGGATACATGTTGTGTGTCACATGTCTGCCTGATGTGTTTGTTGTCGGTGTGTGTGTGTGTTGTGTGCTTCTGACATGTGTAGTGACCTTTTTTCTCTCTATTTTTCAGGTGATGACGCAATGGAGGTGGAGGATGGTGTTGTCATGCCAGACACAGGGTTGTTACCACTACATCAACCCGGCACAAGTGGGGGTCGTGGGGTGGTAGGCCACGAAAACCCCCAAGTGCTACAGTCCATCTTGTCTCTGGCTGCCTATGAGTCCAGCCTTGACGACAACTCTGACGTCCATGTTGAGTTGGATGAGCATCAAGTCCATGTGTCAGGGGTGAGTGATTCTGATGTGGACACTCCTCTGTCTGCGACACCTGCACTGAGGGATCAGACAGTCTTGTTCCCTCCCCCCGTGGTGGATCGGGACGCAGGGTCACCCTCCACACCAGTCACTGATGTGCCTGGGACATCACGTCGACGGGGGCATGTAGTCGTACAGCCGCGGGCGGTGCCAACACAGCGGGGGACACCCGGTCCTTGGGTCCCGCAGGGGTCAAGCACGGCAACGCGGTCGCCGCGCGCAACCGCAGTATACTGAGTGGGAGCAAGACATGACTGCCAATTCAGAATGGCAGGGGGCAGCAATGGAGAACATCGCTGAGAGCATGGAGCATGTGGCCCGATCTGTGCTCCGCCCTGCTAGGCAGGTGCTTCTCCAGCAGCAGGCGGCACAGTCCATGGCCCACTCGCTCAGGCTGGGCATGGCGGCCTCAGACAGGGCACGCCAGGCTGAAATGTCATCTCTGCATCAAGCAATTGCTGCTCACGCAGAGGCGCACATGGATGCCCTGAGGGAGGAGTATGCTTCCCTCAAATCCACACTGGGTGTCCTTATGATGTCCCAGAGGGAGCGGGCAGAGGAGAGGTTTGCACAGCTTGAGCGTACCATCTCGGCTGAGCTACAGGCTTGCCGGGAGGTGCAGCGGTTGTCCAGCCAGGCCTTGCAGGAGGAACTCTGTGTTACACGTGCTACCTTGCAAGAGGAAGCACGTGTATCACGTGAGGTTCTGCATGCAGACCTAGGTCACATCGCCACACAGAACCAGGCTCACCCATCCGGCAGACTTGCTGCCGACGAGGGGCAAGCTGCGGCTAGGCGTGGCCAGGCTACTGTGCCACGTCCTCCTTTCCAGGATGAGCCAGACTCGGACGACCATCTATCTCCCACATAGGTCGGGCTGTGCAGGCGTTGAGCCCATGGAGGTTTTTTTTGGCTCAGCATCATTGCATGTGGGTGTTGAGCAGCACCCTGTACCTCCCCCCTCCTGGGTGCCTCCCCTCCCCCCGGGTCGTATGTGGCCATTTTTGATTTTTCTTTTAGTTTAGTTAGTTAAGTTTCTGTTTGATAGTTAGTTTAATTAGATAATGTAGGTTTTCCATAGTTAGTGTAATTAGTTAATATAGTTTAAAATTGCTTGTCTATTGTGCTTTCATGTGACGCTGCAGTGCTTTGTGGCTTTTGAAGGCATCCACTCTCTGTTACAGCTGGGCCCTTCAGGCTTGTCTTGTGTATGTGTTTGCTGCTTGGGGTCCTTGACTCACATATGCCACTCCTGCCTCCCTTATCCATGGGCTCGCAAGGATGGTTCAGTGTGACAACCTATTACACAAGGGCTTTGGACTGTCATATCTGTGGCATGTCTGGTGCTGTGTGACTTGTGTTGACACCCCTAGTGGGGATGATTTCGGTGTTATTGTCCACTGTTCAGCTTTTGCTAGATGGGGTGTTTCATGATTAATGTGTACATTCATTGCTATGCATTGTGTAGTATGTTTCTTATCTTTTCTGTACACATGCTTGTTGCAATTCATGCCGTAGATAGTGTGTTCCACACTTTGGATGTGAAAGACGGACTGATGGTGTGATTTCTGATGTAACTCTCTGACATGGTCAAGTAATGAGATGCCTGAAGAGACACACACAGATGACTTTAAAGCATTAATCATGTGTTTCATGCCCTTTCTGCAGGGGGATGAGCCTCCAGAGCACCTTTTGCCAGCAGACATGGCCCGTTGGACGTCTGAATTCTGGACACGTTTGTTGGTGCTCACATGCACATGTGTGCACAAGCAGAGGCACAGGGATTGCAGACCTACATCCTAGAACTGCTGACATGTTCCAAGGAACTCCAGGTAAGGTGAGCAGCACAGGGGGGCCACAACACAGCAAAGCTTGCACCAGGCGAGTTGCACATGCAGGCTTAGTCACAGCACTGAGGGTGAGCTTGGACGAATATTGGTGTTGAAGCACACAATGCAGCTCAGATGTGTTGGTGGACTGATGGCTGTTGATTGTAAGGTTGTCTGGGATACCTGCAGCGGCAGTGGCACATACCCTCCGGTACACCAAGGTCCATTGAGGCACTTGTATCAACCATGTAGCCTTCCCGAGACATGGAAAGGGGCAGCTCACAGGGACATACAGCAAGGTACATACTCGGGTGCAGTGCATTTCATTTCAATGTACATTTTGATAAATGCACTGCCAACTTTGTTTCGGTCATGGTGGAACAAAACTTGTTCTGAAGTCATGCCTTGCTATATGGGTCTGTCTGCTTACCCAGGGAACATTGCATGTTGTGTGAATTGTGACACATTGGTGTTCCATTTGCCACGCACCCACCGGCGGCTGACTTACTGCATTGACTGTGTATGACCCATCACAGGGGTAATGTTATATATGGGTACGAAGCATCTACACCAGATTGTCTGTAGAGTAGTTTGTGCTATGGGGCATGTTTGGTGGTGTGTTTTTGCGTAATGGGCATGTACAGGTTATTGACTGTGGCTCTCTTTGCAGCATTGCAGTGCTCCTGTAACCGGACCTGAGAGTGCGCAGGCAGGAGGCCAGCACTCAAAACCAGAGCTAAGTGTCTTGTTGTTTTTCTTTCAATCTGCTCTGCATAGGCTTGCTGGGGGGTGCACTCATGCATGGATGAATGTGTAATTCAATTTGGTATGTTTTCTCCCCTAATCACCCGGAATCCTATCCAATTTTAAACCCTGTACCCTCTACCCGGTGTTCCTGCTTCCCGTACCTATCCAAGCAACGTTCCCTAACCCTCTTTCCCCGCTGGGGTTGTGGATGCCTGTGTAAGCCCCAAACTTGCAGGCGCCAAAACCCTAGAGGGGGTGGTTGGTTGGTGCCACTCCTAAGCCTGGACTACAGAAGGCCATGACAAGATGTCCAAGTTTGTTTGGATTGTGTATGTGTTCCTGCAGGTAGTACATTTTCGTGCATTCACTACTTTCATGTGTCATTCCTCCTCCCCTCTCCTGCCACTCATTCCAGTTATCCAGTGTGCCAACACCTGTCCGACTGCATATCCCTGACCCTCCTTCCCCACCAGGGTCTCAGAGGCCTGTGTGAGTTTGACCTTGCAGGCACCCGGGACACGGTGGGGGTGGATGTTTTGTGACACTCCCGCACCTCTACACGGGACCTGTGACAGTACACATCCGTTCTTGGTGCATCATTCTATTTTATGTACCACACATGGTTCACATCCTGTTGTGACATTGTTTTACTGTGCTACCTTGGTTGTTACATCATTGTGGTAGTACTTGGCCTTTGTGAGGTACTGCTACGTCAAGTCATCTACTGGAGGGTGTTCTGGTTCGTTTTTCTGGCTTGGATTTTGTGATTTTTCAAATGAGGGTGGACTCTGAGGGTGCAGGCACCTTTTTACACACAAGGTGGGAGATGGTGACGAAGGGGAAAGGTGATCCTGTGGCCAGGTGGAATTGAGGGTTGAAGGCTCCATGACCCAGGTGCAGTTGTTCAGTGGGTCATGGTCATTTGTGAGGGAGGGGGGGTGGGTTGTTGTTGATAGTTGACTTGCCCGGCAGTGTGATGGGAACCCTGACATTGTAATGGTGGTATCCTATGTACATGTTGTGTTCTGCTGATCAATGCCTGTTCATGTGTTGTGTTTACCTTTCAGGTGTGAGGGGATAGTTGTGGTTTGACATGCTGGGGTGTACACATGGTGAATGTTCACATGTGATGTGTAGAGGACACTGATGGTCACTTGATTGCACATGCATATGTTGAGTGCATGTCCTTACTGACCCACTCACTTGCACTCTGATGCACTACATGTACAAACACCCTTGCATATCCACGTGTACACTGTTTGCCTTCTGGTGCCCACTGTGTCCCTGCAGCACATGTTCTGTGACCAATTATGGATCCTGTACATGTCTAATTTGCTTTTTGATGTGGTCTGTCGCTTAGATGTGATGCTTAGGGTGTGCATCACACACAATGGCTGTTCACTGTGCTGTGCGCTGAGCAGTGTGTTGCAGGAGTTGGACACAGCACACAGAAGCTGCAGTGTTGATTTTGCAAAGCACAATGTGCATGTAGACAGGCATTCATTGTTATGTTACGTCTACAACTCTTGTAATGCATTTGGAAATGACTTATTTTGGGTGGGAGGTTGTTGGTCAGTCATTTCATCTGATTCCATGTCAGGCATCATTGTCTGATGCCACTGTACATTTTTGACATGGCAATGTGTACCTTATTGTTACTGTGTTGGTGTATGGGTATTGCTTGCCATGTCATGTTGTGGTTTGGGAGGGTTTGAGTGACATAACAGTGATGGCCATGGCCTGTTTTGCAGGTGTGTGTGATTCACACCTTGCATGTCAGGGTCATCCGCTTCTCAAAGCAACTAGCTGGGGGTATATCTCTCTCCGCGGCAGGGGCCTCCCTCTGGAACAGCCTTCCTGCCTCACTGGAACTTGAGGAGAACCATCTCCGGTTCCGGAAGCACCTCAAAACCTTCCTCTTTGCTTCTGCTTTCTCTCTGCCTCTCCCTTGCAAAATTCTTCACTGGAACTGCACTGGATGTGCAACTGGGCCACTCTCACCGACCTCGGTCCCTGGCCCAGCCACTCTCCACTTGCACTGCCTCCCTGGCAACCCCTGCACTGCGGGACTGTCTCTCTATCCCTACAGCCCCCCCCTTCCCAGCACTTGTCTGCACTTATCTTTGCAGTTGCCACCAGCTGGCCCATGTATTTGTTTTTTAGTCTACTTACCCTGTACTGCACTCCCCCCCTCCCCTTCCCCTTGCACTTTTCCCTTCCCCCTACCCCTGCACTTGCACAATCTAAATGACACCTGGCCTAGTAGTATCGTTGTCTGTCTTCCCTTGTTCCCCCCTCCCTGCCTCATCGCACCTTGAAATACTTGTGTATGGGCCATATCATGTCATGTCATATGTGTGCCTTTTGGTCACACAGGATAGCTTGTGTTTAAGTAGCTAGGGATGCAGACAACGTGGCACTTCCATGGCAACTATCTCAGGGTGGTAGGGTTGTGACAGTTGACTGTCTCTTTGTCATCATCGATTGTCACCTGGTATGTGCCAGGCCTGTGTGCACTCCGCAGGGGTGGGAGTTTAGGTGAAAAATGTGGCCACAAGCTGGGTCCGGGCTTCCTCGCCACGTGCCCTGTCCCCTCCCATGGTCAGCCCCTGTGCCTGTGGTTGGGGATGTGGGGGCACCACCATGTCCACCGGTACGCCCTGCCGTGTTGCAACATTGTGCAGGACACATGCTGCCACAATGATCCTGCACACTACTGGGGGTGCATAGGATAGCTGCCCACCAGAGCGGTCAAGGGAGCGGAAACGTGACTTGAGCACTCCGAATGTGCGCTCCACTATGGCCCTGGTTGCAATATGGGCGGCGTTGTATCTTACCTGGGGTGGTGTGGTGGGGTTCCGGATTGGCGTCATCATGTGGTTGCTCAGAGGGTAGGCACTGTCCCCTGGGGAGGTGTAAATGGTTGTGATTATTGTGGTTTGTGTATTTGTGTGTGTGTGTGACATGCATGCATGTGCAAGGGCATTTGTACTCACCTATGAGCCAGGTGTCGCCATGCTGCCCAGCTTCCAGGGCCCGGCTGAGGGCGGACATTCTGTATATGAAACTGTCATGGGTGGAGCCAGGGTAGTTTGCATAGACAGAGGTGATGATTCCCTTTGCATCGCATACCACCTGTACATTGATGGAATGCCAGTGCTTGCGGTTTCGGTAGATGTGCTCAGTGGCCCTAGGTGGACGTAGGGCCACATGGGTGCAATCTATGGCACCGAGCACTTTGGGGAAGTGTGCCACCCTGCGGGTGTTCTGGGCATGTATATGTGCCTGCGGACTGAGGGGCACGCTGTCATGATTGCCAGTGCCTGGTGTAGGCAGCGTGACTGCGTGGCCTGTGAGTTCCCCCCACTATGGCAGTAGTCCGCTGAAATGACCCAGTGGCCAAAAAATGCAGGACATTGAGCACCTTCTCCAAGGGGCTCAATGCTTGGGAGCAAAGGGTGGGGAATGTAAGGTCATCTTCCCACTCCCTCACCAGGTCTAGGATGATATGGGGTGGAAACCTATACCTGCCGTAGACCTGGTCGTCAGGCATCCCAAAAAGGCTTGTCCGTGGTGCGAAAATGCATGCCCTGGCTATTCTCCTCCTCCTGCGGTGTCCCACGATCAGTGCTGCGACAAATGGGGCACTCATCGTAGCTGTATATACGTGTTTGTTGTTTGCGTGCACTTTTATACTGTGCGCGGGACGCTTCCGCCTGCCTTCGTGTGGCGGACGCGTTGACGCCTGTGTGCGTATTTTGCCGTGCGCGGGTTTCCCATATTCGAATCCATGAATACGGGTTGTTGGGGTGCGTGTGGGCGTTCCGTGTAGTTCCCTGCAGTACTTCCCCAGTTACGCCTTCTTTTTACGCATTATTCCCCATTCCGCGTGTTAAGCCCACTGTTCCGCCCACTTTGGTTGTGTGCGCCGCGCTATGTGCGCTTTTGCTGTGCGCGTAGCGCACGCTGTGTGTGCCCGCGTGCGCCATGGCAGGATTGGGCGCATGGACAGCGGGAAACACGCGCCGAGGCTTCCTTGAATCGCACGCATGCGCGTACGCTGCGTTTCTCACGCTTGCGCCACCTTGCGCCTGCTTGCGCTGGGATTTTCGGCGCACGTTTGCTCCATGAATCGACCCCTAAGTTCCTGGGGCATTAACCCGGTGTTATTATACTTCATAAGGGAGTGATATACTGACACCAATGCCACAGTTTGAATGTCACAAGCAGGTACTCAGACTCAACTAATAGACACAAACGTGGGATGCATTTTTGCACCTACCCTGTATAACGTATATGTATCTGGTCTGTACAAGTCCCTCGCAAAATTGTGGTAATTTCGCCCCTTGTGTATGCCATGTGGATGATGCAATCCTCATGGATCAAACTCTGCTAGGTTTGCAGAGTTCTTTAGTCTGCCTGGAAAAATACACAAATGAAAATGTACTAAAGATAAACCAAAGTAAAATAAAGATAATAATATTGGGAGACAGACAACAACACAAACTCACATTTAATTGGTATCTTGGGGGGAAAAGCTTGAACTTGTCAACTCCTATATATATTTGTAGAGTCAAATACACTCCCATCCTAATATTAACTTATTTAAGGAGTTTGTATAGATGAAGATCTTGGCCAGATGTCAAGTCATTACAGAGTTATTGAACCGAAGATGTGGAGGATCAATAGAGGCATTGCGGGAGGCCTATGTGAAGAAGATGTTACCAGGTATAGAACCTTTCCCAGAGAAACATTTGGTATGATTGACATTGCTTGAAGGGCGATTAACCTGCTCTTTATTGGAGGTCCCCAGTCCGTTACAGTAGAGGCTTTGCACCTGGAGCTGGGCCTGACTTCACTTGAAGACAATGAGGTGCCTATTGTACATTAGATTAAATCATAAAACTGATGATTCTAATATTCCAAGGAATATCATGGCCAATCATGTGACACAGATCATGGCTAGGCCGGAGGGAATTGATATAAAGCAGGCCTTTAGAGATTTATTGATTACTGCACATCAGCACTTTAATGACCTCTGCATAACCGAGGCCGAAGACACTGAGCACTGTAAAACAAAGCTTACATTAAAATCAGCACATCAGGAAAAAGTGGATAGCATTGATGAATTGACCGGGAAAAAGCATTATGCAAAATTTCTAAGACAGGGATTTCCACTGAATTCCGCTTTTAGGAATTTGGTCAGATGGTGCAGCTTAAAGGTGTGCAGATTTGTTTTATATTTATATTTGAATAATTTACCAGCATAAGAGTATACCGGAGCATGGAATGGGATACCGAGAGTAAAACGAATGTGTAGATTATGCACCACACGAATTGAAACATCAATGCATATCCTTACTCGCTGTGAAGCATTGATTCTCTTCTACAGTATAAAAAGGGTTATGCCAATTTCCATAGCTCTGACCTCGGTTACCTTTCAAAACTATTTTGCTCTACAATTTATTCAGGGAATTCACTGGTCATTTCTGCTGCATCACAAAACATCATTTTGCTTCAAGAATCCACATAAATATAATGTCAGCAGAAGTACATTTATCAGAAGAAAATCCACATGTAAAGATACTTGCCTGAGAAAATATGTGGAAATAGGCGCAATACCACTACTCACCTCTCTCAGAAGCTGGCGATCTCTAAATCTGTCATGTTAAACTTGTGTCTCAAAATCTAAGTGTGGGTGTCGAAGTCTCACCGAAACACAGGTAAGGCGTAAGATATATACTTTATTGTCTGAACCCCACAGCGCAGCCAATCTTCCTCAGAGTCTCTCTCAACTGCCCTTTGTGGAATGTTGACTGCTAAACACGCATCAACATTCCACAGGTGCCCGTGCACGATAAATGTGCCCGTGCACATTACAACATATCCCCTTCCCTTACATGAAAAATTAACAACAACCTGTAACAAAATTCGAAATAGAACAAGAAATGAACAATGGGCGTAACTTTACGCTTAGACATGTGAACTTCTTACATACAAAAATTAGTTTAAAATGCAGAATGATATAAACCTCACCATACCATGACACATCTAGCAAATGTAATCTCTAAACCTTATGGGGGGCCCACACCGCCTGGCACGGCGGCCCCCTTCTTGTCCCACTTCGGGTTGTTGATTGGAAACATTCTGACCCTCCACATTCACATCTGAGCCCGAAGAACCTGGAGCTGGAACAACCTCTTCCCGCTCAAACCTGACCACTGGTGATCCCACAGGATCATAGTCCAACCCACTTTCCTCAGACTCCGGATCAGACTCAGCATTTGACACATCAGCACCCTTGCAGCCATCAATCATCACCCGTCTCTTACTCCAGACTGAACCTCCCTCCAAATGTACATGACCCTTCCCAACCTAAACCACTCTCCTCGAAGGCAGGAATTTGCTATAGCCTTTGTTAACCCTCCTGGGATTTTTTATATGCACATAATCCCCCGGTTTAACGCTCAATTCCTTCCTTAACTTTTGTGATGCCACAGCAGCCTCCTGACGCGCCACAATACTGCGATGTATAGCCTGCAGATCCATATCACATGGGCCACCACCACCCATGGCCAAAGTTCTCAACATGGTACCTGCCTTCCTGCCCCTCATGAGCTCGAATGGGGATCTCCCCGTAACCACGGCAGGGGTTCTCCTATATGCAGCCAAGTATTGTGACAGAACTTCCTGCCAATCCAAACCATTGGCTAAAGCCAATTGTATAGCCGACTTAATCGTACCATTGGCCCTTTCAACCAATCCATTAGCAGACGGATTATACAAAGCCGTCCGATAATGCGCAATAGCGTGCTGCTCCAGAAATTCTCCCATAGCCCTGGATGTAAAGCGCCCCCAGCAGCCCTGAGGTATACCTTGAAGGCATCCACCCACTGCTCCCAAGGGACAGCAGGCTCCCCAGTGATTGGTAGAAAGGCAGGTGGAGGCCTGGCAGCCGTATGCAACATGTCTAAAATGAATACCCTAGAATTGGCCCCCAACCAGAATTTGCCCAACACCAAGCAAGCCCAACACCAAGCAAGCCTCTGGGATTTCCTGATGCTTAGCTGTCCCCACTCAGTCACCTTGTGCACGTGCACCCACACGTAATTGCAGTACAAAGTACAACCAGCAGTCACTGGCACTGGGTGAGTCAAAACAGGCTGGAAAACGCACTCCTCAAATAAATGATCCCAGTGCACGTGCACCCACATGTAATTGCAGTACCAAGTACAACCAGCAGTCACTGGCACTGGGTGAGTCAAACAGGCTGGAAAACGCACTCCTCATATGAATGATCCCATCTGATCCACCGTAAACCCTCCACCAGTCACAGCCCAGCCAGAATGACTGATCTCCACCTACCGGGCCTCTTCCACGGCCGTGTGCCCCAGCCTCCCTGTAAGTTAGGTGGCACAGCCCAGAAGATTGTTGCACTCGATCCACTCGCCAGTGGAGCTCAGGGCAGTGCAACCCCAAACCTCTGCTTCTTCCCTGCAGCTTCCGCCCGGCGAAGCGGGCAGCAATCAGCTGATTAGAGAGCAGCTGTCAGCTGCGCTGCGCAACTGCAATCCTCCGCTTCTCCAATGCTGCTTCCGCCGGCAGGGCGAACAGCAATCAGCTGACCCGAGCGCCGCTGTCAGCTACGTTACGCAGCGCCGCCACAGCCCCTCCTCCTCCCCTTTGGGAGAACAGCACTGGCCGCTGGACGTGTCTATGCTGCCATGCAAACGGGACAGAGGGGGCTGGCGGGGTTGGCACCTCCTTGCAGTGCAGCGGCCGCTCCTCCGCCACTGCCGACTGGACCTTGGGCAGCCCACCACCAAAGGAGAACAGCTGAGCCGCCGGCGGAGGCCCGCCTGTACCCACCGCTGCTCTCTGAAACAAAGGCGGGGCCCGCCTGCACCCGCGACTCGCAGCTGTTCCAGCCGCCTCAGCCGCTATCCTCGGCACCCACGAAGCCTGCCGCCGCTCCAACCGCCACTGCCCCTGCAAGTGAGCGGGGCACCAGGCAACAGCAGGCGGCGCCGCACTTCCAACACCCCACAGGGCCAGCAGCTGCTCCCGCAGGTGGTCCGTCCACGTACCGCTGCGGCACAGGGAAACCAGGCCAACGCACACGTGGGACCGGGGTTCAGACAAATCCTCGTCACCAATGTCGAAGTCTCACCGAAACACAGGTAAGGCGTAAGATATATACTTTATTGTCTGAACCCCACAGCGCAGCCAATCTTCCTCAGAGTCTCTCTCAACTGCCCTTTGTGGAATGTTGACTGCTAAACACGCATCAACATTCCACAGGTGCCCGTGCACGATAAATGTGGCTGTGCACATTACAACAGTGGGGAAAGAAGGGACTTCCATCAAATGCAATATAGGGTGCCATACATTAATTTTCATGTTGAAAAAGACTGGAACTGAAGATATGTTTGCATATTTTAAATTTGTAACTGTAATTTTTCACAAGGAACAATGTCACAATTGACCATAAGTTAACCTGATTTAGCTAAAACTTCAAAGAAGTTTTTTTCCCACTGGGAACACACCACCCTGTTCCTTCTCACCAAAAGGAGAGGATATTGCATTGGAATGCTAATGAGAAGAGGAGGAAACTTCCTCTGCTGCTCTGAGAAAGAGACAATGGGTTTCTTGAACTGAAAGAAAATGCTAATTTGGGTGTGACAGAAACCAGCCCAGGCAGGAACAAGCTCATGTTACTCTCTGGCTCAGCCAAACCTTGGAGACGGGCCAGACTGAAAATGTGGATTTGAAACTGAAAGAACTGTATGTTTGAGAAAAAGACTTATAGCAAATTGTGCTGAACTGGTAAAAATATGGAATTTATAGGTTATTAAAATGAAAAGTTTGCTCACAGTTTAAAACTAATCTGGAATCTGTGCGATATTCAGAGACTGATCCACGAAATTGTTCATATTCTATCTATTGTGATTATGTTAGGGAACATGAAAAATGACAGGAATATGCCCAGAGGGTATGTGCATGCATGTCTAAAAATTGGTACAGACTGACACTGAGTAACCGCCCAAAAGCGTGAAAAACTGTCATTTGTGAACCAAAACTCGTAGGAAGATAAGATTTTGACAGAAACGTACCTTAGTTAATCTGTCATGTGAATATGTATTATTAACACGTTGTGGATATTGGAAATATGTTTTTTGGGAAAAATTGATTTTCTGGGTAAGAACAAAGGGGAGGGATTTTCTCTGGACCCTAAACACAGTGTCACTCTGACACATGATGACATATCATGACGCACTGTTCCTTTCTCAAATCAGGAGAGGGGGAATTCTCTGGCCTATCAGATTCTTAGAGGGTTGGGCATAATATAATCAGCCTCCCCACCCCTTTGGAAGATGGATAAGTAGGGACTGTTGAGGACCCAAAAGACAAACACATTCACTCATCACTGAGATACCGGCGAAGCGCTCTGCAGGAAGAACCCATCTCTAGACTCCAGACTCCAGAACCAGACTCCAGAACCTCCAGATCCCTGAAGCAGAGGCCTAACCCAAAAAGCTGAACCCTTTTCAGCAGGCCTTTAAAATCTTGCAACCTGATTTTAACCCCTAAACTTCCACGGGGCCTAACCAATTCAACAGCCTGGCTGTGCTGTGTTGGCTTCCTCTGGCCAAGAATCCTTGCTAAAACCCAAGATCCAGATCAGTCCAGCAGAGCTGTAACCCAGAACCCATCAGATCCAATCCACGAGGCCGTGCAGACCAGAGTGCCTTGCTGAGAGCAGAACCCAGCGCCTTAGACCTGTCCGGTGGCGAGCGAATTCTAGCCAAACCTTTGACCAGATCTTTGACAGGCCCATTCCAAGCCATAGTTGTGAGTATTTAGTGTTGAACTGTCCATAACCAACCTCTTAGTATTAAGTAACCCAATCCAACCCATTCCAACATATCCAGACTGTATTATTGAATCTCTTTTGTCTATACTGACTCCTTCTCTCATCCACATAATCCTGTGATAATTGTAGTGATAATCATCTTAGCGCTAATATATATTTTCTGGAGAAAGGCAATCGTCTCAGGCAGATAGAAACCATCCAGAGGCACCTCTGGATCGGTAGCTGTGCTGTCGTGTAGTTTGCGGCTCCATAGACTCCCTAGTGTTAAGAAATCTTTGTTCCAAATCTTCAACAGTGCATCTTTCATTTTGAAATCTTGACCTCTTTTTCAGAAAAATCGACCTTTTCTAAAACCTCTGTAACTTCTGAACCGTACGTGCTAGGAACGTGCGCTGAAAGGTTTGCCACGATTTCGCATTTGGCTCAATTTCACCACATGTAAAAACAGCCATTTCTTGCTTTCAACTCTGAATTTCGTTTTCAATCTGCCAACGATTCAACAATCATTGCTAGTCTTTACCTGAACCGATCCAAAGCCACTCTCACTAGTTCTGAATCCTATTTAGTGAATTAAAATCTATTTTTAGCGTTTTTCCCATTCATTTCAAACCCCATTTAAAGCAATTGTCCATTTTAAAATCATTACTGTTCTCTCTAAGCTTGCTGGGGGAAGTGGGATTGAAACTGCAATTGTTGATTGTTATTCCTGATACCTGTGTGCCCTCATTCGATCTCTTCACATTGCATATTGGGGGAAGTGAGTAGTAACAGGGGGAAAGAGTGATCACATGGTCTTTGATTGAATTCATATCAAGTTTTGTTTCTGTGTTGCCTTCTTTCCTATCACTGCATTTCCTTGAACCCATACAAAGTTATTATCAGCTACATTATTCTTACTATTCCTACTCCTAATTGATTAAAGAGATTGTTGATATTGTAATATTACCCATTGCTGATCATTGCATAAATATTCATAAGTGTGACATTCAGATATTATTCATATATATAAAAGCGTGATCTATATATATATTGTTCAATTCTTCAAATAAATCTTTTAATTTGCAAAACAAACCTTCTTCTTGGTTCGGTGAGACCGGGGGGATTCAAAGAGAGGGGCGTTATATAAGGTTACATCATCCAGAAATAAAAGAACTTTTGACATTAAAATATATAAATAAGGGTTTCAATTGGGCATCCCATACTAGGCATTGACTTAGGTGGGGTGCTGGGTTGAAACCACTTACAGTGCATACTTGCTCCCATACTGTTTCTGGTGTATATTAGCAATCATGCAGATGATATCGAAAAACAAGATTGTGATATACCGAAGATTGGCAGTAGGAAAGTTGAAATTGTATTATATGCGGACAAGGGGCCTGATTCACAGAAGCGTTTTATAATGGTGCAATTCCATAGGAAAACGATCTGCGAATTAGGCCCAGTGTTGCTTGTAGGACATAACCCAATGCCTTACATACATTATGTATTGACTGTTCTTTGGTAATAAATGCCACTAAATGAGTAGCAACGGTTTGTCATAAAACAAGATTAGGGAAATGTGTTTCGATACATGGGGTGAGCTTTGGGGCACCTCCCATATATAGCATTTGAAAACAAAGGAAGATGTTTTAAAAAATATGTCATGTTTTCCTCAAAATGCTCCATCGACAGCAGTTTACAGAAGACTTGGTTAACGCAAAGCAACGTGAAGCAACGGAATGAGCAAAGGTGCCCCCTAGCCTCTGGGGCTGAAGATGGGGAACAGCCTCGGAGGACTCTTGCCCCGGTGCACGCAGACCACTCCATCAGGGGCCTAGAGGCCCACGGGATGCTGTGCATTTTATAAATGCTAATAAAATAAATAAAAATAAAACGCCCACTCCTCCAGGAAGCACAACTCAGAACACTGCTGCTCTGGGTGGGATATGTGAACATAGCATAGAAGATCTGAAGATATATCGGAGAAATATCTGGGACAGGTTGTCAAACGTTGAACGGTCAGAGTGGAGGCGGTAGAAGCATGTTAGGTCGGTGTTTTTTACTTTTTGTCGCGGGAATCTTTGTTCTAGTATTGTAACATCTACTACAAATGGAATTTGATTACAAATTTGATTATGATGAATAGGCAATGTGGCACTTTTTTTGAAAGACTGACCGCGGGCAGGCCCATCTGTCCCTAAAAACAACTTGGGTTTCGAAATGCACCTTAATTGGATTCCCAATTATCTTGAACAATAAAATGTCGTCTGAAATGCCTTCCTCTGACTTACTGTACTTTGAAGAGGCACCTGTGCACATGTTACCGCTGCTCAGTATGCCATCACGTAACTGAGTCTGTAATTCATTTTATTATCTGGTGGCCATTTTATAGCCCTAGTAGTTTGCAATGGATACTTCCAATTTGAAGGAGAGAAGGAATTAGGCAAACTTTAGCTGTCATAACATTTTTTTTAAACATTGATACCCCACAATGGGTATTAAGTGTAGCTAACTTTTTAGACTGTATTTCGTCTCGGTGTTGTACATACATGAAAAAGGTTCCAATTTAATGATAGTCCTTGCATATATTTGGTTTGTTTGCTATTTAAATACTGTTTTTCATACATGTCCACCACCGGCAATTTTAGTGTTTTTTAATTTTATTTTTCCTGTATTTGTAGTGTATTACGTAAAGATTATATGATACTTTATGGACATGTGCAATTTCCATATAGATATTTTGTAAATGAATGTGCGTATGCTAATTATAGGCCCCACTCGTATTCTGCTGCACACAACCTCACAAACCTAAGGACGAGCATACTGAAGTGCAGGGACGTCATTTAGGGGTCACCAGGGGTCGCAGCTGTGACCACTGAGGTCTCCCTTGCTACCCCTGTGGTCTCCTTGCTACCAGTAAAAAAATTTAATAAATATATATATATAATATATATATTGTCCTTTTTTGAAAAAACATTATGCAAGCTCCTGGCCTGTTGCCAGCACCATGTAGCTCTTTGCTTCGGAGTGTCTGGTTTTCTTGTTCAGAGCTCTTAAAAATAAAAAATAACAAAGAACAGGGGTTCCACACGTCTAACACTTTCAGCACTGACCCTAAATAAGAAATAATAGGAATACCAAATAATTTGTCTTTCTGGACTTCTATACAATACTTGCTAGACTCATTAAAGGTTTATTTCAGGCACACCTCCGGTGGTGAGTCACTGATTTAGTCTGTTCTTAAACACCTCAACTCAGCCTTATTTTATTCTTCTGAGGTCGATAAATGAGTACCAACAAAGGTTGGGTGATATTGGATGTATATTTTTTCTATGTAAAGCGCTTAAGCCTAAGTGCTATATAATAACACATCATTATCATTTGACCTTGGACGTCTGCTTGCATTCACAGAAATTTGGTAATATGGGCCTATACACACTCATCTTAATGATAGATATTGTGATCCATTCTTGTATGAAATGTACATCACATTATAGTGATATCATAACCATATTTTTCATAGTGTACTTAGGAACAATGCTATCTGATGCCATTTCCTGTTTTGTCAAGGGGGAAAGGTCATGTTCCATCGCTTTCTGCAATATCACTTCAGGGTGGGGTCAAATGACATCACTTCCTGTGATATCATCAAGGTCAAGGGACCGGTGACATCTCTTCCACTACCCCTGGCATTTTGGTGAAATTACGTCCCTGCTGAAGTGCATCTCAGACTGAGGACTGCTTGCTTCTGTGATGCACTTCCTAACTACTGGCATTCACCTACATGCACAGTGGCAGTGCTGAGAATTCAGGGAGAGCCTGTAACCCCTGTGGGTTTAGAACGACGTAAGAGTCAATGCCTCTTGAAAGACGTGGAAGTGGGGTAGCTGTGGCAATTTAATTGTACATTACAACCAGCAGTGGCAGCAGGTAACCACGCTTTTCCTTGCACAGCAATATCATATTTATGCCTCTCCCCACCATGTCTCTGTTCTGCCTCCTCACCATTTCCTATTGTTTGTGTCTATTGAGATCATTTAGGCTTTTCCAGATTAACAGGGATCGTGTATTTCCTTAACTGGTCCCTTAGGGGTTACCCATAAGTATTCTGCCTTGACAACATTCTGCCTAAAGAATTTTGGTTCGGAGAGTTGGTCAGAGGGAATGCTACCTCTTCTCTCCATTGTGCTTCGTAATATATTAAAATAAAAGCTGTCAGTAATGTTACTTCCTCACAGTATGTGTCGTCAGAAGGCATGTGTGGTAGTTTCTCTGTCCCCTGCAGTCAACTGGGCACATGTTCTGGTTATTCAGCACCTTGCAGTCTGTCTGGTCAGGGCTGATAGAAGGGTTAATAATGCCCCATTTCAAAGTACTATTTTGTGAGAGGCCAGCCCTGACAATGGAGTCGAATTACTGTTATAATGGATACGATGATGTTGGTTCTAGGTTAAAGGTTCGAAAACAAAAGGCTCGAATGCCTTTTTTTCGACACCAAAAGGACCGGAAAAAAGGGTCAATTTTTTTTTTTTTTTTTATGGGGGGGGGGGGTTTCCCCCAATCCTCCGTTTTCTCGTTTAAAAAAACTTTTTTTCACATACCAAACAAAAAAATATATAAATAAATACATTTTAAAAAATTCGGCCTTTTTATTTTCGAGCCTTTTGATTCGAAACTTTGACCGGACACCGATGATGTCCCCTAGTGCTTCTCTATGGGTGGCGCTCGAGATTCATGCCTAACATTCTGTTGTTATAACACCAGCCCTGTTTCACTTCCATATCTCGTTTTGACAGGACGATATACATTCTCACCAGAACTTCAGGGTTCCAGAGATTCTACATTAGTACCCAGCGAGGGTCAATGAGCTTGTAACAAGCAAACTCATTGGGCCTCGCCGGGTCGTTACCAGCCCGACAAAGCGTTTTTCGTGCCAGTTGCTCCTCATCCTGGCTGCTATGGAAAGGGAAAAGGGGCCACATGTAATCCCTTCTCCCATTCCATGGCAGCCATCATTGTTTTTTACTTTTTTCAATGCCTGCCATGGAAACAGAGAAGCAACTACGTGTAGTCCCTTCGCTCGCTTCCATGGTGGCCATTTGGTTTGTTTACTCTTTTTTCCATATTTGTAATGGCCACCATGGAAAGGGAGAAGGTAATACATGTAGTCCCTTCTCCCTGATCCCTGGTAGCCATGTTTATCTTTTTTTTCTCGAGTTGTGAAACGGTTTTAATGCTGTTTCTCAACTAGAGAAAAATTGCTATGAGTACCCTGGTACAACTTGCCAGGGTACTAATAGCAATAGAACCCTAAGAGGGGGGCATTACCGGTCAGTTATTGCCCCTGGGACTTCACTGGGACTTCTAAATATCACCCCAGGGGCATTACCCCCTTGGGTTGTATTGCTTAATTAGCAGACTGGCTGGAGCAGAACCAACACTCACTTTTCTCCCCTGTGGTCATTGATCAGTCGACCTTCTTATGCAAGGCAGAGCCCTGCAACAAAGGAGAAGCAGTGACATTATGTTCCATGCCCTGGTATGTTAGCTATGTTATTTTTTTGTTATTGTATGTTATTTTATTTTATTGGGTCTTATATACAGGTCCCAAATCGCATACGCTACTTGGTTTCATATCACACCACCTCTGCCATTTACATAGTCACTTGACGCTCAGGATCAGTAAGAGGTGCTGTAGGGAACGGATTTGCATAAGTAAAGAGGGAAATATTGTTTTGTTGCAGTGTTGATGCATGCAGACCTGAAAACGTAGGTGGTGATTTACTGCAAGTTGTCTGTGGCAATGATTGATATGCCCTCCAGGTTGGTAATTGGACAAGTGTGGTTTTCTTTGGTGCCTGGCAGACTGCTGTATAAGGAGGGTCTGGTGAGGTGTTTGTGCATCTGAGGAGCTTTAGTGTGGTGCTTAGGGAAGTTTAACGTAGAGACATGTGTCTTCATTGGCATTATCAGCGATTACCCCCATGAGCTTGGGAATTCTGCACTTCTGCTAGTTCCAGTCTATGCCAAGCTGCATTGTGCCATAGTCCCATGTAGTCTCATGTAGTGCTGAGTGGTGCTACCATTGGAGACTATGACATGTCAATAAGCCACCAGAAGGGACACTATCCAGTGATAACGATGGTGCAATAAATCAATATGTGTTCCTAATTACCCCCTGACAACCAATCAGCACTTCCCCAACTATTCTAAGACTGGAGTTCTGTTAGTGAGTTATCCCAGTTATAAAACATGTGAGAAGAGCTTTTTTATGGCAGGAAATAGACCAATAGTAAGGCCAGTTCTGGGAGTTTCTCTCAACCGGCCTATATACCGGGTTTGAGTCTCAACCAGAGTTGTTTTCCTGTTTTCTCTTCGTTTGAATATCAATTTTCTCAATTCTCTCATCCCTTCCCTGTCTCTTTTGAATTCTCGACCAACCTCATGATCTACGTTTCTTGCAAATCGTGACTCTCTCATGTCTTCTTTCTCTCTCTTCTCCAACATTCTTTTAGATTTGAATCTTCATCTTTCCACTACCCATGCCTCTCTCCCACTTGTTCCTCTTCTCTATTCTTTCCATTTATGACAACTTCCAACTCGACCCTCTCATTCTGCTGGTTCCTCACTTCACTTAATTTTCACCTCTTTTCCCTGTGATATCGCATTTCAAGCATTTCTTGTTTATTCATAAGATCATTTCCTGCTTTCCTGTTTCCCTTCTCTTCCTACTCCTTCAGTCTCCCTTCCTCTCTCTGTTCCTCTTCATCGTTATCTACGCTGTTCTTCTTCTTTACTTTCTTCTCTTTCCTCTATGCTTATCTACACCGATGACTTTTCCTCTTTCTTGACTGATGCTGCTGCTTCTCATCTTGATTCTGCTCTAAGTTCTACAGTTGACCATTCCTGTCACACTCGCCCCTTCACTCCTTCCAATAAACTTCCCTGACCTTGGCTTTCTCCCTCGCTTCATTCCATTTGTTCTTCTCTACGTAAAGCCGAGCATTTGTAGAAGAAGTTCAATGCTCCAGCTGACCTTTATGCACTATCCACCCTTCATTCTTCCTACCTCTCTCTCCTACTTGTAGCTAAACAAATATGTTTCTTCTCTTACTCTCTCTCTTTCTCACCACCCTTTTCCAACTACTCAACTCTACATTTTTCCTCATCCTCCTGACCCTGCTCTTTCCTCTACTCTTTTGGCCACGGTTTATTTGATTTATTGTTTGTTTATTGTGCATTTATAAGGCGCTTATACAACCAGTAAATTGGGTTTCAAAGCAACCACAGGGCAGCAGGGAGAGAACATGGGAATGAAAACAATTAAAACAATGAAGGATAGCGGAGGACCTACTAGGCCTTGTGAGCATTCAGAACGTGCAAGTGCAGAGAGAGGAGAAGTGATGAGGGAATGGGGTGAAGTGCTAGGTGTGCCAGGAGGGAAGTGATAGGAAGTGAGCAGCTGTAAGTGCCAGGTGAAGGAAGTGCTAGGGAGTGGTCAGCTGCCAATAAATAAGTGCAGGCCTGTGGTGGCAATGGCCAGTCAGTAACAATTCAAGTGCTGGTAGTGGGCAGAGGCTGACACATAAGGGTCCTGGTCACCAATCTCAGCAACTGTGGGATTAGCAGAGGAGGGAGGAAGGGAAGGCAGAGTTAAAAAGGAAAGTCTTGATGATCTTGTGGAATTTGAGGAGATCTGTCTTAAGACAACGAGGAAGGGGGAGGCTGTTCCATAGTAGGGAGCCTGCTGAGGAAAGAGATCAGTCACCAGCTCTCTGTTTAGCAAAGCCCTTGACACACAGAGAGTTGGTGCCGGAGGAGCGTAAAGATCTGGAGGGAGAGTATTTAGTGCGAGCAAGTTGTAGATAGGGTGGTCCCTGGACCCAGACAGCCTTATGGATGAGGGAGAGGGATTTGAATTTGATCCTTGCAGCAACCGGGAGCCAATGGAGAGAGTTTAGGGCTGGAAAGATGTGGTCCCTGGTCTTGAGGCCAAATTTAAATCTTGCTGCCCTATTCTGGATTAGCTGGAGGGGTAGTATAAAAGAAGAGGGTAGATTAAGGAAAAGGCTTTTACAGTAGTCTAGCCTAGAGAGAGCACTAGAGACATTGAGTTTATGGGGTAAAATGAGGAAAGGGAGAATTCCTTTGAAGAGGTAGATTTGAAAGTGGAACTTCTTGGTAAGGTCCTGAATGTGAGGTAGGTAGGAAAGAGAGGAGTTGAAGATGACTCCCAGGTTTCTGGCTTCAGATGAAGGAGAAGAGGGAGGGCCCATAGAGGGTGCCGAGAGTGAGAGGAAGAAAGCGATTCCCAATAGGAAGGATCTCAGTCTTGATGGCATTGAGGCAGAGATCATTGGTGGTGCACCAGGACTGGATGGAGGATAGGCAGTCTGGAAAAAGATTGAAGACGAAAGGAGAGTGTCAGAGGGAAGTTTGAAAAAGATGTGTGTATCATCTGTGTAACACTAGAAGTTAGGTAAGAAGGTGGAAATGAGATAGGTTAGATAGGTGTTCCATCACCTCGCTCCTAGGGACAGGCACCCTACACTCCAGGAAAGGGTGTTCTTCTGCTTAGGGATCCAGATAGATTACACATTCATTGTGCAAAAAATAGTATTTGTAGAAATTTTTGTTCCTAAAAGTGTTATTGTGCGCTAAAAAGGTTTCCTTATTTAACACTTAAGGTTAATAGATTGTTATTGATCAAATTCCCTGATTGTGTTTGAGTATTCTTTTCTCGCTGTACACTATTTCTTTGTCTGCTCTCATTAGCTCTTTCAATCTCTCATGTCATAGTTATGCAGATGATGCACACATCTTCTTTTTCTGCTCTTCTTTCCATCCATCTCCACAAAACACTGTTTTCTCTTGTCTTTCTGCTGTGAAGGCATGGATAGCTTCCTGTTTCTCACATCTTAAACACTCTAAAATGGAGGCCCTCTATTTCCCTCCTGCCTCTGCTTCTGCTTCACCCCCCCCCCCATCTGGTGTCTATCTATCTTTCTACTTTCCTCCTTCTGTTCTTTCCTTCATTGCCTCTGCTCAGAATCTTATGGCCACCTCCGACTGCTTTGTATCTTTCTCTCCTCATACCTCTCCCATTCCTTGCTCTACTCGTTATCATCTGTATAATCTTCGGCATGCCCGTCTGTCTCTTTCTTTTTGGGCCCCCACACTCTTGATCTGTTCTGAAATCGTCTCAGAGCTCAACTATTGCTCTGTCCTCTTTCTTGGACTTCCTTCTTCTCATCTCTTCTCATCCAGCCCCTCTGCAATCTCTTTTTAACTCTGCTACTCACCTAGTCTTTCAGCTCCCATCTCGTTATCCCATTACCCCTGCTCTCATTTCTGCTTCTTTCCTTTGACCTTTATCTTATTTTGCACTTTCTTTGCTTTGTTTACAAATCCTGTCTCCGTCTTGCCCCTCCCTACCTCGGTTCTTGTTTTTGTTCATTTTTGCTCCTTGTTCCTAGGGAACGCTCTTCCTTTGCATATTGGTTCTTCTTCCTCCTTCCATGTCTTTTGGAGTCAACTAAAAGTTAATTTCTTTTATCTATTACGCATCCGTAAACTCTCCTGTTATATACCGCTTGCCATTTAATTTTGTACCGTTGTTTATTAACTGTGTCTTTTTGTCAAAGCGCTTTGGCGAATGCACTCTACAAATAAAATAAATAGAAACACACATAAATGGTTCAAGAAGGGTATGTATTCCACCAATATTATCACACAGAGCTACTGTCCGAGACTATTAAAAATGTGCATATTCTCTACACTCCCGTTAATATTTTAGGCAATATCACTACCCAATAAAATGCACAATGTTCGGTTAATTTGACACTAGTTGTTACAAACTTCCCTGCGGGAACATGGGAAGTTTTGCCCATGCAAGTACATTAGCCACAGTTTCCAAAGGAGGCCGATCTCTCACCATTTGAAGTGTGATTCCCCTGTCTTCCAAGTGTGGGACTAGTTGCACCCCCTGTCTCCATGCAGTGAGAATATCATTTGCTCCTCAAAAGATGTAACATGCGGTGGGCTATATTTGTGTTGCATGCTTTGGTGTATGTGTATGTTTTTCTGTGGTTGTGTGTGTGCCCTCATGGTGTTGAATTTGGAGTGTGTGCTTGCGCATGAGTGCATGACTGTGCCTTAATCCCAGTGGAACTCATCAGGGTGAGTGTCATCTTGCAATGTGAAGCCCACCAAGCTATCCTGCTCCCACTGAGAACAGCAGGCATGTGCACAGAAAGGAACTTTTCACGCTGCTGTTATATTGAACTACATTTCTCCGAGGAAGGAACAGCGAAGATGAGCTGCTCCACTCTGGCGTGATTCTGCCCGCCTGCTAAACTTTCACGAGCTATCATTCTCGCCAGTTAACCTGGTCAATCTAAAATGTGTTAAACTGCGTAATGCGATAAACCCACAATAAAATCCTAAGTGCTCGTGATTAGCTTCTGGCAAACACGACTTGGATCTTCTCTTTTTCGTGGCACAGTTAAGTTCAGGGAAGTGGAAGGGAAAAGCTGTTTGTCATTTCGCAAACCCAAGGGCTTCGTGACGTTGCCTCAATGGTGGCGCATATAACCTTGTTTCTATTTCTTTGAAATGCGGCCGCTGCACGTAATGTACAAATCTGTCCTCTGTGATGCGGGGACACTTTGTGATAAATGGATCAGGCTCCAGGCATTTCCATTAAGTAAACTTACAAAGCAGTTATAAAAATGTGGCCTTTTCTTGGTCATATCAGTTGGAAGGCATATTCTTTTAATATACTTAAAAATAAAAAATTCAACCCCTGAGGTGTTCTTTTTTTTTCTCCACAAAATGAATTTTCCTGAAACAAAATAAAGCACACAGGCGAAGCCTACCGTGCCCCATCACTGTACCGTGGAAGCTGCCAGTCGGGTATAAAGGCCTGTGGTAATTCAAGAGGTCCGGTTCGTTTCTCGCAGGGGTTTGCAAATGATATTTCCTTTGTATGATCCTTCCCTATTTGATTTGAATTCCCTGTGAAGTGTGTGGTGTGTAGTCCTCCCAGCAGCAACACATCTGACTCTGCTTGGATGCTGCACTTTCAATCCTCTCCTTTGATCCCTCCCCCTCCAAGCATCCCCAGGCCTTCAATGCACACAATGGAAATCACGGTAGAATCAACAAATAAGCCAGTGTAAGACGCCGAGCCCCTCATTTTGATGAGTGCATGTTGTAGGGGAGAGGGTGTGGTTTGTCAGTGAGAGTGTTTGCATGATGTTCGCCATTTGCTTTTGATTTGTGATCAAATAGGCACGTGGAATAAAAATCTGGCTTCGGACAGTGTTTACTCTGCATGCAATAAAACAACTCCGGCTGATTTGATGCACTTTTACAGACGAGTGTCCTTAGTTACTGTCGATTTATTTGTTTGTCATTGTGATCACATTAACACATCTAATTGGGAATGCATTTACTGACAAAAGGTGTCATCATCATCATCATCGTCATCAACATCATCACCACCACCATTGTCGACATCATAATCATCATCATCCATGTTTACTTCAGAACAAATAAATCAAGCAGCACAATCAGAATAAAATATACTGCAACACTATACAATTAAACCTATAAAACAGAGGCCTTACAGGTTGGTGACCCAGAGGTTTTGGTTAAATTGGCTTTACTATAGGAATAGTGGTTCTTGGGCGGCATACAACTTTGGTGGCATTTTGGCTAATCTGCATGAAACTCTCCAAAAAATAGCCCCATCTCCAAATCATTTTGCAAAGTTGGTGCAGTATCATCAAGGGGGACCAAAGGTATATGGGGATAGCAACAATTTGTGAAATCCTGATTGACTTGTATAAGGAAAAAAAAGGATCTTGTGGCTATGGGCCCAACCACTGGATGCATCTGCATCAAACTTGCATGAGGAGTGGTGCCTGGTCCTGAAAGCCTGCTTTTGCAAAATTGGTGTTAATCCATACAGCAGATTTCTTTTAAATATGGAATGAACAGTTTAAAGAAATAAGTAATATCTCTGTCAGGTCCGTTGACCCATTTTCTGATTCGGTGTCCACGGAGACCTCTGGACCAATTAGAGAGCAGCGTTATGTCAGAAGACATCAGGCGAGAGCGCCAATTGGTCAACCAAGGAAGGTGTCATGACATTTGCCAGAAACGGGTGCCATATTGTGCTTGCGATCCATAACGTTTGTCCACACAAACTGTGATAGAAAACAATGTCAAATGCACATTTACACTTGTGTTGCTCATGAAAGAGTCCCAGAGGAGTTTAGTGGTGGGCTGAGAGGCATAGAATACATCTTTCCTTGCATAAAAACAGTAACATGTTTTGAGCTGTTTTGGGAGTATGGTCGCAGAACTTCGGAATATATCCAAGGACTAATTAGCTGTCTGTGGATATCACTGCATTAACTATGATGGGAGTCTGATGCCACACTTGTGGGGATTTATTTAATCTATATTGATTATGTATATGTTGGGATGGCTTTTTGTATATTACAGATTGGGAAAACTGAGTGTGGAGCCCAGTTTTGTTAAGGGGGTGCAAAGTGTTCTTGTGGCCATAATCAATAGCCAGATTGTCCGGGGCATGCAAAGGGGTGCAAAGTTAGTTGGTGACCATGGCTAATGGCCAGATTAAGTTGGGCTGTGGCCATGGCCAGTAGTCAGACCGTTCGGGACATGGTCTCCAGCGATAAGGTATGATATGTGGAATTGAAGTTGAACGTGGTCCCAGTCTGCAGCAATCCAATGTGTAATTTGAGATGGATAGTGGGGCATGTAATATAGACTGTCTATTGGGTTCAAGTTGGCATTGGGAGTGGCATACTGCAAGGTCCAATGTCTACGTTGAGTTGTTTCATGGTCTTTGCAAAATAGCTGAAGACCATGTCCCAGAGATTGAGGCAAATGGACATGGCTACAAGCTGTGGACAGTGGTGAAGGGTCTAATTACTGCGGGGTAGTGGATAGTGGAGCAGGGTATGTTTAATGGAGAATCTGCTAATTGTGCATGGTGATGAGGGACCTTGAATGGGATTCTAGTTGGCTCTGGGCCTGGCCTTTAGCATAGGGCCATGTGTAGTCTGAGTCACTGGTGGGTTGTGAAACATGCCTAAAGGCTGTGATCTAGGGTTTGTGGTCACTGTCAATGGTTGCAAGATATCGGCAGTGGTGAACTGGAAGTGGCAATGTGTATTCTGACGTTTTAATGTGTGTTGCAACATTCTTGAAAGGTATGCCACAGGGATTGTGGAGGCTAGCCATGGGTGCAAGATTTGGGGAGTGGGAAATGGTCCCTGTGGCCATGGTAAATGTCCAGATAGTTCAGAAACTAGGAAGTGGCTATGGGGTTAACGTTGGCACTGGGTTTGATCTCATTAATGGTTAATGTACATTAGTACCCAGCAAGGGTCAATGAACTTGTAAAGAGCAAGCTCTATGGCCCTCGCCCGGGCCTTACCCGCACGACAAGGCTCGGCGCACTGCTGCGTCCCGGAGTACTTTCCGTGAGCGGTTGCCATGGAAAGGGAGAAGGGACTACGCCCCTTTACCCCTTCCACAGTGGGGATTTGTTTTGTTTACTTTTTTAAACATTGCTTCTAATGGCTGCCATAGAAAGGGACAAGGGACTACATCTGCCCGAGCCCTGGCGGGCATTTATTTTTGCTCTTTTTTCTCAAGTCAAGAAACTGTCGCAGTGACGTTTCTCTCCTTGAGAAACATTTCAATAAGTACCCCAGTATGACGTGCCAGGGTATTAATGGCAATATGACCCTCAGGGAAGGGACATTACCGGTCAGATAATGTAATGGCCCCCCCTCCTTGGGTCATATTGGCTAATTCTAATATGGTAGTGGAGTATTAAACATGTTTGAAAGGCATGCTCAGGGATTGTCGCAGTGGTCATGTCTGTAACCATGCTACAGGGATTGTGTTGACTGTACATGGATGCAAGATATGGGAAGTGGTAAATGGTCCCTGTGGCCATGCACAGTGACCAAATCATTCGGGTCTCGGTAAAATGCCATGCCCCGAACAATCTGGCCACTGGACATGGCCACTAGGAAATGGTTATGGGATTATATTTGGCACTGTCCTTGGTGCGGTGCATGGGATAATGTATATTCTGCTATGGGAGTCGGATAGTGAAAAATGGCTGAAGGGCCGGCTCCAGGCCTTGTGAACAGTAGGCAAGTCCCCAAGCAATGGAGAGAGGTGAATGGTTCTATGATGGGGGTGTAGTGGAAAGTCGAGTATGCTGGAGGGTGGGTCCATTTGATATTTAGCGTGGTTTGGTGGGGCTGCAGGTATTGAAATAGAAAGTGTCTAGTGAAGTTCTGTTATCATATAATGAGGCCCAATGAATAGTAGGTTTGTGGTGTATTTTGAGGGAGCTGCTCAGATATTCTTTACCTTGTCCTGCTGTTGGTGTGTGTTTAGTGCAAGTGTGACGTTGTTGGTTGGAAGGTTTAACATATAGGACACTGATGTTGCAATGGCTGTTGTTAATTTAGGCTAATAATTGTGTACAGGCAATAGAATGGTTTGTCTGTCTGTAAAGAAAACAAAAATGTAATTAGTTGTAGAATATGATATGGAAAATGTAGATACATTAACTTTATTACCTGCATAGGTAGTACATTGTTTGTACTATGTTTTGTACAACATGTGTGTGTAGCCCACTGGGAAAAAATGTGAGGTGGTTTTGAAAATCCCATATTTTCCTTTCAGTTTTAGTACATTTTTCGATAATGGCAGATATAATGGTAGCTTACTATAGCCTTTAATATTCAATTTGTGTTCTTGCGCATGTGCTATTAACCTTCCTAGTTGTTATCTTCACTTTGCATGCCTCTGACGTTTATGGAAAGGGAAGAGGCCATGGACTCTGTATCTAGGGGTCCCATCCATTTCCTCTATTCAAACATATTCTACACCTGATGCGGACAAAGAAGTTTGAGGAGCAACTACTATCATGAGAGAAGTGATGGTTGTCCTCCTGTAGAAAGTTACCTTTTTCCGTTAGTGAAGTGGCAGCTGCTCTTAACTCCCTGAAAGGTGACAAGCTGCTGGGCCGGACCTAATTCCAGTGGACTAATTTAAGGATGAGGTGGAAATTTAGGCACCAGTGCTTTGCAAAATCTTGAATGTAATTTTGAGTAGCAGTGAAATACCTGAATCCTTCGGAACGGCCACAAGCTTGCCAGTTTATACAAAAAGAAGGTAAGGACCTCCCAGCTAATTAGCGTCCTATTTCTCCTTTGGACCCTGCTGGCAAACCTTTTGGAAACTAATTCTTGATCAGCTGCAGGATTGGGTTGATCGTGACAGGATAATCATTCACCTTCAGGCAGGGTACAGGTCTAACATGGGCACAATGGACCAATGTTTCTTACTTTTCATGATCATTCAAAAGTATACTGTGCTAAAAATATGTATCTCTATGTGGTTTTCTTAGATTTAAGGATTGCATTTGACTCAGTTTCAAGAGATATGCTGTGGCAGATCCTGTTGATCTGGTTTCAATTATGTCCTCTCTTAATTCAGCTAATAAAGCAAGAGCAGGCTATGGCCCGGGTGGTGAGATAACTCAGGCTTTTGATGTGCATGCGGTTGTCATGCAGGGTTGTGTCCTGTCTCCACTTCTATTCAACATTTAGGTTCAGGAGATCATTGATGCGTTGATGCATGGGTGGCAGGATCCCCCTAGGATGGCTTCTGATAGATATCCTGCTTTATTTTACGCAGATGATGGATTGAGAAGGGCCTTGCCAATCTTCCTGGATAAATGCAAGTACTTGTGTTTAAACTTGAATACTGACAAGTCCAAAGTAATGATTTTTAAACCTACTTTTTTCTAAAAGTAAGACGCTAGTGCTGAGTGTGTGTGATTCTGTCATTGAGCAGGTCCCCAATTTGACTATCTTGGGGTGCGTTTCCAGGGAACTGGAGGCTGGGGAGCACAGATAACTAAATCTGTCATTACGCTAGAGAAAAGCAGTGGTGGCATTTTTGTCCTTTTTTCTGTAAACATGGTAGTGGGGTAAATTCCCTTGTGGATTTATTCTATAAACAAGCTTTGCCAGCTTCATTGTATGGTACAGAACTATGGAGTTGTGCTAATTTTTGTAAGATGTGCACTTTTGAAAATATGTCCTTTAAGAAACTGCTTCTACTAGATACTAGTGCTCCTTCTACTTTGGCCCATTCAGAACTTGGTTGTGTACCAGTAGCGACCCAGATAACATTTAAAACAGTTTTATACTGGCTTAGAGTTTGGAACACTGCGCGTTTAGAAAATATCAGGATGTGTTATCCGATATTATGAGTTTAGTCCGAGGCAAGAGCTTAAATTGGCTTATTCATGAGAAGACAATTCTCTTCTTTTTGGATAGGATTGACCTTTGGAACAACCTGCTGGGTCTTATGTCTCAGGAAATTAAGCATTTAAAATCACTTGTGTATCTGAGAGCTCGTGAGAACCTGATTGTTGACACTGCTAAATTAAAGCTGGGCCAAGAGTGTTTAGAACACAGATTGGAGTGGGGGTTTGCAGCTTACTTAGATATAACCTCCCCGCTTTTTGAGAGATCTCTGTATTTGCGCTTTATTGCCAGTAGCCTCTTTTACTTTATCTTGGGGGGATGCCACTGTGTGGATCCTTTTTGTTGCATTTTGTGCTAATTTGTGGATCGACTTCTCACCTGAGACGTATATACTTGAGGCCATTTCTAAAGGACTATGGCATTCGCCATACAGTCCCTGCCATGATGTTTTTAAGTCAGTGCTTGCTTCCAAATGTTATCTTTGCAACGGCACGTTATATCTATAAAGCGTGATTGCAGAGAGAAACAAAGGCCTGAAAGACGCTGTTATCAAATCTGTGGCCAGTGTTTAAATGGGGGGAGATGTGAGTTTAACCCTCCCTTGTCCTTTTTGGTATTAGTTGGTTATATTTTGCTAAGGAGTTTATTGCATTATGTATTGCTTGTTGTTATTTTATTTGCTAAATAAAAGTCTGTACTGTTTATGATGATATGAACTATTCCTTTATACTTGGCTTATGTATTTTAGCTGTTTTCATCAATTTGTATCTCAAATTTGTTGTTATGCTTGAAGGTTAATACCAAATAAAAGCTATATGACTGACTGGTTAAAATGTCTAGTTGTTTTCTCCACTTTGTTCAACTCTTCTGCTTTTTGCCTGCCTCTGATGTTCATGGAAAGGGAAGAGGCCATGGACTGTGTATCCAGGGATCCCATCCATTTCTTCTATTCAAACAAATTCTGCACCTGAAAAAGACAAATGAGCTTGTGGGGCAACTGCTATCATGGCAGCAGTGATGGTTGTCCTCCTGCCCCCTTCATGGGCTACCACCACCTTAAGAACAACCATTTGGAGGACATGCAGGAGGGACTATTAAGGGTAAAGTGGCAAATTCACAGTGCCTGCTTTGGATCCTATTGGAATTCATGGAATGTTGGAAATGACAATGTATTAGCACTAATAAATGTACAACATGTGTGTGTAGTATGCTGTTATAGTAACACATTTCTGACACTTAGAAATTTAGACTGCCTGAAATCGTAGCCTGCTCATACTAAGTGGCACTGCTTGTCACCAGTGATAGCTTTGCACTATGTCAAGCTTACTCAATATCTATACTATAATGGTCATGGCCACGTGTTATGCCCCCAGTACTCAGAGGTGCCATACTGAAGTCCCCCTATGTAAGTCAGTTCTTGCGCCCTCTCCCCCACCCGTCACTCCCAAGGTACTCAACTACTCTGGCCATACTAGCCCTATTCAGCAGGCCATACCAGGCCAACTTGCCTATACCTCTCAGCCTATTCCAACTCACGAGAGAAACCTCAAATTACGTGCCAGACTCAATAAACATTATGAACCTCCCAGAAGATTACTTCCCGCTATAAAGCGCACAATGAAAGGCCAACATACCAGGATATGCAATGGTCCCAATCTTCCTCATTCCCTACCAGCGAACATAAACATCCAAACTTCCACCCCAAGACAAATACTAACCCATTAAATACTACCCTAACTAAAATGGATTCTGAAGACATTCCTTTAAGGAAGCACTCCTTAATGTAAGATCCTTAGTGGCACATGCCATCGACCTTGCTGATTTAATTATAGAAGCCAATCTAGACTTAATCGCTATAACCGAGACCTGGTTACACAATGCGGCAGGTCCATCACTTATGCTGGCCATTCCTGATGGTTATACCATATCCAGGCAAGACCGAGAAGGTTCCCGTGGAGGTAGAATCGCCATTATATCCAAATCAAACCTATCATTAAGATTAGCCCCTGCCAGAACTCTGCAATCTTGTGAAACCCTCACTGCGAAAATCCCCATAAACAATACCCAAACTCTATCCATTCACCTAATCTACAGACCACCAGGTCCTCTTGGAACCTTTGAGGAGGATTTGCACAGCGTTCTGTCCAACAATATCAAAACTACATCACAACAGCTGGTACTAGGGTCTTTAACCTTGGCTCCAACGACCAAGCAGATGTTCATGCATCAACTATTGCCAATACCCTTAACACCTTAGGACTAACCCAAAAAGTTAACACCCCTACCCATGTGAAGTGTAGAATACTTGACTGGATCACTGATTCCAACTGTACGGCCGTAGTCTCCTCTATTACGCCCCTTTCCTGGACCAACCACTCTCTGGTGTCCTTTAACCCATTACCCACCAAACCATCTACTCCAGCCTTACAGGCGGCTCCATCCTGCCCCACAAGAAATAAAAAGAATATGACAGTGGATAATACTATTTCCCTGATCCTTCCAACCTTAAATGCTCTGCCAGACAACCTCGAACCTAGTGCATTGGTCCATGAATAAGGCACATTTAAACAAATGGTTCACGCCAGAACTCAAAGCCTTACGTTTAACAAAAAGAAAATGTGAATCAGACTGGAAACTCTTTCCAACTGAGGAGAACAAAGTTAATTTAACTAACATCTCTCGGCACTACAAAAATGAAATCTGCCTAGCAAAGCGCAACTCCTACAATGATCACATTGCCAACTCCAACTCAAGCATGAAGGAACTCTTCTCCATTCTGAAAGAACTTGAACCTGCCATTGCCACACCAGATACCTGTATTAAGGACCAGACTTGGTGTACAGATATCCAAACTGCCCTAGCAAATTAAATTACCACGCTGCAAAACAAAATCCAACTAAAAAAAGAATCTTTAAACCTCCCAAATAAGCTGCCACTTAATGACACCATCAATGACTCTACCAACAAATTCTCCTTCACTAAAACCACTACCTTACAGGTAGAGAAACCATCCTCTCTCTCAAACCCTCTAATTGCAAAGGTGACATCTGCCCAGCACAACTAATAAAAGACGCTGCCAGAGACCTCTCACAGTTCATTTCCAAACTGATAAATGCCTCCTTCGCCACAGGTAACATCCCGGCTAACCTAAAACAATCATGGGTGCTCCCGCTCCTCAAGAAGCAGACTCTAGACCCCCTTATCCCCATCAACTACCGGCCCATTACTACAGTACCTTTCTTACTGAAAATACTAGACAAAGTTGCCTATACACAAATTCAAAGACACCTTGAATTACATAATCTATTGGGAGCTAGACAATCTGGCTTCCGTCCACTCCATGGAACTGAAACTGCCCTCATTGTTTTAAAGACCCAAATAGATGAATTGAGAGATCAAGGTAAGACAGCACTCCTCCTTTTACTTGATCTCTCAGCTGCTTTCGATCTAGTGGACCACAAGGTCCTTTGCAAACACTTGGACACTGCTGCACACTTCTCCACCCATGTCACTAAATGGATTGAATCCTTTTTGAGCGAGAGAACAATGAGAGTCTTCTCCCCTTCAGCAGTGGCCGACCCTTCACCAATCACTTGCGGAGTCCCTCAAGGCTCTTGTGTCTCATCGACCTTATACAACATATTCACTAAACCTCTCTTCGATAATCTGGTCCTTCTAGGTATCACCTACACTAATTATGCAGATGATACACAGATTATCCTCCCGTTTTCTTGGGAATCACAGCGAGGACAGGGGGTTGGTGAATAGGGTGTACCTCATTATTCAGGCATGGATGGCATCCCATGGCCTCTGCCTGAATGATGATAAGACTGAGCTGATTATCCTCGGTACGCAGGCCAATATCAACAAGTTAGGCAAGGACTACTACATGTTTAACATAGAAGGCAATAGCATTAAGGTTTCGAGGGAAGTAAAAACACTAGGTTTTTATCTTGATTCCACTGCCAACAAAACTATCACCAAAAGGTTAAAAATCCTACAAAACAATGCCCTAAGAGCTGTTGTAGGCATAAACAAAAGGGAACATATCTCCTCCATAAGACACCAATATAAATGGCTCTCAACCGACAACAAAATCCACTTAAAAATGATCTCCTTGACGCACAAAGCTCTCAATAACGCTGCTCCCAGCTACCTGATGGACAAAATAAAAAGAAAAGTCTCTAGTAGACCTACAAGAACCCCCAACTCCAACTGCTTGGCAATACCTAGATTTAAACTTGCTAAAATTGGCGGCATCAGTTTCCCTGTGCTAGCTGCCAAATGGTGGAATGCCCTGCCACACAACTTGAGAACAGACCAACCTTTCTCATACTTTAGAATGCATCTTATCTAACACCTCAATGACAAAAATATGTAATGTATTGCTAGACACCTTTGTTGTACTACCTTATATGAACTGTATATATGTATTATTAGAGATATACCATACATGTAAATAATTATAGTAACACTGTATATAACTTACTGCTTCGCTCGACAGCAGTGCCTTAAACTTTGATCAGATCTGTATCCTGCTAAATTTGAACATACTTTTCTCTCTACCATTGTAAATTATGTAACCTTGTAATTCCATGTAACATTGAAAGCTTTGCATATTCTCCTCGCTGCGCCCGGTTACCCTTGGGTCTGGCGCGCATTACAAATGAATAAACAAACAAACAAAAAAACAAGGATTGGGTCATGTAAAAAAATGAGGTGGATTGAAAGAACTCATTTACTGGAGTGTTAGTATATTTTTTGATAATGGTAGCTATATGTTTCATGGTGCATTTAAAGTTTTTAGATACCTGATGGTGTATTCTAGCTGTAATTTGTTCAGGACATATATTTGTCATATAAGATAACATATTATGTTTAATTCTGTTAGTTTGTTTTGTCTATTCCTTTATGTTTTAAAATAGTTTAATATCCATTTGTATATTTTAACTATCATAACCGAAAATATAAATATAAATTGTTTTTGTGTAAAAGTGATGTTACATTCAAACCAACCACTTTACGTTTGTTTGACATGCACAGTATAGTGTCCTGAAGTGGTTGTAGCACCTGTGTGGTATACTATGCCTACTGTGGTGAATGTTTTCCCTCCTAGAGAGACTTCTGCACATGTACATTTAGTGAGTTTTCAGTTATTTTTGGTTCATCTGCTTTGTATCATAAGAGCATTAGCATAACATATTGGCCATTTGTTTTTTTTATTGTAGAAAGAATGTCCGAAATGTAAAATGAGCACAACTTGCCATGATGTGCATTATGTAGTAGTTATTGAAAATGTTTAACATCACAATTTGACATAGATACATACATGCATCATAAATTTGAAAAATTGACTTGTGAAACATGGTTTCAGAGACTGCATGTAAATTTCAACATGTATGTAACCTGTAGGATTCCATGTACCAGGAAGTTTTCTCTCTCTCGACCTTCTAGCACATGAGGAATTTTTGTCTATCCTCTTGTGTATTTTTGGTGAATTTAGCAATTCCTGCACAATGCCAGGGATTGAGGAGTGGCACTAAAAGCAAGGGACCCCCTGCCTATTAGAGAATTCAGTACTACCTTAAATGACAACTGCAATATCTGTGTGGATGAAGCAATGGCCCCTCTTACCGTGCAGTATGGAGCTCCGCAGGGAGCCAGTACATCACCATGCATCTGAAATATGTTTGTGGCCCCCTTCTTTGCGCACCTTGAACAGGAATGGGTCCTATTCTCCAACTACGCTGAGAACACGAATTGTGTTATTCCCCTCACAGGCTCCCATTCTCAAGATAAATCTGAACTGAACAGAATACTCACCATTATAGAATACTGGATGATGCAGAATAATATAGCTCTAAACAGAGGAAAAACAGAGCTCATGATCGTGGGCTCGACAGCGACACTGGCTAAGTTGGATCCTGCCTACAAGCACTTTCATCTTGGGGAGGTGACCATCACCCCCCAACCAAAAGTCAAAATCCTTGGTGTCATGCTAGACCAAGTGCTTAATATGAAATCCTATGTGGGTAGCATGGTCTCAGCAGCGATTTACTATATCAAACTGCTGACAAACCTGAGACCGTACATCTCTCAAGCTAATGCTGAATCAATTCCGCGTGCAATAATAGGGGCAAAATTGACCACTGCTGTAGTCATTTTGTAGGAGTCAGTAAGGCAGTTGTCAACAGACTTAATGTGGCCCAAAATGGTGCAGTTAGAGTTGTCATTGTTCTTACTCACCGTGCCCATGAAACAGATGCCAGCCGGTTGTTACACTGGCTCCCAGTGGAAGCATGTATTACCTTGAAGCTTCTAGTCATTACTTTTAAGTGCAGATTGGGGATCATGCCCTCCTACCTACAAGATCACATTAGGGAGAAATCTAACTGCAGAAATCTAAGGTCGAGCAATCAGAATTACCTCTTCCTGCTAAGATGCAGAACTAAGAAGGCCCAGACAGGAGCCTTCTTTAGTGCTGCTCCGCTGACATGGAACTGACATTTGTCACTGATATTGAGCGGCCACTCCTCTCTCCCCCTGTTTAGGAAAGAGCTTAAGACCCTGCTATTTCAGTAAGGAGGCTTTGGTCTCTAGTTTTACCCCCTATCTCTTATTCCTCCCTTTCGTATCCTGGCCCTCTCTTTGTTATTTGTTTGTTGGTCTCTTGTCTGCGCCCTCACGCCTATGGGTTCATGGATGCTCATTACAAAAAAAGTAAAGTAGAGATATCCTCTCGGTCAAACGGACCATCTCAGAATCTGGTGTCATCACTCTACCCATCCACTATCATCCCCCAGGCCCAGATCCAACCTTCGAAGAGGACCTCCTACACATATTGGGTGCCCACATCAAGCCCTCCTCTAAAACAATCCTCCTTGGAGATGTTAACCTGGGATACAACAACCTGACTGAATCAACAGCCACATCAGTAGCTAACTCGCTTAGTGCTCTAGGTTTCTAACATTGTGTCAGCACCCCCACTCATATCAACGGTTGAATCCTAGACTGGATTGCAGACCTCATTATTTTAGTTTTGAACAAAACAGATTAAACATCATACAGGTACTATTTGCTCAAACAGTTTCGGGATTTTAATTGGGAGCATTTGGAATGGTTATAAAAACCTTGGGAGACACACCGTCTTGACTGCGTTTAGCCTACCCATCCATGAGATCATGAGTTTCTGCCAGTTTGTAAGATCGGCCTGAAATTTAATGAGTAGAGGGGGAAAGTTGGCTTCATAAAGGGTGTCTAAATTCCTTGTGAGATTTATCCTTAGATATCGCAATGTGATGTCTCCGATGGTGAGGCCTAATACTGAGTACCTGTCTGTATCATATTGCGTAGGTTCATTCAAGGGGAACAGGATTGACTTTGACTTGTTAATTCTAAAACCAGATAGGAGTCCATATCGTTCCACCAATTGTATGGCTCTTGGTATAGATGTCAGTGGGTTTGTGACATGTAATAGCAGATCATCGTCATACAAGGCTATGTTAAATTCCCTCCCATATACTCTCATTCCCTCTACTAGTTGATCAGATCTGATTACCTGTGCGAGAGGTTCAAGTAACAAGGCAAACAATATAGTGGACAGAGGGCAGCCTTGCCTTGTCCCTCTACCTAAGGAGAACCATCTCGAGTATTCAGAGTTGACCGATACCAAGGCTTTAGGAGATGTATAGACTGCCTTCACTCCCCTTCTAAATCTCTCATCTAGTCGTACCTTGTTCAACACCACCTCTAGGAATGCCCACTCTACCCTATCAAAGGCCTTCTCTGCATCGACAGGCATAAGGGCAGGGTCCCCTGTCACTGTCTTTGTTTCGTATATTAGGTGTAATGTTTTGCGCATCATGTCCCATCCTTGCCTCCCCAGGAAAAATCCCACCTGATCTTTATGTATGAGCCGAGGCATGTTTATCTCGAGCCTTGATGCTAGAATCCTTGTGTATATCTTCGCGTCGATATTCAGTAACAATATCGGGTGGTACAAACTGTAGTACTTAGGGCCTCTCCCTTCCTTAGGTATAACAGTAATCAATGCCTCGAAGAAGGAATCAGGTGTAATGCCTGTCTCCAGTATATCATTAAATAATTCAAGCAAAATGGGAATGGAGGGACGATAGGAAATTCTTATAAAAGCCAGCCATATAGCCATCATTTCCGGGGGCCTTTCCTAATGGTAACCTCTTCACTGCCACTTTCTCTACCTCTTCGGCCATCATGGGGGCATCCACCGCGTCTGCCTCCACCTGGGTCAGTTCCGGCATGTCCACGCTGCGCAAATATCTATCTATCTCAGTTCTGTCCTGGGTTGTTTCAGGCTCGTATAGGTGTTCGTTCTGGGATACCTTCGCCCTGTGCATCGTGGGTGTCCCCATCTGCCGCGGCCATGGTCGTCACCTACCTATCTTCCCTCTGGCTTCATAATCTAACTGCTAAGAGAGCATCAGCCTTATACCCTTTCTCATAATGCTTTTGCTTGACGACTTGAAGTTTACCGACCACTTGCCTCTCCTTAAGGAGGCGAAGCTCATCCCACTTTTGCCTGGCTATAGCAATCTTCTCAGCCCTACCCTTGCAGCCCAGTCTAGGTGGGCTATCTCCTTTCTTAATTTGTTTTCTATCAAACCCCTTTCCCTTTTCTTATTGGCACCCTCTCTAATCAATAACCCCTGCCACGTCGCTTTCCCCACGTCTCATACTGTTCTTTTTGATACGTTGCCCGTATTATTAGCCTTGAGGTACTCCTTTATCTCGGTTTCCATTTCTGTTTGAAAGACAGGGTCCTTTCACAGAGTCTCATTACATCACCATTTAGCCACCATTTAGTGCGAGGGCACCTAGATTTATATCAGTGGAGACCATATCGTGATCTGACCAGGAGATAGTCTCAATCGTAGAACAGGTCGTCTATCCTACCACTTCTTCAGAGACGTATATGTAATCAATTCTCGTGTATGTGCCGTGGGGTGGAGAATAAAAGGTGAAACTGCGGTGCTTGGGTGCAGCTCCCGCCATATATTTCGTAGCCTGTATGTCCCCATCATCTCAAATACTGCTGTTCGGCCGATGTTGGCCGGTTCTGTCAGATCAGGATTACCTGCTTGCCTGTCCGCTCTAGTTTCCACCCAAAAATGGAAGTCTCCCCCCAGTATCACATGTCCAGTGGCTTCCAACATTATTTTCGATATTGTTCGCTGTAGGAACTTAGCCTGCCCTGCATTCGGAGCATACGGTGTCTCTAGTGTGACCATTAGATCTCCCATAGTACCCACCACCATGAGTACCCTCCCTTCTACATCCATCCACACCTTAGAGACCTTTAGGTTCAGCCCCTTTCTAATGAGTATCCCTACTCCCACCTTCTTAAGAGGACCCGATCCCCAGTATTCCATCCCCACCATTGGGTGCAGGATCCTACGTTCCTCACCCTGAGTGTACTTGGCCTCTTGCAGAAAGAGTACATCTATCTCAGACCTCTGAAATTCCTTGCACACCAGAGACCTTTTTGTAGGGGAGTTAAGCCCCTTAACGTTGAGTGTACCTAATCAAGCGAGCTTACCTTTCTCAGTAGTGAGTATTACTGCCATTATCTATGTGTGATTTGTCGTGTTCGCATGATAGACCATAAACATTCAGGTTTCCATATGTAACTCAATTGACCACATATGCCATACCTACAAAACACTTTGTTCCTCCCCTCCCACCTCCCTCCTCCCCCTCCCCCCCGATCCCCCAACGGCGTCCGGACCAGCTTGACCAACGTTTCCCAGCAGGAATCGGACCACCAGTGAGAACCGGAACTGCCACGGTCTCTACACAAATCATTCAAATAACTATTGAGCCCCCATCTCTGCCCCCCTTCTAACCTACCCCCGATCATCTAAATTGAAACATTTCTGCATTAACTCAGTCTTCATTTGGCCCATTCACAAGTACCTCTTAACCTGTAACTGAGTGAAGGGGGTCCGTAATTCCTTCTGCCCTGCTACTAGTTAATCCCTAAGAGGGCACGGGATTCCCATAAAGCTCTGCTGTTCGGGTGCATTGCCTTTAGGGCATCAGGTGTCTGCCGGCTCTGTGACACACCAATTGTAACGCCCACCTGGTTCCCACGGGGGCGCTGATCTAGTCTGGATTACTGCGGTCTCTTCTAGCGTGATGCACAGGACCCGGAACACCGATTGGACAGGACCTCCAAATCGTGCTTCCTTGGCCCGTAGGAATATCCTTCTGCAGGTGAGAAAGGGGATTAACAGTTTGCAGAATGGTGTACTAGCTCCCTCCCTCCCCCCTCCGTTCATCTCTATTCCTCCAAACCCGGTTTAAGCTCACCTTATGGTTTGGAAGGTTGAACTCTCCATCCTGCTTCTGGTGCAGGGGCGTGCGTTCGTCCAGTTACTTCACTGGTTTTCAGAATGGCGCTGGCAGAATCCACTTGACTTTCCTGAGCGATGCGCCGTAAGTATTAAAGTTCAAAGTTCAAGTGAGGCCCCCTTTATGCTGTCTTTCTCACCTGTGATCTGTCCTTTATTTCAGGTGCAGAATGAAGGCGATGCGTCGAGGGGTTATCCTGCCGAGGTGAGTAGTAATGAGGGCGATCCCTCTAGATGTCCTTATCATTCCTCTGAAATGTCTCTAGTCCTTTCCCCATAGGGGCCGGGGTACGGTACCTGCCAACGGGGCGGCGCCGACCCGAAATGTGGAAGAAAAGCCGGTAAGTATTATGGCTGTTAATCAGGCTTTCCTTCTGTGTGTCCTTCTGCTCACCTTTTGTTTCTTCCTCTCACACCTAGGTGCAGAGATGTGGCGTCCGATGCTGACAGCCGCGATGGAGCCGGGAGATGTCTCGAGGACAGGGCAGGTGAGTGAAGCGTGGCGCTGCAGCGAGCAACGCGATGCTTTTAAATTGAAGTCTTCCTTCAGGGATGCTGGCAAGAAGATTCCGGATGCAGGTAAGAAGCTTGAAATAATCCTTGGTTTTCACCTTTCTCTTCTCTTCCTTCCTTGCAGGTCTTCCAGGTTCAAGACGGGTGTGGCTGTAGTCCAGGAGCAGGAGCAGACACGGTGAGCGTTAAGCTGCAGGAAGCAGAACAACGCGAAGCATGAGCTGCTGTCTGGGCGTGGCTTAAATAGCCTCCAAAGAAGTCCCAGGTATGTATCCTTCCCCAACTAGGTATGTATCCTTCCCTGGCCACGCCCGAGTGAAAAAATAGTCCCTATGAAAAAATAGTCCCTTTCAGGTCTCTGGGAGGCCTGAAGCGTGCAGCATGGTCTGCATCAGGTAAGTGCACAAAACACCTCCCTTTATGAGCCTGGCGCCTATGGCGCCATGACTGATGTCCAGCATGAGCCTGGCGCCAAAGGCGCCAGGACTGAGTCCAAAGAGTCCCTATAAGGGGCCGCTGGGCTTTTACCCGAGGGCATGATGCCTGCTTCCGGGGGTGCTGGGCCTGGCCTGATGCTCCAGGGGTAGGCATCATGACACCAATAGCACCCTCAGTGGTCAGTACCCGGTGAGGCATTCATCATCCTATATTTTCTGGAGCAGAGGATTTGCCCCCACCTTGGGCCTTGGATACGCCATTGCCTGTCTTTGTCTTGTCTCCCTCCTTGATCCAACTCCTCTCCCTGGTTTCCCAGCAGATCGGACATGCAGGTCTGGATATCCTTCTTCGTTCTCAGTCTTATCGTGCTTCCTTCCCACTCAAACGAGAATGGGTATCCCCAAATGTACCTGTTTATCTTAAAGCCATTTGGTGAGTGGCATGCACATCCTTCTCATGGCCAGAGTTAGTGATGACAGGTCCTGGAAGATTGAGACTCTCGCTGTGTCCAATAGGATCTGTGGGGTGCGCTTGGCCTTCTTGAGGGCCCTAGCTTTGTCAGCGTAGTTGTGAAACCTTGCTAGCACCGTATTTGGGCCCCCTCTGTCCCTTAGGCTCAATGTATGCTGTTGATTTCAGGTTAATCGACAGACTCATCTTCAAACAAGACTTTCATAATTGTGTGGAGGGTCCTTTTCAGATCCTGTTCAATTTCCCACTCTCTGTCCGGAGTGCCGAAGATGCGCAGGTTGTTCCGTCATTCCCGGTTTTCCAAATCGTCCATTTTTAGACAGAACTCTTCTTCCTTGGCTTCTATTTCCATGATCCTTTGATCTATTTGAGACTCAAGTGTATTTAGGAAGGTTTGATTGTGCTCAATCTCTTCTAGTCTTTCTTCCATCTTGTCAATTCGCTGGGTTATTTTGTCGACTTTTCCACCGATATCCGCCCTCATGCTCTTAATTTCCTTCAGGAGAGCCATTACATCACCCTTAGTTGCAGCTGCCTCATATCCTGGCGTTGTCATTTTGGGGCCTGTAGAGTGCCCGGAGTCAGTGCGATGTGGGACAAATCAATATGCTGCAAGCTTCAATTTTATGTCCATCGGCCTGATAGTCAGTACAGCGTCAATATGATGTGCTGCGTTTTATGCAGTCTGCTACCGCATCAACCTCTGCACTGTGAGATCACCTTCTCCAAGCCTGGCCTGGTCTGATATAGTCTTCCGTTCCATTCTACCAGGGTCGTGAGCGCCAGATTATAATCCACAGTAGACTATCTATAGAGGAGGGCACATGCCTCTGAAATGGAGGCCCAACCCTCTCAACAGCTGTCGTGGGTTAACATCTCCACAGTTAAACACTTATTCTCGGAATGTCCTGTAGAGAAGAGAGGGTATTCCGCCCTCCTTGCCTCAGAAGTTGTTGGCGAATGCCGTGTTGATTCCAGGGACCCTTATTTGTAGGCGATTGTGAGGGCAGAAAAAATCTGCACGTCGTGGCATTTGTATCAGTGACCCCCAGAGGAGGGCACAATGCCCCGCTGTTGGGGGCCCAGCTCTCTTGGAGCCTCTTGCATTGTGCTCTGAGTTGTGGCTGCCGCAGTATGAGGAGGTTGCAGTCCTTCGTGGGGTATGAGGGGTTCCACTTACTTTCCGTCTTATCAAGCTTCCCCTTGCCTGGTCCTCAAGTGAAGGAGGCTGTGATTTTAAATAGATTAGGGGCAGGTGCTGCTCCCAAGTCTTCCTGAGTCAGACTTACTTCCAGTGCTGCCTCTACCGGACCCTGGAGTGACCCTTAGGAACCTCTATGCCCTCCCTTCACTATGCCGGGTTTTCCAGATCAGCCAGTGCAAATGGGCCTAGTCCGTTTGTGATATGGATGCCTTCTGAGTGATTCCAGGCTGATTCCAGGCAGGTAGCACAGTTTGGGATGCAACTCTGCAACTCTACACTGGGATCTCCTTCCAAGAGTCAGCTTCACCCCGGTGCATTAATGTTCAAGGCTGTTGCTTGTGTAGGGCCGAAATCAAGTCCCCAGCACCTTCTGGTGTATCCAACGTCGAGTAAATAGTGTGGGAGGCTGGTACATGGGCTCCGAAAGAGTGCGTGTGCGGAACTGCAGAAGGTATGAGTTAACCCATATGACACGCAGGTGACAGACAGTTCATATTATATGCCCAGAGGGGGGGTGCACTTTACCGCGGCCTTGGAGTGTCACTACTCAGTTGATGGGACAAGCAGAATGTAACAGGCCAGGTTGTCGCGTCCTCTGGGGGATCAAGTGCAATCCATGCTTCGCAGGGTCGTGGGTCACGAGCATCCCGCCTGCTGTGTGGAATGTGCTGGCAATTACTCCATGAAGGCAGCACCTACTGCTTAGTCCATTCGCTTGTGGAGGGAGCACCAAGTGTATGCGATGTGAGAACGGCAGTGAGCATGTGGCTGTGCGCCGTATTACGTGGCTGGCCGTGTTCAAGCTTTGGGTCCCTCCTGATCAGTGCATGTTATTACGCGGATGGCCGCGTTCAATCTTTGGGTCTCCCCGAATGGGAGTGCATCTCTTGGCAATATATGACCAGGGTGCCCAAGAGCCTGCACGTCGCTGTTCAGAGAGGGAGGGAGTCGAGTGAGAGCACAGAACTCAAGGAGGAGAGGTGCCGACTGCCTCACCTTTGAGTCCAGAGGAGGTGCTGCCCACCGATTGTGTCAGCCACCGTGTCCTCCGTCCATGTGTATCCCTGAAGGGCTGATTCGCTTCGCCTCTCACAGCTGATGTGACTTCTAGAAAGAGAGACACCTCCGCCTCAGGCCTCCTCTATGTCATGGATCTGCCATGGGGTTCCTGACAAGAATTCCAACTGCGCACTTAGGGCCGCGTTGATTTTGCTTTTGTGGGCACGGGCCGTGCCTGGCTGTGATCTTCACACGTGTCCACAGAATCGTTGTTTTCTTAGGGAGTCCTGTACCAATTTTCATCAGATTTTCGGTCATATGTGGGAGGGTGTCTTCTCATCCACTTTTTGCTAATTTTCAGTGGGTAGGGGGCCATGCAGTGGGGGCTCAGACTACTTTATGGACCGTGGGGCTGAGAGCTCACGCGGCGGTCCAGCTCATCCGTGTGCCCCCTGGTGTCCTCTAAGTCAACCATTTATAATGCCCGAATCTCAAACGCTATGTCCAGCACCCGAGAGATCTTCACCATCCACAGGGAACTTGAAACCCCTTCCAGCCCCTGTCCCTATCACCAAAGATGAACTATGGTGCACTAACATTTAAAATGCCATGCTTGCCAAAATTGATCCCCTTCAAAGAACAATTGACCTAAAGCAATCCCAGCTCATATATTCTAGCCTGTCTCCAATGGCCCCCCACACTCCTGCCAATCAGCAAGACCTGCCTATGTTCAGTTTTGCCAATGTCTCTGAATCCGAAGTAAAAACTATCTTAACAGTCTTAAACCCTCAAGATACAAAGGAGACATCTGCCCTGTGGCCCTTATCAAGGACTGCTCTGAGGTCCTGGTGCCCCTTATCGCCTCCTTTATCAATGCCTCCTTTTTCACCGGCATATTCCCAAATAGCCTCAAGGAAGCCTGGGTACTCCCTCTCATTACAAAGCCCTCACTAGACCCTACAATTCCAATTAACTATCGCCCCATCACAATGGTCCCTTTCCAACTGAATATCCTAGACAGAGCAGACTATCTGCCAATTCAGCATTATCTAGAATCTATTCACATCCAGGGTAAGTCCCAGTAGGTGTTCCACCCAGGCCATGGGACAGAATTAGCACCACTTGACCTGAAGAACTAGCTTGATGAGATCAGGGAGGAGAGCAAGCCTGTCCTACTGCTATTCCTTGATCTATCAGCTGCATTTGATCTGGTGGACCACAAGATCATTTGCCACCACCTAACCTCTGCAGCTAACATCTGACCAGAGGGTACAACCTGGATTGCTTCCTTCCTGGGTGAAAGATCCATTAAATAATTAGCTGGGAATGCCAGTGCTCCCCCTCCGCCCCCAGCACCCGTCACCTCCGGTGTACTGTAAGGGTCTTGTGTAGCCCCAGCCATGTACATTATCTTCACAACACCTCTATTCATCCTTCTAGACTATCGGCATATTCTACATGAACTATGCTGATGATACACACATTTTACTCTCCCTCTCTGGCAACTGCCATGAGGACTCCTCCTCTCGAAATCCTGTCTACATGGCCATCCAGGCCTCGGTGGCTACACACCACCTTTGCGTGAACGACAAAAAGACAGAGATCCTCTTGGTGGGTCCTCAGTGGTGATCAAGAAGCTTTATGGCCAATAATCCTCCTTCAACATTGATGGCATCCCGATCACTGTCTCACCTTCAGTAAAGACACTAGGAGTTTCCCTGGATGATATGCTCTCACTCAAAGGGCAAGTTAATGCCTTTGCCTCCTCTGCGGCCTACACTACTAAACTAATAAATGCATCCAGATATTTCCTATCCCAAGACAGCTGCCTTACAATTGCCAGAGCTATCATTGGATCAGGGCTCAAATATTGTAATGCACTCTTTGCGGGCAATTCTGAGCACAACATCCAAATGATGCAGGTATTAAGAATAACACACTTTGAGCAGCCCTGAACATCCCCAAACTTGAGCATTTCACCTCAGCTACGAGAAAGGCCCACTGGCTCCCCATTCATGGGCAGATTCTATTCAAAACACTGTCAATCACTCACAGGTGCCTCTCCAATGAGGCCCCCCTACGTATCACCAAAAATAACTAAAGCAAATTCTTCCACAGCGTCCCTCCAGCTCAAATTTAAACGGGCTAAAGATGGAGGCTCCAGTTTCCCAAACATTGCAGCCAAACAATGGAACCTAGTGCCACCAGCCATGCAAGCCAGACATTCCTACTAGACCTTCCTAAAATCACTAAAAACATTGCTATTTGCTAAAATGTTGATTCTGTAACTGCTTGATATACTGACTGCCTGTAGATGTTCTGTCTTTGCGAGTACTGGTCATGTAACAGCCCCTTGATACCTCAGTGCTTAGTGCACTTCATAAATGGAAACATAAATACATACATGGGTCCACTACCTGTCTTACACCTGATACAGTGTAGATAGTACAATGATTGTTAGTGGCATTTCTGTGCAGGAGGAAGAGTTGTAAACATAGCAGTTCTGAGGCATGTAAGTAATATTTGTCCACAAGTGATGACAATTGCAACAGCAGATTGATTGCTGCATTTGCATTGCTATTAAATCCAGCTATGTTCTGATATGTAAAAGGACCAGAGAGTGTGCAATGTGATGAAGTTTGGCAGTCTTTTTTTTCAAGGGTTTGTAGGAAAGTGTGAGGGAGTTTCATTTTGTAATAGTTCCCTTTTTGAAGGTGTCATGTATTTTTAGGTACAGGTTATGTATCCAAACGTAGAGTGTAAATGCACACAGTGGATTACCTTCTTTGCAGATTGTATTGCCAATGTCTACAAGTGTCTGGTCGATGCATAGACCTTTTGACTTTAAAGAAAAATGTTTACAGCATATGCAAGAAACATAGAATTGTTCTCTGCGTACCTGCATGTCTTTAAAAAAAAAGGAAATGTGCTTTGGTGTGTGGTCTGTGGTGTGTGGAATTTATTTAGATTCTTCAAGTTTATAGAACTTCATGAGGAAATATTGGATATTTTAATTTAGATATATCTGTAAACCAACAACTCTTCCCATTGCTCCATTAACTAAACCTTGAACTATGTCAATGTTGCACTTTAGCATTACTCTGCAGTTCAAGCTGAGGGTTGATACTTACTAACAATCCAGCTGTGTTGGACACAGATTTTCCTAAGATATTTAGGCATGCTGCAGCTTGTTGATGCATAGTATGTGTCATGTCATGGACTTCTAATGTGTCCATGCAGCCGATGTGGACTATAGGTTGCCTTTAGTTTTTGAGCATTATGTCAATCAATTGGACCTTATGTAATTGTTTGATTACATGAGGACCTTTTGTGCATTGTCCATACAGTTCATGAAAAAATCTACTTTTGTAAGGATGCTTTTGTGTGTTCAGTATGTACACCCATTCTTATGCTTCTTCACAGCCAGTCTTAAGGTCTTATTACATTCTTATGTGAATTAGGCTGGCATTAAGTTAGAAACCATGATTAGATCATCTATTCGACAAACTTTTGTTTGTCGAAGAATGATACATACTTCAAATGCAGCTTCTGAAGAAAATGTGTGATTTTCTAATTGCTGTAATACTCAACTGGGAGGAGCAGTAGTCAGTGTATAATCACACCTCTTATATTGTATGCAGCTAGACCTGTGGGGGCAATTACAACAGGGGAAAGGTTGTTTGTTTTTTCTTGTAAACTGTTACAAATTGATTTAATTAGAACATTTTTGCTAGAGGCAGCTTCACCACTAATATAAAAGAACACACATTTGAAATTATTGCAATTGCATGTTTTGTTTTTGTGGTGTAATCCATGTTCAATTTATTAAATGACTTCCAGGTAAATGCGGAGTTATGTATTTCACTGTGATAGGGGTACTAATCATTTCTTTTCAGCTTGTTTGTTTTGAACCATGGTGTTTTCTAATTCTGGCATGGCTATTTCTGATTTATTTTGAATAAGTGGTTCTCCATGTGGTTCTTGGCTTCCTGTAAGAGATGGTTGCATCCCTTCAGGAGTGTCTTTACCAATCTCTCTATCGCTTCTTCTTTATGCCGTCCCTCTTCCAACATGTATTTGTAATGTTTACTTTTATTTGGCATGTGTATTCTGCTTTCAGTTACTTTGAATGCAGCTTCAAAAGTATCACCATCACCTAATAATTTGGCGTCTTTTTCCCAAGGTTTGAATAGCTGCAAATAGATTTAAAGGATAGTTTTACATGGTTAATTAGACAGAGTTTTGAAAGTCTAACTAGAGTTCCCTCACAATGTAATACAGAATATCTGCCAGCTGCTTCATTTGGTATGACATTATTTTTGTATGTGTAGTGTTGTGCTATTTCATGCAAACAGATGTTTCTAAAAAACGTCTTCTGTCTGGATATTATGTGTCAATGAGATTGATATGATATGATGTGGCATTTATAATGTGCCTGTGCACAAATATTTTTTAGATGCGACAAGACAAGAAGGGGGAAACAAAGGGAGGACAAAATAATGATCTTACTAGGCCTTGTGTCATTCAGATTGCACATGTGCGTGGAAGAGTGAATGGGAGAAGTGCCAGGGATGAGGGGAAGTTGGAAGTGCAGTTAACTCACAAGTGCAGCCAGCGGGTGGCTAATAAGTGCAGAGAGAAGGGACTGTAGGGTTGCATATACAGAATCCTAAGTGCTGGGGACCCCAGAGGCAGTGCACAGGCAACTGGACATGCAAGAGCCTTGGCCTGAGTTTAGAGGGTGACCAGGTGACTAGTGCACAGAGCAGTCAGGTATCAGCAGAGGAGAGGAAGAGAGAAACCGGAAGCAATAAGGAAGGGCTTGGGTTACTTCAGGAACCAGAAGTGGTTCTTCTCAAGTTTGAGAGGCAGAGAGGCTGATCCAGAGGGAGGCCCAATCCGAGGTGATAGATCTGCCCCCAACTCTCTGCTTGGAGAAGCATCTGACCCTCAGAGAGTTGGTGGTGGATGAGTGGAGAGCTCGAGAAGGAAGATGTTTTGGAAGAGAAAGTTGGAGGAAGAGCAGTCCCAGGCCCCAAAAAGCCTTGTGGATAATGCAGAGGGTCTTGAACTTGATCCATGCAGTCACAGGCAGCCAGTGAAGAGATTTCAGAGTTGGAGAGATACGATCCCTGGGCCTGAGGCCAAGGACAAGTCTCGCAGCCCTGTTCTGGCTAAATTGTGAAAGTCGAAGAGTAGAGGCAGGAAGATTTAGAAAGAGGATGTTGCAATACTCCACCCTAGAGAGGACCAGAGCTCTGGAGACAGTGAGCCTCCAGGGCAAAGTGAGAAAAGGAAGAATGCTTCTGAGGATGTGCAGATTATTTTTTAAGATGTCTTGGCTGTTAGTATTTTCTATGGCTACATATACAATTTCTTGGTTTGATTCTAGTCCTCTTTTTTGAGTTAAAACTGGACCAAGGTTTAAGCAGAGTATATTTTTAGATTTTCCATACAAGGCTGTGTGTATTAAATGATCTGCATCTTTGTATGATCTGCATTCTCTGTGTGAGCGCATTTTGATGCCAAAGCGGTACAGTTTTTGATAAAGGTTGTTTTTCAGATGAAATGTCATCACAGAGGCCTTTTAGCTCAGATCTCTTGGCTTTCATGAGAGGCTGTGACATGTGTTACAAATGCAGTTGAATTGTCTGCAAGTAATTCCACATGCATTTTAGCATTCCACATGCCTGCAATGATAGGATTGGAATTATTTACTTGCTTGGAGACTTCATCTCTTTTAATGTTATATGTGTTTTTATAGACTACCTTTCACGCTGTGACTAACATCATCATAAACCTATTTATAATCAGTACTTTGCTGACAGAAAGGAGGTGTTTATGACTTGTAAAATTATCTGCCAAAACTGGGAAGGACTCCTAGTACTTGGATTGCATATACAGATGACACTGTTGCATTTGAAAATACATGTTTTGGTCTCCAACGTTCTCTGTTAGCTCTATAGAAGTATGCTACCAAGAATTATCTTACCATCAATTTGGGCAAGACAAAAGTAATGATTAATAGCTGTGGCCCGGGGCTTTGCCCACGTGGATTTGGGGATTTGGAACAATCATTTTCAAACGAAACATGAGTTTTTAATTCAAGCTGTACGAAACATAATTTACAGGTTGATGTCTTAACGTAATAAGCAATGTTAATTGCAGACGTTAGTCAGGGCATATTGGCTACAAAACAAAGATAGTTGTTCAATTGATGTGTGTCCAGAAATGATTTTGTGTTGTAATTACAAACAGACAATGAGACAGATAAAAAATAATAAATTACTTATTTGGCATCTGCAACCACCAAAGAAAATAACTATTTGAGTGCTTCTTTGTAAACTACATTAATGGTACTCCTTTCAGGTGATAAAATTACCAGCGAGTTAGGTGAGCTCACTCTGGAACAGGCCACGTAAAACTGCCCATGCAAGAAGCAGTCTTCCCTTAGGTCAATCCCTGCTACCTTTAAAGTCTGCCCCTGAGATTTGTTGATGGTCATGGCGAAAAAACATTTAAGCGGAACTGAAGTGTTTTGAATTCAAACAGCTATTCTGAAGGTATAAGAGGTATTTGTGGTATGAACACAGACTCAACCTGGCCAGAACTGGTTAGCACTGTAGCCACAATCACATTTCTGTGGAGCGCTTTCACTCAAAATCTGGTGGCATTTATTTATTTATTTGCATTTATAAAGCACGCTGGCAGCCCAGGGGCATCAAGGTGCTGTTACATGAAGATGACTTAGTTACATGGAAAGGGCATGCGATACGCAAGGAAGAGTTAGTTACAAGAAGGGTTGTACAGATGCTACAGGAAAGACATTACTAGACTATTGGTGTAGAGGAGACTAGGCAAAGCAGGGTCATACAAATAGCATTGTTTAGATTATTTTGCGCAAGGTCGTGTGGGGCGATACTTCTCTAAGGTGGGGTGGCAGGAAGTTACACTGCGTGGCGGCGATGAATGGGAAACTTGATCCGCCAGCCCTGGCTCGCAAGACCTTAGGAACTGTGAGTACGTTGGCATGGGGGTTCTGGTTGGTCTAGCTGAGGATGATCTGATGATTCTTTGTGTTAGGGGCGGCGTGGTTGATGCATTTATGTTTAATGGCCAGAGTTTTGAAGATGACCCGTTCTTTGATAGGCAGCCAGTGGGCTTGTTTCCTGGCAGCTGTTATGTGGTCTCTTCTGGGGATTCCAGTGGCAGCCTGAGTGCGTAGTTCTGGATGGTTTGGAGTTTTTGATATTCTTTGCAGAGATTCCAGCAAAGAGGACGTTGCAGTAGTCAAGTCGGATGCTCGTTATGGATCTAGCGATGGTGAGGCAGTTTTGCTTAGTCCGGAATGATCTGGATGTATTAAGCAGCTTGGAATGGTATGCTGCAGAGGATGCAATGGTGTTTACCTGTCTAGTCAAGGAGAGTTTGGATTCGAGGTAGACTCCGAGGGTTTTACCAGCCTGAGAGTCTATGATTTGGGTGTTGTCAATAGTGAAGACACAGGGCCTCATTACCCGGTAGGCGGTGAGCCATGGCGCTGTTAGCGCCATGGCTCATGCCGGTAAAATACCGGCACCGCCTTGGCGGAAAGGGGATTTACCGCCCCATTCCAAGGTTGGAGGGGCGGTAAATCCCCTTTCCGCCATTGCCCTTCCCCATTCCCATTTCTGCCCCATAGGGCTCTATGGGAATGGGGAAGGCGGTAATTACGGCACCGCAATTTTGCGGTGCCGTAATTAGCTCCGAGGTCCCTTAGCGGGTTGGATTTTAACGCCTGCAAAAAGCAGGCGTTAAATCCCCCAACCCACAAAGGGACCTCGTAGTAAGGCAGTAGGGATTTACCGGTACCGGTATTTTACTGGTACCAGTAAATCCCTACCGCCATCCGTCTAATGAGGCCCACAGTATTGGTTATCGAGTTTCTTTAAGGTTTCAGTTGATCCAACTAATAATAGTTCAGTTTTGTCTCTGAGCACAGCCAGTTCTCTGCCATCCAAGCTAGGGTTTTGGTATCAGACTCATAGTCACCGGACAGGGGCAGGAGGACTTGTGTGTCGTCTGCGTAGTTCATATATGAAATGCCCAACGACTCAAGGATGTTGAAGAGTGGCCTGGTGAAGATGTTATATGGGGCCGGGGAAATGCAAGAGCCCTGTGGCACTCCACACTAGATAATGCCAGGTTGCACACAGACTTGGCAGAGGGTTCTGTGATTAACAAGGTCAAAAGCCGCCGATAGGTCCAGGAGGAGGAATAGGACTGGTTTGCCAGAGTCTCTGATGTCGTCCATTTGGTTGTTTATGTTGAGTAAGGCTGTTTCTGTTCTGTGACCTGGACGAAAGCCTTACTGGCGGAGGCCGAGGAGGCTGTTTGCTTTGAGGAACTGCTGGACTTGAAGGTAGGCTGCTTTGTCCAAGATCTTTAGCAAAAATGGGACAGCCGTTATTGGTCTGTAGTTGCCAGAGGAGGTTGGGTCGAGCATATGTTTCTTTAGGAGGGGGCGCACCCAAGCTTCTTTGAGGCAGGCTGGGATGGACCCTGAAGAGAATGAGGCACTAATAAAGGCGGTGAGGAAGGGAGCAAGGGTAGAAGCGCAGTCTTTGATGAGGGGGGGCCGGGCATATGTCCCCTTTACATTTTGAGGGTTCAATGGTATTCAAGATGGCGATGACGTCCTGTTCGTTGACATCCTTGAAGGAGAAGAGGGGTGTACCACTAGTGTTGTGAGGTCAGAGGTTTGGTGCGGGTGGCTTAGTGTCTGTTGGTTGGCTTGGATTTTGTTGTTCAGGGTGTCGAGTTTGCTACACATTGCAGATTGGATGCTGTTGCACCAGGCTTCATCTTTGGTGATGGCCTGTGGGGGAGGTGTAGTTGATTCTAGTTCCCTGAAAATTGTGAAGATCTCTTTGCTGCCTGATTTGGTGTTTGCGATTCTGTTTTTGAAGGATGTGGCTTTCACCTTGATAATTGCTTGTTTGTAGTCTTTGGCAAGTTTGCTAAACTCTAGCTTGGCAGAGTCGCAGTGATTGGCTTTCCAGGTAGATAGTGCTTCCCACTTATTGGTGCATAGTTCAAGTAGCTCAGGCGAGAACCAGGCGTTAGTGTGCTTGCTGTGTTTGGCTTTCCTGGCAGTTAGCGAGGCAATGGTGTCGATAACTTGTTTTAGAGTGATGTTGAAAGTTTATGCTAGTGTTTCTGGGTCTTTGGAGAAGGGTGGTTTGAAGGTGGGCACTGCGAGGTGTGGTAGAAGCCTTTCTTTGGTAAATTGGTGAGAGCTCGTAGTGACAGCAGGAGGGAGGGGTGTTATGGGCTGGTGCACTGTCTTAGGCGTTGAGAGGTTGAATAGGATGAGGTGATGGTCAGTCAGAGGGAGGGGGGAGTTAGCCTTGATGGTGAGTGGGCAATTGTGGTGTGCTATCCAATCAAGGGTACAACCCTTGATATGTGTGGGGTCAGTGATGGCATGTTGAAACCCTAGGGTTCCGAGAGCATTATCCAGTGATTTGGATGGAGCGTCTTTGGGGTCCTTTAAGGCCAGGTTGAGGTCTCCTAGGAGGATGGCCTTTGTGGATTTTTTTTAGATTGTTGGAGAGGAGGTGCATCAGGGTTGCCTGGAAATCAGCTATGGGACCGGGTGGGTGATATACAATATGGAGGGTGATGGTGCAGTTAGGAGAGAGGTTAAGTTTGATGGGTAGATAGTCACTGTTGTTCTCAATTGTCCTTTCCACCTTTCTAATGGGAATGGATTCTATAGCTATGCGGGCGACACCACCTCCTTTCAGGTGTTGGCGTTCCTGTCGGAATATGGTGTACCCTGCGGTAGTGCTAAGGATAGGGCCGGTTCAGAGGCTTCTTCGAACATGGTTTCAGTGATAATGAGGAGATTTAGATTATGAGTGGTGATAGGTTGTGCATGTAAAGGGCATGTGCAAGGAGAGAATGTGCATTGATGAGGGCGAAGCTGAGCGGGGAGTGCTGTGCCATACCTGAGTGGGTGGAGTGGGGGGTTTTGTTAACAGTGGGCAGGGGAGTAGTTGCTTCAATCATCTTGTGCGTTGAGCCAAGGGGGGTGTGACGTGGGGTGGCGGTCTGGAGGTGCTAACAGTGTGATGTTCAACCTTGGTTGATGCAGTATCAGGTATGTTCTCATAGTTTGATAGCATGGGGGCTTACATGGTTTGGCATGTTGGTGGCATGAGGCTTCAGAGGTTCAGTTGCAGGGTGTGTGTCACGTTCACCTTACCTCCGCTGGGGTATCAGAAGTCTCCGTTCCGATCCTTCTCTTGTCTGCCTGCTAGGAGGACTGTGTCTGTTAGGGGAAATCAAGAGAATCCGAGGGTGAGAGTTGGACCTAGTGTAGGCAATTCCCTCCCTACTCTCCCAGGCCCCTCTTTTATGAATCTTTCCCCACCATGCATGTGCTCAGCTTTGGAATTTAGAAGGCTAGCTCTCCATGCTGCTTTCGAGCAATAGCAGGGGCGCAATAGACCGATCCCACCAGTTGCTTCACTGAATGGCTCCACCCAGGCCTGCTGTGACTTGAGGAGTTCTATGCGCTTTTGAACTTTTCCTGCTTTATGTCTTGCCCAATGTCTTTACCAGCCCTTGCTGGCTGTTTACTTGTCCATTCTTTACTTGCAGCCTTTCTGAGCCCGTGGCTGTTCACTCATATGTCCTTTACGTGTGTGTTCCTTTCCTTCTTGCTAGTGGTAACCTTGTCTTCTGTTGATGTCCGTTACGTGTGTGTTCTTTTCCTTCTTGCTAGTGTTAGCCTTTTCTTCTGTTGATGTCCGTGGCTAACTAACTTGTGTTTATGTCTTTCTTGTCCTTTCACTTTCATTTGTCCTATGTAAAATTCATTCTTTGTGTTTCTTCTTGTTCCAGAGGAAGTCCGGAACCGAGAGGAGGGGCAGCGCCTGAAGCGGAGCCCTGGATCCAACGTGGGTGAGCTGGTTTTGAATGCTGGCAACCGCGCCTGTAGCCGGCCAAGGATCTGACATGGGTGGAGCTGGTTTTGAATGCCGGCAGCCCCTTCTGCAGCGGGATGTGTATCCGACGTAGGACAGGTCCAGGTAAGTACGGCGTAGGAGCGGATACAGGAACGAGGAGCCGGCTACTGGAGATGATACCGGGGCCAGAGAAGCAGGGCGAGCTTGCTGCTGTCTTACTGACAGATACAACGCAAAGCGTGGATCGGAGCCTGGGTGTGGCTTAAATAGTCAACCACACCCAGGGATTGAAGAACTAGACTGCAGCTTCTAGTACACAGCTTACACTTGTCTCCTCCATATTAGATTGTAACTGGATCCAAGAGCGCCAAGCTCTGGTCCAGCTGGGTTCCCTGGTGCTAGTGAAATACCGGAATTGGCCAAACCCATGGGGAGCACTAGGAACATGTATGTGTGGTTGTATCTAAAGATTGGTGAAAGTAAGGGCAGGAAGAGTTGTGACAGTACTCCCCCCCAAAGACCCCCTCAGGTTGGAAACCCCGGGTCCGGGTTTATCTGGATGTGAGCGATGGAATTTGGAATTTGTTAACTAATCGGGGGGCATGGACATGTTCACTAGGCTCCGAGGACCGTAACCTTTCCACTCAATCAAATAATACAGTCTGGATTTGACGACTTTGGAATCAAGTATGTTTCTGACCTCGTATTCTAACTCGCCATCTATGAGTGTAGGTGTCGGGGGTGCTTGTACCCGTGTGTTAGGCTGAACAGGTTTTAGGAGGGAAACGTGGAATACCGGGTGGATTCGCACATTTGTCGGCAGGGTTAGCTTTAATGCCACCGGGTTGATGATCGACTCAATGATATACGGGCCTAGATACCTTGGACGACAAGTTCGGGGTCCTCGCAACAGGATATGTTTGGAGGCTAACTACTCGGCATCTCCAACTTGATACTTCAGTGCTGCTTTTCGATGCTGGTCGGCATATTTCTTCTGTTTTTCCTTGGTTTGTGCCATTAGTTCCACAGCCTTCTTAAATGCTTGTTTGCTGGTTGAATGTAAGGCTTTTACTGCTGGCATCTCTAACTCTTCGGGTGGGTCGAGGACTGACGTTTGTGGATGCCGCCCATACAGGATGTAAAACGGGGTTTGTCCGGTGGCGGAATGTTGCGAGTTGTTGTACGTGTATTCTGCAATACATAGGACATCTTTACAGGTGTTCTCAGATTGGTGGAGAAGGCATCTGAGGTATTGCTCAAGCGTTTGATTTGTGCGTTCTGTTTGGCCGTCAGTTTGAGGGTGGTGACTGGTTGATAGGCGTACGTCTATCTGGGCCAATTCACAACACTTCCACCAGAATTTAGAAACGAACTGACTACCGCGGTCGTAAATTACGATAGTCGGCAAGCCATGCAATCTGACAATTTGTTCGAAGAAAGTCTTTGCCAAGGTGACTGCTGTGGGTAGTCCCTTCAGTGGGATAAAATGGGCCATTTTTAAAAACAGGTCCACCACAACCAGTATGGTATTGTAGCCATTACAGTACGGAAGATCAGTAACAAAATCCAGAGAAAGAGTGTGCCATGCCGTAGGTGGAACTGCTAACGAGCGTAGGAGGCCTGCTGGTTTCTGTTTTTAGGACTTATTTTGCGCACAGATACCACATGAGAGTACAAAATGAACGACATCTCTCCGCCATGTAGGCCACCAATAGGTTCTTTATATCTTGGCTATGGTTTTGGCTATTCCAGGGTGTCCTTCCAGTAATGTGTCGTGATAGGTGGTAATGACTTTTTCTCGCTGGGTTTCTGTCGGGAGGTATATACGCTCTTGGAAGCATGGCAAACCATTACAAAGTGTGTGTTGATCGTTCTTGATGCTCCATGCTTGAAGTTCTTCCTCCTTCATGTGACGCAAGATATCGTTCTTCAGATCATCCAGTGGTGCAGGTGTGCTGCCCCTAGTATTTTGCTTTCTGGTATTATGGCGATCGGTCTATTTGGTCGTATCCGTTGTCTCCATCGCCCAATCGCGATAGTGCATCAGCTTTGCCGTTGCGCACACCTGGCCGGTATGTGATGACATAGTCATATTCCGCAAAGAATAATGCCCAGCGGAGCTGACGCGATGATTGTGCCTTAGCTGACTTCAGGTATTGTAAATTGCGATGGTCAGTGATAACGGTGACCGTATGTCGGGCACCCAGGAGGTAATGCCTCCATTCCCGGAAAGCTCCTTTGATTGCCAAAAGTTCTTTATCGGTGATTGCATAGTATTTTTCAGCTGGTGAGAATTTCCTTGACCAGAACGTGCCGGATGTAGCTGGCCGGTGTCTGGGTCTTTCTGCGAAAGAACTGCACCCATGGCGGTACTGGAGGCATCTGTCTCGACTATGTAAGGAAGATCGGGTCATGGGTAGTGCAAAATTGGTGCTGTGATGAACTTTGATTTCAGATTTTGGAAGGCAGTTTCTGCCTCTATGGGCCAGTCAAAGCATTTGTTTTTTCGTAGCAAGGAGGTGATCAGATAAACGGCCTGAGAAAAGCCTGCTCTTTCTGAAAGACATCTTGATAATAAGCATATGCGAAGGGCAGCACACCTAGGAGACCAAGAACTTCTTTCTTTCTTGGGGAACCTTGTCTTTCACGCTCCTGCATCACTGTGTCTTTGTAACGGGAACCAAAGCACTCCTTGGAGAAGGTTAACACCCTTGCTCGCCAATCGATTTGCAGGTTGTGGGCCTCCAACCATGGAATCCCAGAATCATACGAAACTGAGGGGCACTTATTAGGTCGAAAGCAATGTCTTCTCTGTGACCCTCCTGGCAAAGGAGAGTTACGACTTCTGTACAATGGGTTACTGGCCCAGAGGACAACTGAGTACCATCTACCGCCGTTACATTCTCCGACATAGCCTTTGCGTGGGTGAGAAGACCAATATGGGCCGCAAGATCCTGATCAATGTAGTTGTCTACTGCCCCGCTGTCTATGTATGCTCGAGGGCATGCATGCGAGAGGGCTGTTGCTGGCTAAGCAAGATCACTGGGATGACGAGATGAGAGGTCTGTGAATCCTTCCCCTTGCTCGACAAACAGACCTCTACGTCTGCCAGGTGTTGGAGTTTTCTGAGTCGGGCTTAACTTCCTCAGCGTCCAATGCTCCTAACATCCTCCTGGGTGGTTTCATCGGGCAATCCCGCAGGAAGTGTCCCGTCTTGCCGCAGTACAAACACAGTTGATGTTGATGCCTTTTCTCTCGTTCCGCCTTTGTTAAGGGACCCGTACTCCGCCGATTTGCATGGGTTCTGGGTGGCTCTCTGCTGTTTGACGAGGTTGTGATTCTCGGGGGCGCACTAACATGGTTCATCCTTCTGATCGGGCTCGGTCTGCCTTCCGGTCTTGCTGTCTGTGATCCAGCTGTACCACGAGGTCGATAAATTCCGCACTATCGTCTGGAGGATTCACTACTTGGGCAAGAACGTCTTTTAATTCCCCCCTAATCCTCGATGAAAGAGTGTGGTCCTCTTTTCCTCCAGCCAGTTAGTTTCAGCCACTAATCTGTTAAATGTGGCTATGTATGTTAACAGATCTTGGTTTCCCTCTCGTAGGGACAGAAGTTCATTGTCCAGAGTTTGGCCCCTCGTGCGGCAGGCAAACAACTTCTCCAACTCTCGTTGAAAACCCGTGAAATTACGTAACAAGGGGTCATCCCGTATCACTAGAGGAATGGACCAGTCTGCTGCACTACCCCCCAAATAGGACAAAACGAAGGCAACTTGTGACTGTTCATTAGGAAATGCTCCTGGTCTGCATACGAAATGTAAACAGCACTGATTCATAAAGACCGTGAATTTGTTAGGATCTCCAGAGAATCATTCGGGTGGAGCTAAGGGTACCGCCCCTGGAAGAACTACCTGCACCGGGGCTGTTGATGGGATGGCAGAAGGCTGATTGCCTGGCAATGGGGCTTGTCCAGCTTGATGCTGCAACATTTGTCATGCTATTTCCTCAGTTCGGTCTCTATTAACAAATAGTTCCTGCCGTAAGGCGTTTGTCTCTTGTCGGGCGGCATGGACCTCGGCCTGTAACTCCCCTAATAGTTGTGCCAGTTGATCAGTATCAGAGGTCTCCATGATACCCGGGCAGAGGTGTTCCAAGTAGGCTTTGCGTTCTGTCACGCTCACCTTAACTCCGCGGGGGTATCAGGAGTCTCCTTTCCGATCCTTCTCTTGTCTGCCTGCTAGGAGGACTGTATCTGTAGGGGGAAATCAAGAGAATCCGAGGGTTAGAGTTGGACCTAGTGTAGGCAATTCCCTCCCTACTCTCCCAGGCCCCTCTTTTATGAATTTGCCCCACTATACATGTGCTCACCTTTGGAATTTAGAAGGCTAGCTCTCCATCCTGTTTTCGAGCAATAGCAGGGGCGCAATAGACTGATCCCACCAGTTGCTTCACTGAATGGCTCCGCCCAGGCCTGCTGTGACTTGAGGAGTTCTATGCGCTTTTGAACTGTTCCTGCTTTATGTCTTGCCCAATGTCTTTACCAGACCTTGGTGGCTGTTTTCTTGTCCATTCTTTACTTGCAGCCTTTCTGAGTCTGTGGCTGTTCACTCATACGTCCTTTACATGTGTGTTCCTTTCCTTCTTGCTAGTTTTAACCTTGTCTTCTGTTCATTTCCGTTACGTGTGTGTTCTTTTCCTTCTTGCTAGTGTTAGCCTTTTTTTCTGTTGATGTCCGTGGCTAACTAACTTGTGTTCGTGTCTTTCTTGTCCTTTCACTTTCATTTGCCCTATGTAAAATACGCTCTCTGTGTTTCTTCTTGTTCCAGAGGAAGTCTGGAACTGAGAGAGGGAGGCTGCGGGGCCGTGCCAGAGGAGGGGCAGCGCTTGGAGCGGAGCCGCGGATCCAACATGGGCGAGCTGGTTTTGAATGCTGGCAACTGCGTCTGTAGCTGGGCCACGGATCCGACGTGGATGGAGCCGGTTCTGAATGCCGGCAGCCGTGTCTGCAGCAGGCCGTGGATCCATTGTGGGTGGAGCTGGTTTTGAATGCCGACAGCCGCGTCTGCAGCGGGCCCGCGGATCCGACGTAGGACAGGTCCAGGTAAGTACGGCATAGGAGCGGATACAGGAACGAGGAGCCGGCTACTGGAGATGATGCTGGGGCCAGAGAAGCACAGTGAGCGTGCTGCTGTGTTACTGATAGATACAACGCAAAGCGTGGTTCAGAGCCTGGGTGTGGCTTAAATAGTCAACCGCACCCCGGGATTGAAGAACTAGACTGCAGCTTCTAGTACACAGTTTACACTTTTCTCCTCCATGTTAGATTGTAAGACCGCCATGGGTGCAGTGGATCCAAGAGCGCTAAACTCTGGTCCAGCTGGGTTCCCTGGTGCTAGTGAAATACCAGAATTGCCTAAACCCATGGGGAGCTCTAGGAACATGTATGTGTAGTTGTATCTTAAGATTGGTGAAAGTAAGGGCAGGAAGAGTTGTGACAGTGTGTGTGTGTGGAGGTCAGTAACAGCAATTGGCTTGTTGGTTGCAGAGTGCACAGGCGAGGCACTTACAGTATTCAACATTTTGGGAACATGGTTCATAGCAGGGGCATGTACATCAATCAACATTTTGGGAGCAAGGCGAATAGCAGGAGCATGTACATCAATCAACATTTTGGGCACATTGAGCATTGCAGGAGCATGTATATCAGTAAACATTTTGGGTGCATGGGTCATTGCAGGAGCATGTACATCAATCAACATTTTGGATGCATGGAGCATTGCAGGAGCATGTATCTCGGTCAACATTTTGGGTTCATGGGGCGTTGCATGAGCGTGTACATCAATCAACATTTTGGGCGCATGGGGCATTGCAGGAACAAGTACACCAACCAACATTTTGGGTGCATGAAGTATTGCAGGAGCATGTATATCAGTCAACATTTTGGAAGCAGGGTGCTTCGTGGTAGCCTTGGCCTGAATAGGCCAGTTAGTGGCATAGAGTGTCGTTGAGTCCCTTGTGACTAAGGTCTGGTTAGTGCATTACAGATATACAGACAGGGTTTAGGTTCTGCCATATTATTACAGGTGCTCCCACTTTGAGAAGAAGTTTGTGTTCGGGAAGATCACAGGGATTTCAAGTCTTCAAGAACTCAACGGGGTTGTGGACTGCGTCATGACTTTGAACAACTGAGTTTACATATTTGTTACTCCATTTGGACTACTACAAAAGAATGACTAAGTATCTCATTGATTACGACAGCCATGTTGTTCATTGTTGTTAAAATGGCACACTCACATAACCATTCTGTAGATTTCTCCATTCGATTTTTTTTTGTCAGGGTACATTTTGGATGTGAGGTCTGCTAGGGAATTGATGACTGTGCCTAGGTTGGAAGGGATGACAATCTTGCTCTCAAATACAGTATACTTTCAGTTGCCAATTTTAAGAAGCAATTCAGAAACATACTTTATGATGAAGATTTAAATTGTGAATTTTTACTTTTCTTACATCTTCGATTTGTGAAATATGGGTATCCTTCAAAGCATTTTCACCCCCCTATTCTACCTTCCTTATCTGGATTTTTGGAAAATGGTCAAACACATGTTTCTCTATTTTTGAAGAAGAATCTAAATACCAATTTGCACGCCTGTAACAACTTTGGTTTTTGAGATATATGTATCCTCATAACATATTTCACAGATCCTTTTCACCCCCTTAGGGATGGAATTTTGTGAACTCCTTCCTAAGTGGGTGCCACATTCCTAGGTTAAACAGTCTGAGCTGGGCGTTGATGAGTCAGTCAGTCAGGACTTTTTCTATTATATACATAGATGGGGAGAAGACCTAAAAAGTGTATGTTTGAATAGAAATTGAATAATGCAGCCTTGGAAGTGGTTGATACATATACTTACTTAGGTCTTCCAATGAAATATTCTGCATCTGTATCTTTTTATGGAAATATTTATTCTAGGAAGTTTATAAGTGGCTGTTAAATTAAACATTGTATGGCCAGAAAGGGTGGTAACTCTTTTGATGGGCTATAAGAAACCTACAAACTGTCTGTTACTTCTGGCACATTGTATGGCCTTGAACCCCTCTCTTCTCGTCATGTGTCTTGACTGGAGGCTTTTGAAGGAAAGGTGTTACGTTCATTGTTGAGCCTTCCTATTTGTGTCCCTGTTGGTTCTTGGTGGATAAATACGTGTAAATGATATGCCAAAGTTATCGTGGGCCGAAGAGAGGCCTGACTAAATTTTTGATCTTTTGACCGACAACTCTTTACAAACTCAGGTCAATAGGGCATTTTGGGAGCTGGAGCATTTTGTGATGGATCATCTTAAAACTATGAATGTTGAGTTGGCTGATGACGACCAAAATTATAAGTGTATGCCACATTAAAACATAATACATTTATTTGGGATCAGTCTGAGAACTTAGAGAAACTTAAGTTTAAATCAAGATATGCTCATTATCCAAGATCATGTTTTAGTACGGCTGCCCCTGTAGCTTTCTCATAAAGCTTTGTAACTGGGTGCTTAGATGTTTTATTTTATATCTTTGTCTAAATAGTCTTCCTGTATTGGAATTTACAGGGCCATGGAAGAATATTACTCATGAATCCAGGAGATGCCGATTTTGCAATATTGAACTGGAAATGGCACGTCACATCCTTACTGATTGTCTACAACTAGCAGAGACGTATTGCAAGGGGTACAGTAATTTGGTATCTTCTCTGCAATTTATAACCACTGATCTGTTTCGGGCCAATATTTATACAGCCAATTCTTTGGTAATCACTGCTGCTTCATATTTTATTTGGAAAGTAGCTATTGGTCGCCATGGTGATCTATAGGAACTTTAGGTTTTGGCTTTTTGAAGAAACTGAATTGACTGATGTTATTAATGAAAGATCGATTTTTATCTTGTAAAAGTGTTTTATTGTCTCAGTGAGTATTTAAATATATTTATCTGTATGTTTATCGAGTTATGTATGACATGTACTTTTAATGTTTAAATTAGAGTTGTACAAAAGGTTTCTTGTTAAACCAGATGGACATAATACATGTAAACAAATAAAATTGACTTGATTGTTGGTAAAAAATGGTCTAGGAAATCCAAAACAACATTTTGTGATTTATTTCTCTTTGCTCCTACATCAACGTCGGCAATGTTTGCCACAGTTGGGTCATTGGAAATGTAAGCTTTGGGTTTGTAGATCATTATTTATGTCTCCAGTAGGGATGTTACTGGTAATGCATGTTTCAGTACATTCTAAAACAGTCTCAACACTGTTCCACAAAAGCTGGTGAATATATGGTGTTCCTCTAGATTGGTATTCTTTTCTCCAAAAGCAGTCTTCTACTTCTCCAAGTGGAGCCTAGAATTTGTTGCAAATCAAATGTTGCATGGCAATACAATGGTGGTGGAAGTAATGTGAAGCATTTACTGGATCTCAAGAACAGAGTTCTCCTGTGCTGTTTAAGTCTATTCCTTCTTTATTTTGATTTGCAGTGCATAGGAAGTCATGTTAATCATCCCATGCATATTCAGCACAACTGAGTGTTACAAACCATGTGGGGATATCTAGGTTCATTAGTATGCAGCAAATGTCATTGTGTTTTCGGAAGCAGAATTATTTTGCGCCATGCATATTTGCCAAGAATTTTGCAATACTTGACTCCAACACTTGATCTTTGCCTTTTATCTTTTAGAGTATTATACATATTTGTAAACTGGGTTTACATTTCTAGTATGTGTGCAATTCTTTAGCATAGAGTTGTTAAGTCACTTTCAGATAAAAGATGGAAAATGTATTCATTTTTTTTTATTGTGGATCTTCAGGATACATTCTGAGATAACGATACTCGGATGCACTGATTTGTATAGGTCTTTCATCAGGTCTTTCTCCATTTCCTGTGGGGAAGAGTAGTGAAAAACAGCATTCTTCTAAAATTTTTCATACACTCAATGGAGACCCTTTGGCTTGACATATTTGGTATGTTTCTAATGCATTTCTCATGGTGTCTCTTAAATGTAGTGGGTGGATTGTGTAGTGGTCAAGCATATTGTTAGGATCAACATGTTCAAAATGACCAGTTTGTGTTGTATCTGCATACATTTTGATTTCTTTTTTTATAGTTCTCTAGGTTAATATATTTGGAGTATTTTCAAAGTGTAGAACAGCCGACACGTGTTTCGACCTTTGGTCGTTATCAAGGCTGTACAAATCATTACATTCGTTCAATATATCATAAAAAAGAAAGAGAAAATTCAAAAAACCATACCATATAGTGCCAACATGTCAGATCAGGATATGGGAAAATTCACGCCATAGGCAAGATATAAAATGAAAATTCAAAGAAAAATAAACAAAAGTCAATAGTTTAGTTTTTCCACCAAAAATATAAATACATAGATAAATAAATATATTAATTCTGTATGTTCAACATAGTGTCCAATTACCATCTAATTATATAGTAATACTCAACCCCAATATATTGGTTACACAAATTACTGGTTATCACCCTGTGACGCCATTCCAACAAGACCAGAGTATATGTGAATGTTCCAAATACATCTTTGCACAATAAAGTTGCAACTTACCCTCTCTATGTCAATAGGTTATATCTTCTGTCTCTGTATAGTAGACCCTTTAGGTTAAAATTAAATAATATGAATTGCAAAAGCGTTTTATCCCATATTGTAACATGAATTAAAAATAAAAAATAAAATGTTCACCAACCTGAAAGTCTATGTTCCTAACATACCATATGTTCCAATGGTCTTAACACTCCAAAAAATTTTTATCCAAAATTGGCTTTCTCCTACAAAAATAATATATGTATTTTGGTAATGGTGCTTCCTAGGGTTAACTATAGATCCCCCATGTGTTGTCATTTCAAATATATTATTGAGCAGGATAATATTATATTGTGTTCAGTTCCCATATGCACATCATGAGTTACTAAAAGGACCTCTCTCAAACATACCAAAAGGATAGTTCAATATATCTTGTTTACAATTCTCCATAGGCTTACCTATACATGGGCTGGATCCCAGAACTTCAATATGCTAAGGGGGTCCCACAAGGTTGTCCTTCCATTTAAATGTATTGTCACTCGCGAAATCGCGGGCCGCAACGCGATGACGTCACGCGCACGCACGCGCGATGACGTCACGCATGCGCAATGACGTCACGCGCATGGCCGCGCGATGACGTCACGCGGACGTCCGCATGACGGCACCAAATAAACGCGCAATTAGCGTGATACGAACAAATATCATAGATTTTCCTAATTAGGAAAGCAACATTAAATTGCATCCAAGCATTTGTCACAGATTTCCCTGATTGGAGAAACATTAAATTGCCAATATATTTTATTCTTTGGCTAGTATCTATCAGTTACGACTACCCAATACTTTAAATCAGTAAAGCTACTTCCACTCGAATTTTACTTGCCGTATTAATTAGTAAAAAATGATACAATAGAACCACACCTAATTCTACACTTAAATCCTCATGATGTGTATACGTCCACCAAACACATACATTTCATTACATCCCTTAAATTATTTAAATGGTCTACGCTTTCACTGATGAGTACATGGGATCCTATAATTTCCGATCCCATATTTGCAAAACTCTGGTAAGGCTGGAACAACATCACAAGTTGCGATAATTACAATAGGTGACATTACTAATTATGTTAGTTACATTGATTTGTAAATCAGAAAGGAGAAAAATTGTCAATCATATTACTTTATAAGAAAACATGCATTTCGTGGTCCTGATTAAGACCGACTATAGTACTCCTGAAATAACAAATTAATTTGCTCTCTTGTTGCCTTAGTTTGAGCCTAAGATTTCCACCCCGTTTACCCATCTTCACTTGCATAAGACCAATAAATCTTATATCCTCCTGGCTATCCAACTGATGTTGCAGCTGCCAATGAATGGACATTGGTGTCGTAGGATCACTACTCTTTAAACTAGCCAAATGTTCCCTTACTCGTATTCTCAGTTGCCGAATAGTACTACCAATATAAAGCTTACCACATGTACATATAATGGCATAAACGACAAAGCACGTTTTACAGTTAATAAACTGCTTGATCTTAATTGTCATTGCATTATCATCTGTAAAGGAGTCACAATTAACATGCGCATATTTACATTGGTTGCAATTGCCACATTTAAAAAATCCCTTCTTGCCTTTAAGCCAAGTACCTTCAGTACTATTTGTCTGAACATCCAAAAAGGAGGGACTCAACTTCTGTTTGATACTGTGTGCTCTCGTGAAAATAAATTTGGGTTTCTCAGTCAAAAAGGGTAGCAGATCCTTATCAAGTCTCAAAATATCCCAGTGTCTGGACACCATTTTATACAGTAAGGATGAGTCTTGCGAAAATTGAGTTATTATTGAAATACAGTCACTCTCAGGTTTCTCTTTCACACGGTCACATAAAAGCTCCAATTGACTACACTCTTTGTACTTGTCTGCCGCTTTCTTAATACATTTCAGGTTATATCCTCTCTTTTGGAATCTTTGCGTGAGCAGATCAGACTCCCTCTGATAATCCAAATCTAAACTGCAATTTCGCCTGGCCCGATAAAATTCCCCAGCCGGGATATTATCGATTGTTGATCTCCGATGACTACTTTTTGCATACAGTATTGAATTGACTTCTGTTGGTTTACGATATGTGTGTGTTTCAATTTGCCCATTATTCACAAAAATGTGCAAGTCTAGAAAGTCAATGCTTTGTGGGCTCACTAGACCTGTAAACCTAATACCAAATTTGTTATGATTGGTGTGTAGCACAAAGGTGTCATATAAAGCAGGAGACCCTTTCCATACAATTAGAATATCATCTATATATCTTCTCCATGCTATTAGATTCGTTTGAAAGATCTCCTGATTGTAAATATGTGTTTCTTCAAATTGGGCCATAAACAAGTTCGCCAAGGATGGCGCAAATTTAGCACCCATGGCCACTCCCTTGGCTTGTGCATAATACTGTCCATTGAAAATGAATACATTATTTCGCAAAGTAAATTTAAGAAAACTCTTAAGCATTTGTATATGCTGCATATAAGAAGCAGAAGAATTCCCAAAGGTGTAGTCAATTGTTTGAACTGCTAGATCATGATCTATGCTAGTATAAAGCGCTGAAACATCAAGGGTAGCCAAGAGATAGTCTGATTCCCACTTGAAGGATTTGAAAAATTTCAAAACATGTGCACTATCTCTAACATAAGATTTCATTTTGAGAACATGGGGTTTTAAGGCTTCATCCAAATATTGGGACATACCCTCCGTAAAATTCGAGTGGAAGTAGCTTTACTGATTTAAAGTATTGGGTAGTCGTAACTGATAGATACTAGCCAAAGAATAAAATATATTGGCAATTTAATGTTTCTCCAATCAGGGAAATCTGTGACAAATGCTTGGATGCAATTTAATGTTGCTTTCCTAATTAGGAAAATCTATGATATTTGTTCGTATCACGCTAATTGCGCGTTTATTTGGCGCCGTCATGCGGACGTCCGCGTGACGTCATCGCGCGGCCATGCGCGTGACGTCATCGCGCATGCGTGACGTCATCGCGCGTGCGTGCGCGTGACGTCATCGCGTTGCGGCCCGCGATTTCGCGAGTGACAATACATTTAAATGGAAGGACAACCTTGTGGGACCCCCTTAGCATATTGAAGTTCTGGGATCCAGCCCATGTATAGGTAAGCCTATGGAGAATTGTAAACAAGATATATTGAACTATCCTTTTGGTATGTTTGAGAGAGGTCCTTTTAGTAACTCATGATGTGCATATGGGAACTGAACACAATATAATATTATCCTGCTCAATAATATATTTGAAATGACAACACATGGGGGATCTATAGTTAACCCTAGGAAGCACCATTACCAAAATACATATATTATTTTTGTAGGAGAAAGCCAATTTTGGATAAAAATTTTTTGGAGTGTTAAGACCATTGGAACATATGGTATGTTAGGAACATAGACTTTCAGGTTGGTGAACATTTTATTTTTTATTTTTAATTCATGTTACAATATGGGATAAAACGCTTTTGCAATTCATATTATTTAATTTTAACCTAAAGGGTCTACTATACAGAGACAGAAGATATAACCTATTGACATAGAGAGGGTAAGTTGCAACTTTATTGTGCAAAGATGTATTTGGAACATTCACATATACTCTGGTCTTGTTGGAATGGCGTCACAGGGTGATAACCAGTAATTTGTGTAACCAATATATTGGGGTTGAGTATTACTATATAATTAGATGGTAATTGGACACTATGTTGAACATACAGAATTAATATATTTATTTATCTATGTATTTATATTTTTGGTGGAAAAACTAAACTATTGCCTTTTGTTTATTTTTCTTTGAATTTTCATTTTATATCTTGCCTATGGCGTGAATTTTCCCATATCCTGATCTGACATGTTGGCACTATATGGTATGGTTTTTTGAATTTTCTCTTTCTTTTTTATGATATATTGAACGAATGTAATGATTTGTACAGCCTTGATAACGACCAAAGGTCGAAACACGTGTCGGCTGTTCTACACTTTGAAAATCAAAATTAAAAATATATTTGACAATTGCTATGTAACTTGAGGAACTTTTGTACTTATTCAGAAGAACTTTAGCATTAATGATAATAGGTCTTATAATAAGCTGTTGGTGTGAGCGCGAGATATCCTCCCGAACTCTGATTTCTTTGTCTACTTTGTACAAACTTTGTGGGAAGTTTGAGGGAGTGATATCACTTGCTGCCGACCCCTCCGTATTTTCATTATATATATAATTTTTTTTGAAAATTGAGAGTGGAAAAGAGCGCACGCAACTTGTTAGCGATCCCACAACTTTTTGTATTTCTGTTTTGATTCGCTCTGTGTGCCTGCTGAAATCCACTACTGATGATGGCAGATTACATGTGTAATAGGGATGAAGACCGAGCAGCTCTTTTTGCACCAAGGGGGAGCATGTCGAACCCTTTTAAGAGTAGCTACACTACAGCAGAAACTCTCAAACAGAAATTTATTAGATTGGAACGTTTGTCGAAAAAAGAAATTAATAAGTATTGGGAACTTGCGTCTTTGATGAATTATTTAGAAAATAGTATTATCCCTCGAGGTTTGAGAGTTTTGATTTTTCCCAATTTTGACAATGATGAGGATGCTGATCTGGCAGATGATTGGGAGAAGAATCTGAATCAGAGTTCTAAAACTATGTTGGAATTACTAATTACCCATGCTACAAGAGAGCATAAAAGAGTTATAATATTAATTAATAAACTTAAGGAAGAAATAAAAACTATGCCAAATGCAGAAACTACTAAAATCAAAAATTATGAGAAAATGAATGAAATCTTGCGAGAATATCAAGATGATATTAAATTGAGGAAATTTAGAAAGTACTTCAGAGATGATAAGGATTACAGACAGGAACGTGTATATACTTTTCAAGCTAAATATGATAACATAATACCACAAACTAGACCTAGGTCTTCCAACACTACACCTGCCAGCTCAGATCCTGATTCAGAGGAAGAAGTTAGAGAAGGTGAAGCTAATAATCAAGAAGATATAGAATCCACACGCAGTGGAGGCCAAAGTTTTTTAGAACAAATTCGCAGACACAAAAAGGGAAACACACGATTCATAAATTCAAAACAAGTCAGATTTACAATACCACCAATAGGCACTACACCAATACCAGGTGCCACACAAGGGGCAGGAGAGGGGGCAAGCGGAAGCGGGAGTGGAAGCTCCGACGAAGATCAGGGTCAGCCAGGAATTCTGACCAGATCGAGCAGCAAGAAACGTCAGATGAACTAGTGAATTGTGACTTGGTTATTAATTTATCAGATAAATGTCTTTCGGAGGCTGAACATGCTGTGTTCAATAAAGGGTTTTCTTTTGCACCAGGTGTAAGAACAGATTTTGTGAATTTTCAGATAGATATTTTTAAATTTATAAGGAAATTAAAACTGAAAAAATTCTTTGCCACACAGGTACAAATATTTCAACCTAAGACCACTCTGAGCCCACTTAGTTCATATACTATATCAGATATTCATAGTATTACCACCTTGACTGCATTAGCTCAAGAAAGTACAGTGGATTTTGAATCTATTTGCACATCACTTGGTGTTAACACTAGACACCTTAATCTCAAAGAATTGAAGCTTAAGTCCAAATTCACACCTAATCTAGGAACAGAGAATGTAATTGAAACCTTCCATAAGGCAATCATTAAGGATATATACAAGCATATGGATAGCAGATCCAATAAAATAAAGCGACTTAAAACCAATATGAGTCAAGAGGATTTGGTAGCTTTAGAAGCTTTAATGAATGATAAGAGCATAACCATTAAAGAAGCGGATAAGGGGGGCAACATTGTGGTGATGAATACGCAGGATTATATAACTATGGCAATGTCTCATTTAAATACTCCACGATGTTACACCCCTCTAAAATCTAATCCAACGAAGAGAATTGTTTCTGAACATTTGGAACTAATTCAGTTATGGTATGATAGAGGCTTTCTAACAGAGGATGAAAAGAGTTTTTTGACCAATACGGAACCCACCATGCCCACTATGTATTTTTTACCTAAAATACATAAGAGTTATGAAACTTTACCAGCAGTCAGACCTATAATGAGTGGGATAGGGTGGGTCACGGAGGGTATGTCCCAATATTTGGATGAAGCCTTAAAACCCCATGTTCTCAAAATGAAATCTTATGTTAGAGATAGTGCACATGTTTTGAAATTTTTCAAATCCTTCAAGTGGGAATCAGACTATCTCTTGGCTACCCTTGATGTTTCAGCGCTTTATACTAGCATAGATCATGATCTAGCAGTTCAAACAATTGACTACACCTTTGGGAATTCTTCTGCTTCTTATATGCAGCATATACAAATGCTTAAGAGTTTTCTTAAATTTACTTTGCGAAATAATGTATTCATTTTCAATGGACAGTATTATGCACAAGCCAAGGGAGTGGCCATGGGTGCTAAATTTGCGCCATCCTTGGCGAACTTGTTTATGGCCCAATTTGAAGAAACACATATTTACAATCAGGAGATCTTTCAAACGAATCTAATAGCATGGAGAAGATATATAGATGATATTCTAATTGTATGGAAAGGGTCTCCTGCTTTATATGACACCTTTGTGCTACACACCAATCATAACAAATTTGGTATTAGGTTTACAGGTCTAGTGAGCCCACAAAGCATTGACTTTCTAGACTTGCACATTTTTGTGAATAATGGGCAAATTGAAACACACACATATCGTAAACCAACAGAAGTCAATTCAATACTGTATGCAAAAAGTAGTCATCGGAGATCAACAATCGATAATATCCCGGCTGGGGAATTTTATCGGGCCAGGCGAAATTGCAGTTTAGATTTGGATTATCAGAGGGAGTCTGATCTGCTCACGCAAAGATTCCAAAAGAGAGGATATAACCTGAAATGTATTAAGAAAGCGGCAGACAAGTACAAAGAGTGTAGTCAATTGGAGCTTTTATGTGACCGTGTGAAAGAGAAACCTGAGAGTGACTGTATTTCAATAATAACTCAATTTTCGCAAGACTCATCCTTACTGTATAAAATGGTGTCCAGACACTGGGATATTTTGAGACTTGATAAGGATCTGCTACCCTTTTTGACTGAGAAACCCAAATTTATTTTCACGAGAGCACACAGTATCAAACAGAAGTTGAGTCCCTCCTTTTTGGATGTTCAGACAAATAGTACTGAAGGTACTTGGCTTAAAGGCAAGAAGGGATTTTTTAAATGTGGCAATTGCAACCAATGTAAATATGCGCATGCTAATTGTGACTCCTTTACAGATGATAATGCAATGACAATTAAGATCAAGCAGTTTATTAACTGTAAAACGTGCTTTGTCGTTTATGCCATTATATGTACATGTGGTAAGCTTTATATTGGTAGTACTATTCGGCAACTGAGAATACGAGTAAGGGAACATTTGGCTAGTTTAAAGAGTAGTGATCCTACGACACCAATGTCCATTCATTGGCAGCTGCAACATCAGTTGGATAGCCAGGAGGATATAAGATTTATTGGTCTTATGCAAGTGAAGATGGGTAAACGGGGTGGAAATCTTAGGCTCAAACTAAGGCAACAAGAGAGCAAATTAATTTGTTATTTCAGGAGTACTATAGTCGGTCTTAATCAGGACCACGAAATGCATGTTTTCTTATAAAGTAATATGATTGACAATTTTTCTCCTTTCTGATTTACAAATCAATGTAACTAACATAATTAGTAATGTCACCTATTGTAATTATCGCAACTTGTGATGTTGTTCCAGCCTTACCAGAGTTTTGCAAATATGGGATCGGAAATTATAGGATCACATGTACTCATCAGTGAAAGCGTAGACCATTTAAATAATTTAAGGGACGTAATGAAATTTATGTGTTTGGTGGACGTATACACATCATGAGGATTTAAGTGTAGAATTAGGTGTGGTTCTATTGTATCATTTTTTACTAATTAATACGGCAAGTAAAATTCGAGTGGAAGTAGCTTTACTGATTTAAAGTATTGGGTAGTCGTAACTGATAGATACTAGCCAAAGAATAAAATATATTGGCAATTTAATGTTTCTCCAATCAGGGAAATCTGTGACAAATGCTTGGATGCAATTTAATGTTGCTTTCCTAATTAGGAAAATCTATGATATTTGTTCGTATCACGCTAATTGCGCGTTTATTTGGCGCCGTCATGCGGACGTCCGCGTGACGTCATCGCGCGGCCATGCACGTGACGTCATCGCGCATGCGTGACGTCATCGCGCGTGCGTGCGCGTGACGTCATCGCGTTGCGGCCCGCGATTTCGCGTGTGACAATACATTTAAATGGAAGGACAACCTTGTGGGACCCCCTTAGCATATTGAAGTTCTGGGATCCAGCCCATGTATAGGTAAGCCTATGGAGAATTGTAAACAAGATATATTGAACTATCCTTTTGGTATGTTTGAGAGAGGTCCTTTTAGTAACTCATGATGTGCATATGGGAACTGAACACAATATAATATTATCCTGCTCAATAATATATTTGAAATGACAACACATGGGGGATCTATAGTTAACCCTAGGAAGCACCATTACCAAAATACATATATTATTTTTGTAGGAGAAAGCCAATTTTGGATAAAAAATTTTTGGAGTGTTAAGACCATTGGAACATATGGTATGTTAGGAACATAGACTTTCAGGTTGGTGAACATTTTATTTTTTATTTTTAATTCATGTTACAATATGGGATAAAACGCTTTTGCAATTCATATTATTTAATTTTAACCTAAAGGGTCTACTATACAGAGACAGAAGATATAACCTATTGACATAGAGAGGGTAAGTTGCAACTTTATTGTGCAAAGATGTATTTGGAACATTCACATATACTCTGGTCTTGTTGGAATGGCGTCACAGGGTGATAACCAGTAATTTGTGTAACCAATATATTGGGGTTGAGTATTACTATATAATTAGATGGTAATTGGACACTATGTTGAACATACAGAATTAATATATTTATTTATCTATGTATTTATATTTTTGGTGGAAAAACTAAACTATTGCCTTTTGTTTATTTTTCTTTGAATTTTCATTTTATATCTTGCCTATGGCGTGAATTTTCCCATATCCTGATCTGACATGTTGGCACTATATGGTATGGTTTTTTGAATTTTCTCTTTCTTTTTTATGATATATTGAACGAATGTAATGATTTGTACAGCCTTGATAACGACCAAAGGTCGAAACACGTGTCGGCTGTTCTACACTTTGAAAATCAAAATTAAAAATATATTTGACAATTGCTATGTAACTTGAGGAACTTTTGTACTTATTCAGAAGAACTTTAGCATTAATGATAATAGGTCTTATAATAAGCTGTTGGTGTGAGCGCGAGATATCCTCCCGAACTCTGATTTCTTTGTCTACTTTGTACAAACTTTGTGGGAAGTTTGAGGGAGTGATATCACTTGCTGCCGACCCCTCCGTATTTTCATTATATATATAATTTTTTTTGAAAATTGAGAGTGGAAAAGAGCGCACGCAACTTGTTAGCGATCCCACAACTTTTTGTATTTCCATATTTGGAGTATTCATTGTGCTTATTGAGATACTGTGGGTCTTCTCTTACCTGGTTTAAGTTAACTACTTGTTGCCAATTTTTTATATATTTTGTTGGTACACCATTCACCAGTTGAATTAAAAATGGTTGTACTGGTCATATTACTCCTAGAGGTTCAATGTTTTCTTTGAGGTCCAATGTTAAACATATTATCTTGCCACGGATAACTATGCTGATGGAGGCAGTTTGGAATACTTGGGCTGTAATCATATAACAGTTTGGAATAGGTGTACTGTTTGAATTAGAAAATTACTATAACTGCAGTTAGAGAAAGAATTCTCCTGTGAGCAAATGTAAAGATGTGTGCGGATTGGTGCAGCAACAGAATTCCAAGTGGTAAACTGCAAATACCACAAACTGTAACAACTAATCCAGAAATTTGGTTCCATTGTGCCCCCATTTCTACATATATAAAACAAATTCAGAAGAAGATCTATAAAGTCCATTCCATGGTATTTGTATTGTGCAATAGCCCTAGTCTTAGTTGCCGACACGTGTTTTCAACCAACTGGCTTTCATCAAGGCATTTCTTTTGATATTCATAATAATATAGATACATTTTGGAGCCATAATTCCAACAGCAATCGTGTAGAAAGTGCATATATATATAAAACAATGCATAAAAACAAGTTGAAAACATGTATTGTGGTACATTGATATTCATATGTGAATAAGCATACAAATAGTTAAAATAATCAAAACAAAAATGAGAAAATGAATAGAGAGAAGAAAAGATGAAAGAAAAACAATTGATTAGGGCTGTACTCAATAAAATATGAAAAAAAACGTATTGTGTCTGAATCTATATTGGATAGAATGCATTTTGAGACATAATCAGGTTTTTGCTTTTACTTTACTTTATACAAGATTTTCTCTATAAACATTACAACAAACTTGTAATGGCTGCCTGATTGTACACTCACAATACAGACATTAATATCACTAGGAAATGAGGTCACGTGTATGCGGGATTACATCATCTGTCTAAATATAAATAATTCAAAATGGCGGCCTAACTGCATGCAGTATGCCACTATCATGCTGAATTGCAGTAAGAATAGGTAAGGAAGATGTACTTCAGACACAACAGTTTAATTAGCATGCTGCTTCTATGCGGATTAGATGAATTATTTTATATGTACAATTTCCCCAACAACTGAGTATTCACTTGTGTCTCTTTTAGGATGTTAAATATTTAGCAATGCCGTTAGCAGATGATTTAATTTTTAAATTAAAGACACATAAGATTAATATTTGGTAAGAACATTTATTCTACCTTCACACGTTTTTTGGCACAAATAATAATGTTAATAGAAGTCTTATGCTAGCTCTTAGCTTACATTTTTTAGAAGATTATACGGAATAAAGTTTGAAGAGAACGAGAACTCCACTGACACAAGCATGCCAGTGAAATTAGATCAATACTTTTAACTTTTGAGAGTTATGAGAATGGCAAGCCTTTTTTTTTATTACCATTGACACAATACATTTGTTATATTTGATTGACTACAGCACTAATCATTTGTTTTTCTTTTGTCTTTTCGTCTCTCTCTCTATTCATGTTCTCATTTTTGTTTTTATTATTTTAACAATGTGATTGTTTATGCTGATTCACATATGAATATCAATATAATGTAATAACATTTATAAAGCGCAAGCTATTGCCAAAAGCATCCCGGTGCTGAGAAAACAGCAAGGGGTAGAACCACTTTGGAAACTTCAACTAATACAAGAACTTAAAAAGATACGTTTTTAGAGGTTTCGGAAAGTCTAAGTGGTCATCAATGCTTCGCAGGTGATTTGGTAGCGAATTGCACATACCAGGTGCAAGGGTTGAGAAAGCAAGGTCTTCCAAGCGAATTTTCCGAAAACAAGAAACTATCAATAGTTTCTGAGATTCTGAGCGGAGACACCTAGAGGGGATGGAGGGAATTCGTTTTGTCTGCTAATACTCAGCACCAAGGTGATAAAAGACCTGATGGGTAATACACATGGTCTTAAACTCAATACTGCTACGCACTGGGAGCCAGTGCAGTTGTTGAAGAAGATCAAGAGAGTGGGAGATTTAACCCACTCCAAGGGCCAAATGAGCTGCGCATTCTGAAGAAGCTGCAGTCTAAGGATCAGAAAAGCAGGTTGGCCAAGGTAAATTCCATTGCAATACTCAATGGACCCAAGAATTGAAGCTGCAAACATTTTGGCTCGAGACTCAGGAGGGAGAAATGGCAACATCCTCCTCAAGACCTTTATCTTCAAAAACCCAGAATTGCATACTGATGCAATTTCCAGCTCCCCGGAACCAAAAGCCTGGACTTTAATGCTCAAACTTTTAACAGAGTTAAAAGGACCCAAAGAAACTGTCGGGAAGTCAGCGGTCCAGGTTGCCTGCGATTCAGCAGCACCTGTCACCATAATGTCAGTCTTTGCACCATTTACCTTGAGGCAGTTTTTGGGCATCCACTCCCCTGCTGCTGTAAGGCAGTTCCCCAGCTGAAATGGGGGGGGTCACTTTCTGGAGAGTCTAGCCAAAAAAGAAGCTGTGTGCCATCAGCATGGGGATAAAACCTTAACCCGTGCGACTGGATTAAATCTGCCAATGGACGCAAATACAGATTAAAGAGCAACAGGGACAAAGATGAATCTTGAGGGATCCCACACCTCAGGACCCTAACAGGATTGAAAAGGAAATAGTGAAACTGTCTGCGTGCACCCCGAAAGGAAGGATGTAAACCAAGCAAGAGGCACCCCTGAAATTCCTGCCCTCTTCAGGCCTTTCAACAGGATACCATGGTCAGTAGTGTCAAAGGCCGTGAAGAGGTCGAGCAAAATCAATACTCCAACCTCCCCATGGTCTTGAAGACACACCAGATCATCAAGGACCGAAATCATGACCAACTCCGTGCCTCTCATCGGGCAGAAGCCAGATTGAAACAGGTGTAACAGGGCATTGGATTCTAAATAGTGTGAAAGTTGAGGAGTCAAAGTAACCTCCATAACCTTCATGACACAGGGTAAAAGTGAGATTGGCCGATAGTTAGAGGCCAAAGCCGCATCCAGATGAGGCTTTTTTAGTAATGCAGAGACAAGAGCATGTTTCAAAGCCATAGGTACAAAGCCCAGCGAGAAAGAAGACTGCAATGCTTCTGTAAAAAGTGGAATAACCTCTGCCAGCAAAGACTTTAGCAGGAACAGGAACAGGAAGCTGATATCCGATCAGCAAAATGTTGAGATTTAACAGCCCGAATGGCTTCATGATAGCGAAACACCAACTGCTTATAGTTAAACTTGGAGGCTAGATCATATTCCAGTCTCCATTTACGCTCGAACTGGCGACATCATTGTTTCATACCTCTCAATTCTGCATTGAACCAGGGAGCTGATGGTTTAGCTTGGATTCTACTGGCTTTAATTGGTGCAATAGCATTAGCAACCTTTGTCATGGCATTCAGCTGGGCTGTACAAGGGTCCTGCTTCTCATTAGCAGTAACATCACTGGTTATTTCTATGAGAAGTTTAGCGGCAGCTGTAGGGGATGCCTTCCTCCAATGCCACTGTTAACAGAGAATATTAGGCATACAACTAGTAGAAGTGGCACAAGAAATGGTATAAGGAAGGACAAAATGGTCAGACCAGACAACTGGTAATGAAGTGGGTACTGCTTCCTGCTCTTTCTTTGATGAGAAAATCAGGTCCAGTACATTTCCCTTACAGTACAATGTACCGCAATACATTTTTGCAACTTGTTTTTTATGTAGTGTTATATATATATATATATATATATATATATATATATATATATATATATATATGCACTTTCTACACATGATTGCTGTTGAAATCAATGATCCAAAACCTATGCATATTATTATAATTATCTAAAGTAATGCCTACATAAAGACCAGATGGTCAAAAATAACTATGAATAAATAGCATGATACAAATACCATGGAAAGGACCTTATAGATCCTATTCTTAATTACTATATTTGATTTATATATGTAGTAATTGTGGCACAACGGAACCTTATTTTTGGATTAGCTGTTTGAATGTGAATATTCTCATATAGATTCAGTTATTGGAGTGCATTTGGAAGTGGGAATATTTTTAAATTATTATTGATAGCTCGAGATGGCAATTGGTTGTTACTAAGCTTATTATTGCAATATGTACATATCATATTATTAGATATGGGATGTGTTACGCTGTATTTTTTTTCTGCTGTTACATACAAGGCAAATTGGAACTATTCTGATTGCTCATTGTCTGCAATTCTGTTGGGCATATCTACTGTTTTTGTACTTTGCTTGTAGAAAGTTCTACGGCAACAGGCACACACTTAGTCTGGAAATTCAGTAGAGGAAATTTGAAACGTTGCCTATTTCCTTTTAGTATGTGTGAAAAAGTAGGCTACTGGTTAGGAATTGTTGTTCACTACTTTGTGAGTTAGTTGTGTTTTCTACTTTAGTACCAAAATATTTATTTTATATTGTATGTCATTTATTTGTTGGGAGACTTCTTGTGCTGTTTCAGTTAGTAGAGTGTCACTGAGTTTTTGTAATTCTAGAGCTGTACGTTTAGCACTGTACAATGTATGCTCAAAAGTGTGCATTGTTGAATGTTGTGTTACTACCATTATTATGTTATGAAAGGTGCTTTTACAGGATGCTCCTGCAAAGCTTAAAGAATGTGCTCGAGTCCAGTGTCGATGCTCACTGGACAGGAGTCCATGTTTTGTAAAGTTTTGATTTTACCTTTGCTTTTCTACTTTAACATATTGTTTTATTAAATGTCATTAACATTTGAGAGAATGTTGACACACATTGCATATTGAGCTGCACAACCGTGTGTACACTGGATGAACTATCTGAACATGAGGAGGATTTTGTTCAATATTTTTTGGGGAAGATTTTTGAAATATGGTTTCTTTTTTCATATAGTTTTTCCGACTATTTATTAGCCTCTGTCATGTGTAGCTATGGCAAATGGATGAGTTTTTCCTTGGCTTTACGCTTCTTCATTAAAGTATGGCTGTGTGCTAGTCGTGTGACAACATTCACTGGCACAAAAGGTGCAGAAATTATGTACATTGACATGGCACAGTTTTTAAATTTTTTAGTAATTTCTAAATCAATTTTGCTAATGCGTTCATTTTGTAAAAAACTACTATGAATACTTTTGTTTTCAGTTTGAACGTGCTGTCAATTATTGCTTATGGGACCAGTTTTCTTTGGTGTTTCACAGGTTTGGAACATGAGTTTTCAGATTTGTTAATGAGATGGGTGAGGACTTTAAGACTGAACAGTTTTTTCAAAGTTGATTTTTCAGAATTTTGTATTTGGACCACATTGACATTGGAAGATACGGTTTCCATGTCTGTTGTATTAGTTGGGGCTTATCCTCTGTAGAAATTGTTTTGAGAGGTAATTGTTTGCATTTCATTTTTATTGGAAGTGGAGGAATGCCACTCTTTTTTGTGGTTGGTGTGGTTCTACTTTCCTAGTTGAGAGTTATCTCTTCTTGTGCTTGTACGTTGTCTATGAATTGTTTTTCTGGAAAGTGAGTGTAAGCTCTCCCTTGTTTTTACCTGCCCAATATTTTCTTTGTTGTCTTTGGAGTTTAGAAGGAGGACTATAGTTTTTGGTATTGGTTGTTTTTTTAGCACATTTTAGAGTCATGAAGAGTGGGGTGTTAGTCAACTAAGAGTGCTTGTTTTAGGACTTATTAGAATATATGGAAGATTTCAGACATTATTTTGGAAATGGCAAACTATTAGCAAATGGAGATTGTTTTTGATCTATCTTGAGTTAGCCAATCAAAATGTTTGTAGTTTCGTCAATAAGTAAAGGTATTGACTTTATTCTGATAATTCAGAGTTTTAAAGCAGATGGAGAAAAAACAATGCAATTTCTAGGTAAGAGTTGTTTAAAAAGGAAAGTTATTGTTTTACAGTTTTTATTTTTTGCTGCATGTTGCTATTTAACATATGAAAGGGAAAGAGGCTAGGGAAAAAGGAAGAGGGATGAGGAGGAGGGAGGTTATGTAATGCCAAAGACTATTAATGGGGTATTGGGATGAAGAAGAGGCAGTTGGGGGCAAGGTTCCCTCCAAGCTGTGCGCATGTGCACTTGCCCAGGTTCCCTCTGGGTGCCGCTCAGAAGAGTTTTAGCATTGCACACAGACAATTCACACCTTCTCAAGAATGAATGAGGCACAAGTCACAGCATTTACCTGACATTTACTTTTTCTCTTACTGAAGCTAAATTATACTAATTAGTCTCTATATTCTGGTCTAGCCTATTTACATTACCTTAATATGCAAATCTGACCTTAAAACAGAATATACCCTCAAGAGGTTAAAACAGATATGGATATCTTGCTCCATGAAGAGAAGATGTAACTAGAATATGCCTGCACACATTAACCAAATACCTTTCCCGCCCCACCCTTGACTCCTACACATGGCCTTACCATACTTATACCATATGACTAACTTCCAGGCCAAGCCACATTTAGCCATTACCGGACAACCTTGAATCTGCGTACCATGGTTCTGCGAAAGGTTACCAGAGTTGCACCTACATCCACTTGCTTTATGTTTATTGAAATCCTAAGAATGTTCAAGCACTAGAATGTATGTTACACGTGGTGCTTTAGCAAAAGCATGACCCACACTCTGTAACCCGCCAGCTTAGACGTTTAACCTCATCCCATGCTTCTTATTCTTTGCACATGTACACATGCATTTTGAATGGGTACCCTTGCAAATTGACACATTAAAAAACCGTAGATATTAATTTGCACTCAAAGGATTTTGACTAGGCAAATGTCATGTTCAAATTCTCCTACTTTAGTATTGCAAACATTTCCCTATAAGTGAAGAGCAGCATTGCAATATCATATATGTGGCATGCAAAGGATTATGGGTATGGAATATGCCTGGCACTACATGTACATAGAATTAGGGCAATATATGTGCAGACAGTTACAATGCTTCTCACACATACTGCTTCCGTTCCAAGTTACCCGATTCACATTGGGCATGTAAGTTAACAAATGCTATGGTAATTCTTTGCTGCACAGAAATGGTTTCATTGAGCAATTGTTTAATCCTACCCAACAATATTAGTGGATGCTGCAAACAATCTGATTTGCACTGCAAACTAATAGTGGGTATGCATGTTCATGACATTGGGCCTCATTATGAGTCTGGCGGTAGCCGTGCCGGGAAAACCGGCAGGCTGCCGCCGGACCTGTAATACCATTCTGCCTCCATGATTGCCGAAATCACCGGGGCATTACAACCCCGGTGACCCGGTAATTCCGGAGGCGGAATTCTGTAAATCCTCATTCCCATGAAGTCCTACAGGACTCAATGGGGATGGGGACCATGGAAACACCGGTTCCGTCCATGACAGAGATGGTGTTTCTATGTCCGCTTGCAGGTGGGTGGTGTTAATCTGGCCAGGTCAGACCTGGCGGGAGTGACACCTCCCACCTGCAGGAGTCTGAATTAGTCGGTCTGGAAACAACGGTGGTGGCGGTTTTACTGCCACCGTTCTTTCCGGACCGGCAGGGTCATAATGAGGCCCATTGTCTTAGACTGTCCGTAATATCACGGTGAGGATTTAAATATGTTTTGCTTGCAAAGTATTGTGGATATGCAAATATCCCAGTGAGTGCTTTACTGCTACAATCCCTCACTGTTTACAGAGTGCTGCCAACTAGATTTTTAGGCTAGCACAGGAGCCATAGAGGGCATGAGGGGAAGTGCACATGAGAACACTGTTTGGGGTGAAGAACAAATCAACAATTACCAAAAACCAAGTCTGACGTTTCAGCAGTACAGTGAAATGTGTTGTTTTTTTGCACTTAAATCTAAGAAACTCTAGTAACAGTCTAGGAAACTGCACCTTCTGTTTCTTTCTATGGCGAGCTGCTGATCGCTTTTCAATATAATCATGTGTTCTGTGTCTAGTGCTTATAGCATCCCAATGCATCTTGTTTAAATGAGAACACTAAATTTCAGAAGGGCGTCCCTAGTTAATGAAAAAAGCATTGGGTATACCTCTGAGCAGGCAAATCTAGGCGGTTTTCCTCAAAGCGGCTCCATAAGAAACCTCCAGAGGCTCTTGTTGAATTTCATCTTGGCTGTGGTGGGGGGAGGAAATATAGGCTGTATTATGCCCCCTTTTATTATACTTCCTATTTCGGAATCACAAGCAGGGTTCTGTTAAGATTATCCTCCCTACTTGGAATCAAATGATTTTTCAGGGAGTAAAAAAGGGAATGGCTTTGCCAATGGGGAAACTTTATTCTTATTATAAGGTGCTCTTTCCCCTTTAAGTCCCCCTTGAGATTTTGTGCAGCAATATTATTGGGAGTTCCTTGCTCTGCTGGTAACAAATTCGAATATATCAGTAGAACATTTTGGGTAGATGCAGGGCATACGCTCCCACGTGTTCATTGTTTCCCATTTCTTTGCCGGTCTTATTTTTACTCCCTATTTCTTAGTAGGCACATTTTTCTGTTGATAGGGAGTACACATGGGTGATCAGTATGCCTCTTAGTAGGAAGGCTGGTTTTGAGTAAGCATCATTGCTGCTCTATGCACAGGACAGTGTAATGTTGATGGGAAGCAGTGGCACAGGAATTCTGATGATCATGCTCTGCGGTTCAGTTATTCTGATGTAATTATAATCCCAACTCAAATTTTGAGAGGAATGTCCTCCTGGGCCCTGAACTTCTTCATTAATATGACACATTAACTCTTATCAGCATGTTTTCTGGCACACTACTTTTAGTCGCTATTATTCCTTCTGGCAAATAGCGTGGCTGGCATTCAGACATGATACATCAGTTATGAAGAGCAATATTGTTTTTTTGTACTAACATGAATGTTTTTTTGCAATGTCATGAAACACATTCTGCTTCATCTCTGATTAGCGTTGACAAATTAATAGCCACATCTAAACCTATTGTTTAGACAGAACTCACAGTGCAGTTTTATGCATATGCATTTTTCTATGCATAGGGTACTTTTCCTTGGTACTATGGCACATCTTGAAGTGATGAACTGGTTGATGATCGCTCATTATTATTATGTATAAAGTATGTATTTTTTAGCCTATTTCTTTGGAAAGGTGCTGCACCTTTTGCATAGTTGGGAAAGGGGTTGTTCTCTTGCATAATCTCTTCAAAGATGATAGCTCACTAACTACGCATATTCACAAAGTAGCTTACTTTGTAAGTAGTCAGTGGCACACATGGAAAATAATGTGGGCATGAAAGCCAACCATTTTCGCATTTGGAGAAAAATTATTAGAGGGAACATTGTTTGGGGGGTTATGTAATAAATTACAAATGGGGACTGGGGTGGACATTGTGAGTCTCTACACCAGCATTCCACAAGATGCAGCAGTGGAATGCATCAGGCATCACTTAACACATCATATGCAACAGAAGAGAGTACCCACTAATTTCATACTGGAATTACTCGAACTAGCCCTAACAAACAACTATTTCCTGTTTCAGGATACCTTATATATCCAAACCAATGGAACAGCTATGGGAGCTGCATTCGCACCCAGTATGGGCATAATCTTTATGGCTGAATACAAGCACAACCATGTCCTTAACATCAACAATCCCTTCCATGAGAACATATGCCTCTGGCATCATTATATTGATGACATCATCCTTATTTGGAAAGGTGACAAGAACACTTTGGATAATTTTCTAATTTGGATTAATAGACAAATGCAGGAAATCAAGTTCACAATGACAAACAGCAACACAAAGATCAACTTCTTGGACCTCGCAATCAAACCCTTAAACGGGTCTCTCACATGTAAACTGTTCACCAAAGAAACGGATAGAAATACAATCTTGCACTACAGAAGTAATCATCCAAAGAACCTGTGGGATAATCTCCTGTATGGGCAATGTTAACGGCTGTGCAGGAATTGTACTGAGATGGTTCAATATCAAAAACATGCTACTATCTTACAAGAAAAACTGCTTGCAAGAGGGTACCCTAAGAAACTTCTCAGTCACACAAGAAAAAGGGCCAGATATACACCACATGAATCCCTACTGACACCCAAGATCCCGAACACTGAGAATGAAGACATGCTCACCTGCGTATCTACCTTTGGACCCATAACTACCAAATTGAAAGGACTTATTAAAAATGTGAATATACTGACTAACGCTAGAATGAGCAAAAAGAACACTAGGTCCACAACCTGGAATATGAGAGAGATCAAGGGTCACCACCCTTGCGGGACATGCACTTGATGATTCACAAAAAAAATGAGCTCATATTTGATTGAGGACAAAGTTTGGCATATAAGACATTTCTCAAACTGTAAAACTGCTAATGTGATTTATGTTATAGAATGCCCTTGTGGTTCAAGATATGTGGGTCAAACAAAAAGACAGATTCACAAAAGAATAGGGGAGCATAGATCTAGAATCAGGTGTAAAACCCACACCGCCCACTTAGTGTCACACTTTGTGGAATTTCAACACAGCCCGAATGCTTTACTGTGGTGGGTGGTGGACACTGTGGCCTCTACTTCAAACACCACCAGTGCGCTAAACCATAAGGGGGCATGGCGGGTGGTTAAGCTCAATTCCATAACAAATGGACTAAATGAGTTGGAACACAGTGGACCATACGGTTAATACCACTCCATGATCCCCACCACTCTTGCCTCTGACACTGCACTATTACCATAACATGACAGGTACTTCTTGTACCACTTTAAAACATTGGACCCTTTATAGACAGGTACCATGGGATTAGTAAGTAATGCACATAAGGCTATCATGTACCACCTCCAGTTTGATACACAATATGTATCTATGTACCTGCAAGCAAGCTGTTATATGGCTCTAGCAGTATTAGTTATGCATATCCAATAGTATTTTAAGAACTATGCTCTCTATATGCACTACATCCGACTCTTTAACAGAATTCAATAGAGATGGCCATTGGAATAGGCGAGATAACATTATACTGCTCTCATTTCCCCGCATCGCCATGACGACGAAACGCGGGAAAAGTGCGCATGCACGAAACAGGAACACTACCTGCTCCGACGCATGCTCACTGTCTCATATTGACACAGCTCAATTGTAAGAGGCTGCGTCTACTCCTGTGCCGTGCCGAGCTGCAGATTCCAGACTCGACTCTTACAGGTGTTGCGGATCGCCTGACAAGGCAAGCCCCTACTACCCTGGCATCTGTTCAGTGAAGCTAATTTAGAGTCTTGCCATACCTAATTATTCATTTACATGCAGGTCTATTTTCTAGGACCACGCACTTGCTGCCTCACTGAAGAGCAGCAGATACTAACCCAGAGGTGCCATCACTAACAAAAGCGCCCTCAGAGCCCTCCTGACGCTCTCCGACCAGATCAGAATACACACCTCATGTATTGATCTTGAAGTACTTCATAATAAGGTAATACCTCTCATGCCTTTAAGAATCCTACCATATACTGTATAATGAGTTACCATGGCCCTACTAAGCTATCCCTCCACATGTCTCTCTACAGTGCACACGCAGAGGAGAGAGTATCTTGAGGACTATGCTCTGAAGCTATTAGAACAACACAGAGATAGCTCCTAGTGAAACACATTTAAAGTCAGTGCCCTATTGCCATGCACGCTGAAATGCTACTCCTAGGTGTCATTAGATTCAATTTTTCTTTTTTTTTAATGTCATGTATATAAAATCCTTTTAATGTGAATACACACACGACACGACTAATGGTAGTCTGTTATATGTTCCTCCTTTAGGGAGACCTATCCCAAACCACAGAAGAAGGCTCACCAACTGAAATGCCGAAACGTCCAGGGACCTGACACTGATTGTGCATAGGCTGTCCCCCGTATTAGAACTGTTGATGTAATTCCAGACATAGACCTATTATTAGGCCACCCTTTTCTGTCCGGCGTTGCAACTATATCTGTGTTGTTTGCTTACATGTGACTCTTATTGGATTGTGTACAATAGATTACTTTCACAAGTCACTGGAGGTGGAAGTGCAACACAAATATCACTACACACTAACAAGTTTAGGGATCTTGCAGAAAAGATTCAAGTTTGAAAAAGGATCTTGCTGTCATGTTCCATATTTTTGAAATATTATGATAATGAAATGCAGTAACTCTCTTGAAAAATAAGAAAATAAGAAAAAAAGACCAAAAGTAAAGAAAGGCAAAACAAAAAGAACAGCAAATTAATACATGCTGTATGATTCTGAATTATGCAAATGATGTGCATGGTACACTTAAGCTGAGCTAACGTGTACAATATATGACTAAAACAGGATATTGTTTGTTCAAATGAAACATGAACAATGGGACATTAAGGGAAGGATGCCCCCCCCTGTGTTTATATTTAGAAAGCCCATAGTCCTGTCCCTCTCTAGGGCTGTCCCTTCTGTTACTAACACTGGGGTGAGGAAGACAGAGTGTTCACTTCTGGAATAGTGTGATGAGGAAGGGAGAGATGGTGATAATGTGACCGGTTACTTCAGAGGTACTGGGATGAGGAAGAGGGAGTTGGGGTTAATGTAGCATATTTCTAATGGGATATTGTCAAGACGAAGAGGGAGGTTGTGCACATGCAACAGACTACTATTGGGGTACTGGGATGAGGAACTGGGAGGTGTGGTTTATGCAATGCATTACTAATGTGGTACTAGGATTTGGAAGAGAGAGTGTTGAGTCTTGGAGTACTGTGAGGAGCAAGAATGAGGTGATGATAATGGAACAGATTACTAATAGGGTAATGTAATTAGGAAGAGAGAGGTTGTGGGAATGGTCCCTATTACAAATGGGCCACTGTCACAAGAAATAGGGAGTTGGGGGTTAAGAAATTATTTACTAAAAGGGCACAGGGGGATACTGGGATGATAAAGCCAGAGTTCAGTTTAGGGACACTGCAATGAGGAAGATGGAGATGGGTTTAATGTAACATATTTCTAATGGGATGGTGGCACCTGAAGAGATTGCTTATGTGATCCTCTTGATCCTCTGACCCACTACAGTGTTTAATACCATTACTGTTGATAGGTGTTGGCACTGCTGATCCATGGTGCTTGATTTTCTGCCAAATGATCCCTGCATGGCATCCCTGATAGGTTGCAGTTGCTGTTCAGCAATGTTCCCAACATGTTCCTGGCGCTGCTCAGTGGTATTTAGTCCTCTCCATATCCTCTCTAGTGAATGCTGTGGCATACTCTCAGGAGTGTGTACAGGGCTAGGGCTCTGACTCAGGTAGCTGTACCCTGACGACCTGCAATCTCAGGCCAATTTCGTCATCATCGGCCCCTGTGTTGGAGTCTGCATGCTGGTGTAATTGGATCAATGGAGCAGGTGTAGGGGGATGAGTCAGGGGCTAGGAGAGCAGTTGCCTTTGACACCTCCTGGTTACCCAGGGTGGAATGGGAGTCATAACCAATCTCCACTCCACAGGTGCCTGCATACTATTGGCATTGGCAGAAATATCGATTGTGGTGGTGACTGGTTGTGGCCCATCATTGGCATCTGCATCAGTGTTGGTAGTGTCAGTGGCCACATTTGGTAGGAGGGTGCTAGAGTGGCTGGTATGTACAACTAGCCTGCTGCCGCTGCTGCCAGATGATTTTTGTACAAATCTGCCAATATGAATGTATTATTTTAAACATTATTTTCTTCAAATGATCATTTGTTTTTATTCCATCTAATAAATAAAAAAGAAATTTGACTCTATCGCATTGGTAGGTTAGGGGAAATGCCACCGTGAGTCAGTGGTGACTGGTGAATTTTTTAATTGGTGTGGCGTAATCATTTTTGCCAAATTTGCAAGAGCGACTATGCAAACGGTTCATGCCTGGGAGTATGTCGCCCGCCCCTGAGAATTCTTTCCGAATAATAGCTTAAATTGGTGCATCATACGGCAAGATTTCTGTGAAAAATTGGGTAAAAAGCCAGACAGTTTGCGCTGGGTTTTATACAGCGGTTGATGAAAAGCTCCAATAGATGCAAGTAACCAACGCTGCACAGGAGCATTTCCCAATGCATTTTCATTATGCCTTTCTCCACAATATATGCCAGTATAAAAAACGTTTTCACGCTGGCTATACCTATACATATCCATGCTGACTGCACCTACATATGCCAGTACCCGTACTCAAGAACATACTCATGTTGGCTTTGCTATTAAAAATACTATGCCCCAATAGGAAAACATGTTCAAACTGTCTGCACCAATGCAGGTCAGTACATCCACATAATAATCATATCATGTGTGTTTCCTCATAGAAGCCAAGCAAATATGCCATGCCACCGTAAGTTATTATAGCTAGACTGGCTTTATCAAAATACCAGTCTAGCAATGTAACAACATGTATCATGCTTACTTTATCATAAAGACCCAGTATACAATCTCATGACACAGTAAGAAATGGCTAGACTGGCTGCACCAACATGCTTGTCTAACCTTGTAATAATACTTACCATGCTAGCTATATGATAGATGCCCAATTACAAAACTCATGCCACACGAACAAATGGCTACAGGGATTGCATCAAAATGCCTGTCTACTCATGTAATAACACTAATGCTAGCTTTATCATGATTTTAAAGCAAGTGTGATTAGTGTTATCACACAGCTAGACTGGCAGTTTGGTGTAGTATCTCTATCAATGTCTTACCGTGGCTTGAGATTTTGTACTTGGCATCTATGATATGTCTGGACTGATTGCATCGAAATGCCAGTATAGCCCTCTTATAACACATATGCCTGCTTTATCATGCTTTTAAAACAAGCATGATAAGTGCTATTACTTTCTTAGATTGGCATTTTGGTGTAGTAAGTCAAGACATGTTTTACTGTAGCAAGACCTGTTTGATGGCCATCTTTGATACTCTATCATAGATGCCTAGTAATAAATGTCATGCCACAGTAATACATGGCTAAGCTGATTGTATATAAATTCCAGTCTAGCCGCGTAGTTCATAATAACGCTTATCATGCTTGCTTTATCATGGTTTTAAATCAAGCATAATAAGTGTTATTATGTGGCTAGACTGGCATGTTGGTGTAGTAAGCAGATGACCCATATGTAACCTACCTCCCCCACCCAAACCAGCCTTCCCTGCCTGCACAAACCCAACACAAGCACACTCACATTTGCTCACTCCTTCAAACACACATTCATGCAGCATACATGCATTATTTACTCGCTCATTTAAACACATATTCACACTTTCAAACAGAATTCACTCAGCTTGAACTCTCTAATTCAAACACATATTCACTTATTTAAACAGCATTCGCACAGCATTCACTTGCTCATTTAAACACTTATTTATGCATTCAAACAGCATTCAGTCACTCGTTCAAGCACGTATTCACACATTCAAACTGCATTCACACAGGATTTACTCGTTCAGTCACATGCATCCAACCACTAATACATGAAATCGCTCATTCACACCTTCATACGTACAAACTACATAACAACATACACTTACAAAATTAGATTTTACACTTACCTCAGCCATGTTCTGGATTCTGCTTATCTCAGATGCAGCCTCCTGTGACAATGGGGGTCATTACGAGTCAGGCGGTAGGGGATACCGGACACGGTTAAGGAGACCAGTGCCGGTAATCCCTTACCGCCCGATTCCGAGGTCCCCTAGCGGGAACCGCAAGGGACGTGAGGTCGGACCGCACGTCCCTTACGGATCCCGCCAAGGGACCAGGGCGCAAATAACAGGCTTGCCATTCGCGAGCTCATTATTTGCGGCCTCCCCATTCCCATTGAGCCCTATGGGGGCTCAATGGGAATGGGGAATGGTTTGTGCAATGGGGACTTACCTGTCCCGCCAAGGTCGGACTAGACCGGTAAGTCCCCATTGCACAACACCGGACACGGTCACGGTATGGGAGGCAGCCATGGAGCTAATTGCTCCATGGCTACCGCCATGCCCGTAATGACCCCCAATGTCCCTATGGCAACTGCACACAAGAACAGAAACCAGGAAGCACAGACCACTTCCCAGTGCCTGCACAGTTGCCCAGATGCCAGAGCACTAATGACACAGATCCCCATTTCATTTGTGTGTGCGGGGAGGGCCATTAATTAGCCTGTATACCCAATGAGCAACGCAAGGTTGGGGAAGCAAAATGCCCCCTCGCCTTGCATGGCTCATTGAGCATGCATGCTGCCAAACTAAACTGTCAAAGGGAAACTACCTTTCGCTTTGACAGTTTAAGCCAGCCCAGGAGTGCTCCCTCAGCTGCTTAAAGAACATTTGTATCGTACACCGAGTGCTGAGGATATTTTAAGGGAAACATCCGCCTCTGGATAATGCATCTATCTAATATGTGGTTGTTTAAGACTTTTGACATGCCGTAGTTACTGCACAGTAGGAAAGTAATATATGATAATGACTACTGTAAGAAGAGTAAATGCTTGAACTGTGTTATTAATCTCTTCACTATTCAGCACACGATGAATTAATGATGTATGTGTTGTGTTAAACTCAAAATTCAAAAATTAATATAAAAAAAATACTATGCATTATACACATTGAAGTCAATGTTTTGTGAAGTAAAAATCACATGAACAATGTTTCGAAGTGAATGTCGCTGTAAATAATAAATGCAGCTGGAACATTTCTGGTTTATGCTTCTTCAGGGATCAGCTCTCTCAAGGCCTTTTCCAGAGGTCAGCTCTGTGGTAGAACAGGCACACCATTAATAAGTAACTAATCCTGGTGCCTGGAAACACTTGTGTATAGGCACCATACGAATGTCCAATAAATAAATAAAATCCAATAGGTGAGCTGAATAGACACACCTGTGGGAATTCAGAGCAATGTTCCACCTTAAAAATAAAAAAAGAAATGAAAGCCAACAAGTTCCAAAATTCCCATTTTTCGTGGAGCTTCACAGTTTATGCAGAAACCTGGGCCAAATGACATGGCCCTTTTAGTAAAGCAGTGCTTCAGAAAACCAGATTCCCAAATAACCCTGACCTCTTTGACCTAGGTACAGCAATCAGCAATTATCTATGGCGCACCTACTTCAAGGTCTCAGAGGCATTTGTTCAGCTTTCTGTTAATGATGAACTCCCATGCAAATTAGAAATGCATAGGTTTTGGAAAATAAAATGAATAGGATTTATTTGGAGGGCACCACAATTAAATCAAATTATCGTCTAGAGCTTTTGAGCACTTGCCTGATTTAAAAAAAAAACAAAACAGATTTCATTTCAGCTAAGGGCTCCACATCACACACATATAAACATAATTTTACCAAATATTTAAAAAAAAAGGTGTACACAGATTCAGAGTTTGCTTGTGATTTCAAATATATAAGCCTTAATAATGGTACAGGTGCATAACAGAAATGAAAAGGGAGCAATGGATTTCAGTCCAATTTCATCACAACTCTGGATGGGAGGAGAGGTAAACCTCACCTAATCCAATTGCAAAATACAATAAATAAATCAAAACAAAGGGGAAGACAATTGTGAGTTTCTATATCTGATGATGTCCGATCACCGGCCCTTTACAATGAGAAAATGTTGTATAAAAAAATGTTACATGGGTGGAGTTTATCACATATCTACAGTGCCATCTTTTTTTTTTTATACTTACATTTTGTATTGGTATTTTTTTTAAGGAACAAGACATAAAATTGTTTTCAAATTAAAAACCTCATTATAATCAACATTCTTGATGCCCACCCCTGCCTCACCCCTCCCCCCTGCATCCTCACAGGTAGTGCACCACAACTCCCTTACCCCCTGAATTCTAGAAGCCCAATACCCACCCCCCACCCCCTGAGCCCACCTCTGAAACGTATCCATTAGTGCAAATACCCATTTACCTCTGTCTCAGAGGAACTGCCCCTATTGTGTCTCCACTAGCTTGCATCGGCTCCCTCCCCCGACTCCGCCATTGCTTAAGTGCCTGTATGACCTTCTGGTTCTCCCCTTCCAGCCCACATTTCAGCAGTAGCACAATGCACTCTGCATAGAAATCACTAAATCTGTTGTGCACTATCGCTGTCAGCTTCTCCATTACCATCATTCTATGTACCATCCCCTCACCAAACTTATTTCGTCGGGAATGTTTCCTTTTTCAGTTCTGCACTATGGCCAATCTCCCCACTCTCAGCATTGCTTCCAACATCCTGGGGATCCTCTGTTCCTCCCTGTCCCTTGTCAAGGACCCCCAAGAGCATTTGCATAGAGTCCAAGCCCAACCGGACTCCCATGACCTCTTCCATCGAGCTGAGCTCTTCCTTACAGAACACCTGTACCTTGGGGCCTCGCCACCACATATGGGCCAGAGAGCTCCACCGTCCACATCCCCTGGGACAAATGGGAGAGGTTCCCTCAAACATCCGGGACAGCCTTAGAGGGTCCCTGTGCCAACCCATCAACATCTTGAAATTATGCTCCACCGTGGAGATGAAAAAAACCATCCTGAAAGGCCACCTTGTAGTTTCGTTCCCATAGCTCCTCTGGGATCTCCTTCCCCACGAGGTCCACCCAATACCTCTGGAATGTTTGTCTCCCCTTCAAGCAGGCCTCATTCATGGCTTTATATAGTCTAGACAGGATGCCCCTTCTTGTGCTCGAGACATTTATGACCTTCTCAACAGTGCTAAGTCCTCTTGCCACGGAGACTCCCCACTTCGGATCTGTTAATAGGCCTTTGATGCGGAGGTACTCAAACACTGAAACCACATCCTTTCCCAGTGCCTCTTGGATGGTTTCCAGGTCCAGAAAAACCCTGTCGTTATACATTTGTCCCACCCATTCCAGTCCCCTGTCTGAACATTTCTGCGAGCAGGCTAGCCCCTGGCATCCAAAGTGAAATGGGGGGCCCCACACCAAAGATATCAGGGAGGGCCACATTGAGAAACTATGGTTACCCTTGTTGTCACGCCAGATGAACCAAAAGACCTCCAGGGTATGGTGGGTCCTGAGACGTTCCAGAATGGCACCAGGTGGGGACAAGAAGTAGTCCCTTGCCTTCAGTGGGTGAGCTACCAGATCTTCTAGATCGTTCCGATAGGTCTCCAGATCGTCCCTCATGTGCTCGAGTATCACCCTCAGCGTTGCCGCCTTGTAGTGCAGTCACACAACGGGGAACCCAACTCCCCCCATCCCTTGGGAGTGTCAGAGTCACCGTTTTCAGCCTTGGTGTCTTATTACCCCAGATAAATCTACAGACTTCTCCTGTTACTTCTAAAAAGAACCCCTCTGGGAGCTGTCTCGGGATGGCTGCAAATAAGTATAACAGTTGGAGAGTACGTTCATCTTAATGGATGTCATTCGTCCATACCAAATTAGTATATGGGGGGTCCCATCTTTTCAGATCTGCCGTCAGCTGTATATGAAATGGATCATAATTAGCTGACACCATCTCCTCTTGGCCCCTAGTCACCTGAATACCCAGGTACCTTATACTCTTGTTGTCATACCCTAGCATTGTTTCTTGGAATCGAGAAGGGGACTGTACTTAAGTATACACATAATGCGTGATTTCCCAACATTGATATTTAGCCCCGAGATGTTGTTTTTAGGGAGAATTCTCATTCAATGGCTAATTTCCCTTACCTAGTGAGTCCCTCAGCAGCTTTGCTGGATTTCTGGAGTTTTTTTTCCACCTGGTAAGAGTGTGAGCTATTCCCCCACTCTTACCTGTGTTTTGCCATGTGTATTTTGACTGTTTTTGTGATTGTGGACTCTGGAGTACACCACTTCAGTAGCCCCACTCCTTTGTGTGTTACACAGCAGCTTCAGTGCAATAACACAGGGTTGTCTCTTAGGCTTCCCATCGATTCCATTTTCTGGGGCTGACTACTGTCCCCCAGAAAAGAGTAAAGTTGCCATCAACTTTACATATTCACTTTTAACCACGGATCCAGTACACCCCATATTATGTGGCGTATTGGAAAGGGTTAATTCTTAGCCCTTTTTATCTGTGCCTCTTGGAGCATTGTTTCGCTCCCTTATCATTAAGGCTTGGCTGGTGGCAGTGTACTTACCCTCATTTTCCTACCGCGGTTATATTATATAACGTGGTAACGTTTTAGGCTATGTTAGTAGCCTCAAACTTTAAACCTGCTTGCCCAAATACTTTTATTTCGGCTCCGGTTGGGTTTAATCGCCAGTTCTTTTTGTTAACATCCTTCTTGGGTCTTTCTTTGCGCGGCAAACCAGGTTTGCCTCCTTTGTTCGCCGACCTTTGACGGGCTTCTGACCAGAAGCCCTCCTTTGGCGTCTGGGTGTCTAGGTGGGCTGATTGTGAGGGATGGGTGTAGTCACCCCCTGCACAGGGTCTCCTTGGAGACCCAAGTCACACTTTGTGTTGATTGGCTGAGGTGGTTGTCCGGGCTGGACAACCCCCCTGCTGAGTGATTAACAGCCAGGCTGTGTGAATGGGGATTTTGGCATAAAAGGCAGGACTCTTGGGCTAGAAGGCAGAGTCGCCACTAGAACTGCAATGAACCGAAGAGAAGCGGAGAAGAAGATGGCTGCTGCAACGCCGGATCCCGGTGAAGCCCTGCTGCAGTCCTGAGCTATCTACCCTTCAACGACAAGAGAAGATCCAGTCCGGAGTCTTCTTCCCTTGAGCCTGGTGGGATCAACCAGCTCACCCTTTCTTCAGTCAGAGCATCCTCTCCTGGGTCGAAATCACTGCTGTGCTGTAGTGGTCTGGATAGCCATCAGAAGAGCCCTCTCCTGATTTAAAGGAGCGCACCTTTTATTCATTGTTGTCTTTTAAGCTGCTGCTGGCCTCATCCCTGGGTAGTGCAGATCGCTCCAGACGTCCTCCTTCTTGTCCTCATGACTGAAGCCGCAGGAACAATGAGTCTGCAGGAACTACCAGGAACAACTGCCGTGGCACCAGCTTTTCTGCAACGGAATAAGGTACTGTGTACATTTGGTCGTTCTCTCAGACTGACCATCCGGAATCGGGGTGAACCCTTTTCCTCCACAAAGATTTATACTTTCTTCCCTCCCTCTTATAACTTTTCCTTCCATCTGACAATATCTAAGTACTCTTGGCATTTCGAATCTCGAACTGTTCAACGTGTGATCCTCGGCAACTGAGCATCTGCTCCATAGACACTGGCGCAGGCCTATTGACTTTAATCTGTATCTTTGAACAAGTCCTCCGATTCCCTTACCTAGACAAACGTATTGCCTTTGATTTTATCCCCTTTTCCCTTGTTTGAAATTCTAAAGTACAAAGTGTGTTTTAACTTCGTGAGCATTTCTATCCGCAGGGATGCGTTAGTATCGCAATACCTGTATGTCAAATCCTAATGTACTTACCACCTTGAATTTACTGGAACAAGTGGAAGTGGTTGTGTGTGGTGTATTTTACGTGTGGTTTTGAATTTATAGAAGTGAAGTGTTTTATGAACAGATGGTTTTAAATAAATGTACTTATATTTTTTACCTGAAACCTTGAGTCATTGTTTGCTTGAGTCACAGTAATTGTGGTCCTTTGTGTAATCTCTACTACTACTCATTTACTCTTGAGATAAGTCTGGCTGCTCTGCTACTGCTACCACTTTAACAGTATAGTACAGGCTTGTACCAAATGTGAACTTGTATTACCACTTGTAGTCTTAATTGTCTGAAGTGGGCCCTAAGGGCACTGCACAGGATTCTGCCTAACAGTTGCATATTCCTCAATCTGTGTCATGAAAACTGGGAGTGAATTCTGGATATCAGTGAGGTATCCCAATATGTTGTTCACGAAAAGCAAAGGTTTTCACACAATCTCCCCACTGCTTATGCCCTGGATCTGCCCATTAAAATGGTCGCGATCGCCAGCAGCTCCTTCGTAAGGGCATAAAGTAGCAGAGAGAGGGGACAACCCTACTGTGTTCTTCTGGTTAGCATAAAAACCTCTTAATGTCCCCTATTGACACTGACTCTAGCTCTGGGCTTGTTATAGAGCTCTGCTACTCATCTAAGAAAGTTTTCCCCGAACCCCATCTTCTTCTGGACCTTTATCATGACGGGCCATTCAATTCTGTTGAAGGCCTTCTCAGAGTCAAGTGATACCAAACAAGCGTCCAGGTCCCCTTTTTGTGCACCATTAATTAAATGTATATTCTTTTGTATATATTGTCAGAGCCCGGTCTCCCTCTAATGAAGCCCACCTGGTCTCCATGAACCAGTTTCGGCATTCTCCCCTATAGTCGCATTCCCAGGCCTTTCGCCAGAATCCTGACATCACTGTTAAGGAGGGAGATGGGTCTATACGAGACGCACATATGTGTATCCTGCCCCTCTTCCGGTAATGCTTCTATCATCACCAACAACATGGTTGGGGGCAGAGTCTCCCCCTGCAGGCATGCGCTGTACACCTTCACTAGGCATGGGGCCAGCAGCGACCTGAAAAGTTTATAAAACGTAAAGTGAAACCAACTTCCCCTGGGGTCGTCCCTGCTTTCATGCACTTTAGGGTCATCAAAACATCCTCAACACTTATGGGGCACTCAAGGTTCTCCATTCCATCCTGGGTGAAGGGCCGGAATGGGTAGAATGCTCAGCAAAGCATCTTTTTGTATCTCCTCTTCCATCCATTCCGAAGCATAGAGGTTGCTATCGACAGTTGTACATTTATTTCCGATGCCCTTGGGGTCGAAGACGGACCCACCCTCCTCGGTCCTTATAGCACCATCAATATCCATGTCAGTCCGCTTTATCACACCTCTCATGATATTTCTATTTCAGGAACAGAAGCTTCCTTTCTGTGTCTTGGGTCATAATGGCCTTCAACTGTGTTTTATACTGCCGGACTGCCTTCTCTTCTGGCGGAGAAATTTAGTTTCCCTGGATCCCCCCACCCCTGGCTGTATCTGTGCTATCTTGTGCCGTAGCATACTTTCCTTCTTCCCCCTCTCTTTTTTCTTTTGGGAGCCTATCCTGATCAGCACCCCTGGATCATTGCCTTGAAGCCCTCCCACACAGACTGAAATACTCCTTAATTCCCACAAGCAGCTCCTGTTGCACCTCCCTATCTTTTAGTAGGAAGTCGTTACAACTCCAGCACCCACCCCCGGGTCTCCTCCCTGCCCCATATTAACCGACACTCTATCCATATCTTGATCAGACCATGGAATTTGGGCGACCTGAGATTCCAAAACCTGCGCTTTCAGTGTTGCATCCACCAGGATCAGGTCGATGCGTGAGAATGAATTGTGCACAGCTGAATAAAAGGTGTACGGCCTATTATCTTGCAGGGGGGGCAAACGGGAATCAACCAGACCCAAAACCTCATTTACTTGTCTAAAATGTTCCGATTTTCCCGCCCTTGCCCTCACCGCCGGTCCCTCCCTCATCCTCTTGCGGTCCTTCACTGGGTCTGCCAACTTGTTGAAGTCACCTCAAACCATCAACTGTCCTTGCGCAAACTCAATCATCTTACCTCAATCCCCCTCCTAAAAGTCACCTTGGGCCACATTCAGAGCGTAAATCGAGCCCACTGTGAGTCGAGCGTTGCACCACTTACCCTTTACAAACACATATCTCCCATTGGGATCAGCCAGAATTGACATCATAACAAATCCAAATCAGGTTGAGATCAGGATCGCCACCCACACCTTTTTCTCATGTCAGAGGCCATGGCACTGCTCCTGTGCCCTCTCAATGGACCTCTTCTCCAGATCTCTGGACCAGGGGTGCTCTCCTCCACCTCCCGGGTTCGCAGTCGGAGCTATCTGCACCTAGGCCAATCTGTTTCCTGAAGGCAAATTAATCCAATTTTGCCTGCTTCAATTCACGAAGCACCATCTCTTACTGGTGAGTTGAGCCCTTGCGTGTTGAAGGAGCCAATACTCATTTCACCCGATCCAGACATTATTCCACTGCTGGTTCACCACATGACCCCCCACTCCTCCAAGACATTTCCCTCGATGGGTCTCCAACCCTGGAACCCATGGAAAATTTAACAAACCTTGAAACCGTGCACTCTGAACATTGCATGACAAACCCAACTACCCCTTACCCTTCCCTCCCCCCTTGCCCGCCTTGGCATCCAACCCCACCCAGATTTGTCACCTTAGATGGAATCAAATCACCAGTGGTCCTCTCGAGCCCGGGACCAGCTATCCATCAAGCACTTTTCACTGAGCCTGTCATCTCCGAATACCTCCAATCACCTTCCTCCCATCTTTCTCGCCATAACACCTCTGCCCCCCAACTTCTTGCCCCAAGGGCCCCACCACTCCTTCCCTAGATAGAAACAACCCCAGAGATACCCTTCTCCAAAATACTTTTTTTTTAATTCTGTGTCCTAGGGACCCTTGTCTATCTTTCAGCTGGCTGCTGCTGCACGCTCCTCCACCACATTGCCAGGCCCCTGTGGTAGGGGCCTGGAGCCCCCCATAAGTTGAACACCCTTTGAATCTCATCCTCCAGTTGTTAGTCTGTATGAGTAGCCCTCACGCTCAAAGGATATTGAAAACGGGAAGCTCTGAGTGGGCTTCCCGGCCCACTTCCTTATTCCGCGGAAGGGGGGGGTCACCACTGTGCCGAGTGCTCGGAGTTCAGGGGCAGTTGCAAGACCCTCTTAGTCTACCTCCCACAGTCCACAGCTCCTCCAGCCCTGCTCCAGCTGTCGGGTCAGCTAACTCGGCCGCCCTAGCTCGAATCTCCACCAATCCTGTTACGGGGTGCCTCAGGCTTTCCTCCCTTGGGGCCAAACTTCTTTACTGCCGGGGGGGGGGCAAAAAAGGGGGAGTCAGTATTCCCTTTGCGGTTCTAGGCTCGAGAGCTAATGTGGCTAGCAACGCTCACACGCACCCCCTGGTGGCCTTCATATGTAGGGCCATCTTAAACACTTTTGGGGCCTTGGGCATGGGCACATTGAGGCCCTCTCCACAAGATCAAAGAAATGAAGGGTTTCAGAATATATGGGCATGCCCCTCCTCATTGCTATCACAACCCATAGCTTCATATGCTGCCTCACAGTGATCAAGGTACTCCCTTTCAGTCCCCTTCCACTCTATAATCAGAATAATAAATACATAGCATTTCAATGGAACATTAGCAGTCCACGACGAGGATACATGTGTTCTAGCATAGGGACAGCACACTTTTATGAATAGCAACGAGAAAGGTATACAACTGCAGTATACATGCAGGACAGAGATCGTATAACAAAGGTGCACAAACCTTGAACAGACAGAGGACTAAGATGAGCAGCTTCACAGAATGCTCAGGAAGAGGAGACCAACTGGAAGAAAGGAGGAAGCTACACACACCACAGCATGAATAATATATCTAGATTATAGTCTACCAGGAAGGTGTCCCTCTGCAGACAGACAGAAATTAGAAGAGGGAGATGGTTTTCAACTGGTGTTGCAGTTAGAGAGCCAATAAACAAGTGACTGTGGTGTACAATATATCAATGATTACTATTATTATAGATGAAGCAAACACTTTAGCAACTGAAACCATGATTGAGACTTTTTTTTGAAGATCATACCCTGAATTAAACCACAAAGGGCTGAACATTTTGAAAGGTTTTGGGACTGGCATGTTTGTCGGGATAGGCAATATGTCATTAAATGAGCTGCCCAGGATCTCACATTGATTAAGAGGTGAAGCCGGGGTTGCATCGAATCTGCAATCTCTGCACTTTTTTAACATGGTCTTTTCCGCTTCTTACCATATGCAAGGTGCAATTGTTTGTTCCTGTTTGACTTTCATGAACTAAAATAATCTTATTTTATAGAACTGACTTCGAAAGTACGCAATTTACAAAGCCCATCATGAACATTCTTTAAAACAAGATGTTATAAAAGCATGCTATGCAAAACGGGAATTAATTTAGCTTTATTGTCTCCATCATCAAGGGAAACATGCAAGTACCACCATACTCATTGATGTGATCTTAAAATATTTCATTCAGTTTTCTCATTTGTATCCTAAAGCTTTTAGAAATACCCAAATCACAGACTTCTGGGTTGTCATGTATAATGTACAGAAAAGCATTTTCACTGTACAAATAAGTAAATAGATTTTCTCTCACAAAAGCAGACCTTAAAATGTGTTTGCCTGTGATATCTCATCCACTCTCTTCTCTCTTCTACTCAAATGATCTGCATACAATTAAGATCAATTAATGGGCTAAACAATGCCACCAGCATGTGAGAAGGCAAACCTTTAAACAGGAGACAGCAGCGTAGTGTCAGTGATATAAGAAAATGTGTTGAGGATAACTGAATCGTCTGTTGGCAAATCCAGGATACTAGCATGAACCTTTTTGGTTCCACAAAACTGAATTAGGTGCCTAATAACCTCTAAGGATTAACCCTTAATGCTCATCATTGGGCGTGGCTGCATAGGTTTTCCAACCCCTTTTCTGAAGAAACCTATTTCTAGACATTCACCATAGTAGCACTATGTTAGTTTTGGGATCGGTAGATTGCGCCGCAGAAGAATTGATTGAGGGAGAATGTGTTGAATTATTTTCAACAAATGTAAATTCAAATGTATGTGGGAGGGGGTCTGGGGTAATATAAAACGGTGGGGGTGGGGTGGGGTGGTGGCTTGGCCTTGGGTTTGCATTGAAATGAAACAATACAAAAAGAAAGTTGACAAAATCTCCCCCGACCAATTCTTTTCAACCAAATCACAACAAGCAGGTCCACTGGTGATAACGCACCTATTGTGCTACAAACCAAAAGTACATATGCATGCAGCTTTTTCATCTTCAGACATTAGAAAGGCTGAGTCTGCTTTTCCTGCATATGAACACTGTTGTGGAAAAAAGCATGACAAATTACCACTGACTATTCCAGTGAATTGGTGAAAAGTTTATTAGTACAAAGAAAGCAACAGGACAGCAACAAACCAGTAACAGTATGAGACTTCGGCGCAAGTGAGAAACCCTCTCCATCGAAGCACCGTTCTCTTATTCCATAAGGGATACATGCCTTTCAATTAACAGGGAGGTGCAAACAGGGTGGGAATCATACTGAAACAATATTACAAGCAGTGAACAAAACTCCAGCATACAAAGTCTTTGATACCAGCTGCGTTCTCACAAGTGGAGACAGCGCTATCTGGAAGGACAGCAAAAAGTGATACATTTTGATGAGCTGAATATACTCCTCAAAGTTTCACACACCATCTGAGGCAGGAGAGCATGCGTACAGTATGATGACATGTCTGCTAAAACCGCTTTTCCTTAGAAAGCTGGAGCCTAAAACATGCTTGCATATGCCAAAAGGGAAACACGCCAGAAGCAAGAGATGTGGAGATGAGCATAACTACACACTAGGCGAAGAGACTTCATCGCAAGGCATGTGCAGTAAAGACTAAAGCTTCACCTCAAATGGGTAGGAAACAGTGTTTAAACATGGCAGCTTGCAGTACCTTCTCAGTGTTGCAGTGTGGCAGTGTGCTAGGGGAGTGCATACCATTTTCATTTCCAGACATTTCCCCCACAACACTAGGCTATCTTCTGAACCATTGTCACACTCACATTGGCAGTGAATCTTCTGCTATAACTCTGTAGAATAGCCTGTCTCTCACGCACACACACACATATAGAATAGATATGTGCAGTGAGTTACTGTTTTCTTCCGGTCAGAGTACTTTTTCAGACACAAAAATCTGGAATAGACATTGGAGGACTTAGCGTTCCACAGATGCGGTTTGGAATACCACAACATTAACAGTAAATGACGGATTAGAACAGCATGTATGTATTCATGGCATTCTCATATGCTTTCGTGCTTCTTTCTGTTTTAAATGGGTCCTTTGTTAGAAAATGATAAGCCATGATTTTAGTTCCCAAACCATTGACATTACAAAATATCAGAATGATTGTGTTTTCCCTGTGTCCTGCTTCTCTAGTGCATTTTATTCACACACCTATAACCTTACATTTTAACTCCAAAATCTGCAATTCTGCCTGTAAGCACTATCAGCCAATCATCCATCTTTGGAGCCTCTTAAATCCCTCCAAACGAAGCCATCCCCAAAGAGAGACATCACATGATACTTCACCTATTTGGTCCAATCAATGCTCTGAAATGTAAAGTTAGGTTATATTTTCTCATTGCCATTACCTCCCTATTTTGCTTTACATGGTACATTCACAAAAGGGACTGGATGCACAGACACACTCCCAGCATATTTGTCTTGATCCAGACCATTTTCATTATGAATTCCTTGATGGAGTATAAAAATGGCCCATGTTTTCCCCACTCCTTGCAGAGAATCCACCAGTGTCCCATCCTGCATAACCTTTTGATGTGGGTGGAGAGGCTGGGCTCCCTATGGATTTTGCACACCCTTTTGCATGTGGTAAGGTCAGGCAGAGTGTATACTGATCCATGTTAGTGGTGGCCATCATTTGTTGGTGGTTGCTCTAGTACATTTTCCTCCCGGGGTGGAAACCTGGATGATTTTGCAGCACACATTCTTCACTGACATGACCTATAAGCCCATCCAACATCTCTTCTTACACATACTTGAACTTGACCTATATATGACACTCAGTTCTTTCTTCCCTTTCTGGGGAGGAGGACTCCTGCATGGATAGTTTACAGCGCTTTGAAGCTCTATGATCAGAATGCTGCAAAACTATATTTGCTTCAACTGTGACATGTACCAAGGTTTTAATCTGTTGTTGGAACAACGGATGTATCCCTGATGTTCCATCCTGTGATAGTGCTTCCACTCCACGGTATGGGAAAAAGGAAGCCTTCCAATGTTTATTTCAATTTGGGGCAGAAGGAATAACATACCAAGACTGCAATATGCTTGGAACAAGTGGTCTCCATATGGTATATAGCAACAGAAAATACCACTACAATTACAATGTAGGATGCTACCATGATTGAAATATGCTTACAGGCCCCAAAAGTGGATCCTACTACAAGTCATTGAATGCCGCCGCCATTGTCTAGACAGGAACGTTTGCCTGGCTCCTAGACTGCACATCCAGTGATGTCTTACTCATTACATCCACTTCTCTACGTGGCTCCACTGAAGAGATTAGTGAGGTTTCCAATCAATGTCAGTACGTGCTCCTGAACTATGTATGAAGTCTATTTTCCCCAGGCCCCATGATAAACTGGTGTGAAGATGGATTTCTGAACTCTGTCCTGGAGGGGCAGAGGTTCAGAAGGCCAGCCTAGTTTCTTGGAACAGGGTAACCTCTGGACAAGCCAGACCAATTAATGTAGCGATCGCGGCGGTCAAGACTAGGTCTCAAGAGGGGTGAGGCTGACTGAAAGCCCGCAATGAGCACACAAAGCAAGGGCGCTTACAAATTACTCCAAGCAGGTGTTATATTAAAAATATAGACACATTTATTACAAGGCCTTTGTAACATTGACCATAGTAAAGATTCACGATAAAACTCAAGTAAACCAACACATCACAATCAAATACAATATATATATACAATTACCGAAGGGTCTAAAGAGTTAGAATCACGAAATATGCAGACCACCTAGATGGGGAGGAAAACAGGCAGTGCAAGTAATCGTTTAGACCCAGTTCGCCTTCAGAGGCCACCTAACTAGAAGGAAGTCCGAGCCCTACAAAGAGTGGAGCCTTGTGCTCAAAAGTACCTGCACGCGCTCGTGCCAATGGGCTAAGGTGAGTCTCTTCAAGGAAGTCAGGCAGTTCAGAGCAGTGAACAGAGGAGGGCGAACAGATCTCCGCTACTCAAGCGCGGCCTCCACTTGCGGGCAGAAGCAGAGCCCGAGTGCGAAAAAGGTGTGCTGTTTAACACAGCGAGGAAAAGCTACGGGCTACTGCAGGAGGGTGACCAGTTCCTAGCGTTGCTACTCACCGGTCCCAGATGCAGGCAGACCCAGCCTTCTCTGCATCAGTTTCAGTGTTGGCAGGTTCAGATACGAGCAGGGAACGTCTCAGTGTTGTGTAGATTCCGCGGCAGCAGAAGTTAGAGTTGAGGATGTCCCAAACGCAGTGAACCCACACAGATTGTTACCACAGCAGGGCAACAAAGCGGCTGTGTATATTTCAGCCCAATGTACACTTCTCACTTCAGACCTGGGAATGCCAAGTGTACGAATCGTGTGAGAGTGTCAAGGACTCGGAATACAGCAGCAACCTGACGGCGGTTACAGAGCAAGACTCCTGGGTAAGCTGGTCAGTCCACTGGATGGCCCAGAGACGCTTCCGAAGGCTTACGTGCAGGAGATGATGAAGATGCCGAGAATAGTTGTTCCCACTATTCCAAAGGGTCGAAGTACCAGTACAGGCCTTCTCGTTCGATCAGAGGCAGCATGGTTTCACAGAGCGACAGCAGTGCAGAGGAGCAGTCCTTCAGCGGGTCACCAGCGATTCCTCGGTCCAGCCTCTTAGTTGGAGGATACTTGGCTCCTGTATCCGTCATTCGTGAGAACTCAGGAGATCGACATGATAGTGGTGTTTCCAGCCTCCTCTTATCCAGATTTCCCTTCGCGCCAAAACAGAGAGGAACCAATGGGAGATCGGCTCACAAAACACTCACACCATACGTGGACCTATCACGGACCACGGTGGTCCCAGGCATTCAAGACACCCTAGACTCTTTGGCACCCAGGATGTGTATTGGGACTAGACATCCCATCCCACATCCTGGAAGCGCACACAAGGCATGCAGAAGCCCGCGAAAGCATCTGTGTTTCGCAGGAAAGTACATGCCCAAATAAGGATGGCCCCGGGTTGGCTCGACCTGGGGAAGGTGAAGGGGCAAGACGGTCAACGGACAGGACAAAGAACATCGTGGCATGGCCATTTTGGAATCCAGGCCACCCATTTTGGCCAAACGTGAGAAGCGCAGTTAACAGGGCAAAAGGGAGTTCAAAAACACAAAGAAACGATCGCTGCCACCAGTCCCGCCCGTGACATACTTGCACAGTTCGTTATAAATCCATCGAGAGTTTCTAGGGCCTGTAGAATGACTAGAGACCCAAGATCGCGGTAATGTAAGTTACGGTGCACTCTTGTGTCATGTTGCGCGAAAGCTGCAACATGCGAAAAGAACTACGGAAAACAACGTTTCCCGGTACTGACTGTCTTAAGGGCATGTCAGTTTCCCCGTAAGAATGTAGCGAAAGCCCAGAGGAGTGCGACGGAAGGCTTCGCTTCTCTGGCAAAGTCTAGATCAGGGTGAAAACAACAGCAAAAAGTTTAGGGGTTGTTGCCACATGGAAGGAAAATTACCTACAATTAAGAAATCTTTCCTAACAGCTGGCCCACCCATACTATCACTCCTTGTAACACCCTCCCTGACCTCCTTTAGACAATATAACCACCTTATGATACATCTAAAGTTGTCCTTGTGTAGGCTAACAAAATGTTTGGATGGTTGTACGATACCTATCTCTGGGGCTTGTGCTTAAGTTGTAAGGACTCTGGGGGGGCGCTGTTACGCTCGTTACAAATGGCCACCTAACGCGAAGCAGCTTCGTCCCGAGGGCCGATATTCTAACTAAAATTCCCCTGTGGTGCACTGTTTCTCTCTTCATCACCTACTTCAACGTTTCATTACTGACCCGTGCACTCGCTGCCTGAACCCCGTGTCCTGGGTCCACGTCTTCATGGGGATATACAGCATCGAATTCAGCCCCGGAGCTTACGCCGCTCCGACCTGCCTTTCGGCTCCAGAGAGTCCTTGCCCCGAGGCAGGGGATCGGAGGCCTGCAGTGGGGGAGGGGAGCGGGAGTCGCGCGTCACGGACTTCCTCCTTCATTCACCAGTGACCTGCTGAGGCCGGCGCGGGGTGGCCTGCCTCCTGCGCAGACCCGGAGGTCCTCGACACAGCATGGCGCCCCGCTCATCCACCCTCCCTGGGGGGGCATCCTGCACTGGGCCCTCTGGGTGCTTCCCGGCTGCCTGTAGCCCGGGCCTCTGCCTCGTGCTACATCTCGGGGGCGGATCGCTGTTGCCCGGCGCCGGTACTGGTCGGGGGTCTCCCTGGACCCGGAGTCCCTGTATGCTGCAGAGCACCCTGCTCAGCTGCCCCCCCTGGGCGGCGTGCTGACTCCTGGGGCCCACAGGATTGTGCCACGGGTGTCCCTCTCCTGGGAGTGTTGCGGGAGCCGCTGCCTTCTCCTAGACGACTGCGGTGAGTCCCAGGGCCCCCCCTTTCATCACTGCTGGTACCCAGGCACCACCTATCCTCCCCTGTCTCGAGACTGCCACCGGTGCCCACGTCCTCTCGTGCCATTAATTAAAGGAACTGTGCTGAACAACAGTCTATGTATCCCACACCCCCATTCAGTGCCAACACACCAAGCCTGCTCTTGAACTGCCTGGCAGAGGGCTCTCTTTCCCTGGGACCCCTCGGCCTCCCTAGGGTGCCTCGTGGTGGTGGCCCCTCTGCGGGCCGAGGCTAGCCACATACCCGACCTCTATACATCTGGGGAGGATCCGGGGACCCTGCGGACCATTTTTTAACACCAGAACTGTACTTAACGCCCGGACTGAGCAGCGGGTGGATCCCCCGCCCCGCCGGGATTTTCCTCGAACCGGGGACCTCCGCCCCCGACTTTCGAACTGCTGTCAGGCCCTGATCTCCAGTCTGCCTCCTACCTGCGCATGATCAACACGCTGTTGTAATCCAACAGCCTACACGGATATTGATATCCTGGACACTGCCACCGCACCTGTTCTCCAACCCCTACTCCAACTCCCCAGGATAGGCCATCCCGGTGACCTCACCTGTGGCCCATTCCATCTGTGCCCATTGTGCTCGACTGGAGGAGTTTTCCCTGGCCCTGCTGGCGGGCGACCAACCACACCTCGATGGACTCCACCACTAAGTATTGCTCTACATAGCGTTGCAGTTGGGCATGCCTCTGGCCCCCGAACACCCCAATCTTTTTACCGGACCCCCCCAGAGGCTCCCTCTCCTCTTTGTTTCACCTCAACACACCTATTACCCCCCTTGGCCCTCGGGCCTCCGATCCATCTGGCGCCATGACCAAGGGGACGGGGAAGAAACAAATCTTGATCAATATGTTTACGAAGGCCTCGTCGGGCTCAGTGGCGGAGGAGCCTGACCAGGAGCCGCCCAACCCATCAACCTCAGTTCCCTCTGACTCTCAGAAAATAATGGAATTCATCTGGGAGGGATTCACCACACTCCACAGTAAACTAGACAACATGAATGGCACTATATCGTCTATTAAAGCCCACATGGAGAGGACTGATGGCTGGGTGGCTGAGATTGAGACACGAGTCAGTTCTACCGAAGATCACCAGGGCTCTCTCAGGGCGGAGATATCCGCGCTCTCCTCCCGCGTCACTGATGTTGAGAAAAAGAACGAAGACCTTGAATCGCGCTCACGGCGCAACAACCTCCGCATAATCGGAATACCCGAGGATAACATAAAGGAACCTATGGAGGACTATGTTGAGCACACCTTACTGACACTGCTTAATTCCCCCAAACTCTCCCCACAATTCGCAATTGAGAGAGCCCACCGGTCCCATAGTGCAAAACCCAGGCCTGGCGCGCCTCCCCAACCAATCATAGCCAGAGTCCTAAACTTTCGTGACCGCGACACCCTCCTCAGGGCAGCGAGAGCCAAGGGTGAACTCCTGCTGGGGGCTGCTAGGATCCATCTGTACCCAGACTTCTCGGTGGCAGTTCAACGAGAGCGTAAAACATTCCTAGCTGTGAAAAGGAGCCTACGCGACCTGGAGGTCAAATACTTTATGTTATACCCCGCCAAACTGAGGATCGAACGCTCTAACCGGGTATACTTCTTCACAATTCCCGAGGAAGCATCTAGGTTTATTGATGAACACTTCCCTGGCTGACCCCCTTCTCCAGGGCACCCGGCAGATGCTGCTGGGTTCCTCAACAGCCTGTATGCTGTCCCAAGCGCCCTCTGGCCTGGGACACCCAATGGGCCTTGAAATGCATAAGTAATCAACCAATATGCGACCTAACTCTCCTCTAAGGCGCCCATCCACCACTTTAGAGTTCCTGTTCCATACGCGCTGGATCCAGTTCCATGTCTTATTTGTTTACTGGGGAGGTCCATCCTCCCGACCTTGAGAATATTGCCTTTACTCTGCTTGGTTGTGCCTCCCCCACCCACACTGGGCCCTGGCCAGATTGCACACGTGGCCACTTCTAGGCACCATGCTTATCCTTCATGTGCCCTACGGTTCGGAGCATCACCGCCTGGCCAGTTCACAGGCCCCCTCAGCATTGATGCCATTGATTTGGATTTGGTTGTTTGGGTTTGGGGTTACCATTCCTCTGTTTGGGGGAAGGATGTGGGAGGGGGTGGGTAATGTTGGGTTTTATGTTAAAAAAGGCTTGGACGCCGCGAGGACGTTGGAGTATGGCAACACGGCCCCGCTGATGTTGCAGTGTGGGCCAGACAGTGCACAGTCCTTGGGGATCATTGCATTATTATTCTGTAACCACTAACAACTCTCTCTGAACTGTTGCCTGAAGACAACTTAACACTCATGAGCTGGAATGTGCGGGGCCTGGGAAATTATAAAAAAATGAGACAATTGCAGCTGCAGGCCGAACGACATGGGGCCAAAATCATGTTTCTGCAGGAAACAAATGCTTGTACTGAGCACTTCGGAAAGTTCGCCAAAACATGGGGCCCTCAAAAGTACTTTACCAACTACTCCACTCAGAGCTGTGGAGTCATGACCCTGATCCATAGGAGCCTCAAGTTCAACTCCATATCCACACAGATTGACCCTCAGGGCAGATATGTCCTTCTCCATGGCACCCTGCAGAATAAAGAGATAGTCCTGTTAAACATCTATGGTCCTAATATCGACAACCCAGAATTTTACTTGCACCTCACATCCCTTCTCGACAGTTTTCCCCTAATACTAAATCTTTGTGGAGGTGACTTTAACACGATATTTGACGTAGACCTAGACAGGTCCGTCTCCAGACCCCACCAACTCTCCAGAGCAGCCTACACTACACTGTCATCGCTTCCCCGTCTTTCTATGGTGGATGTATGGCGTCTCCTATGCCCTGATTCCCGCACCTACTCCTTCTATTCCTCGGTACACGACTCATACTCTCGAATCGATAGATGGCTGGTATCCGATATACTTATCAGGTATGTATCCGACCTTAAGATCCTCCCCAGAACCCTCTCTGACCACTCGCCAGTGACCATTACTCTCGGCTGGGGCCCAGACCGCGACCGGGTCAGACGCTGGAGAATGAAACCCTATTCTCTCCTCGACCCTGTTTTTAGTTCTGAACTTGAGACCGCCATCGAGGAGTTTTTCGAGATTAACACTAATACGGTATCCTCGCAGGCTACCCTCTGGGAATCCTTTAAAGCATACGTTAGAGGTATTGCCCTGTCCATGGAAAACGGTATCCTTAAAACAATCCGTAGAGAGATTGCAGAGAGCGAGACAGCCCTGTCCACACTCGAGGCCCAATGCTCGCTTCACCAAACTCCGGAACTCCTAGCATCAATCGGTGCAGAGCTTGATAAGTTCTGCTCTTTAGCGGACCGTGAGCTGAGATTTTTGGATAACCCGGGCCTTGCAAGGAAGTACGGTGAGGGTGAGCACCCAAGCCGATTTCTGGCCAGGCTTCTCTGCCGAGAATTCGGTACCCCGCCCATCCCTGGGGTGGAGAAACCCAATGGCTCTTTAGCCACGACACCGCAGGAAATCAACTCCGAATTCCACTCCTTCTACAAATCCTTGTATGCCAACGCGGACAGTGTGTCGCCCATGGAGATTGATTCCTATCTCGACAACCTCCCTCTTTCGACCCTCTCCCCTGAGACCATCGCTTCTCTCGAGAATCCGTTTACCCTCGAGGAACTCTCAAATGCCATTGATTCACTCTCATCAGGTAAATCCCCTGGCTCCGACAGTATCCCCGTTGAATTTTAGAAACAATATAAACCTCTCCGCCTCCCCCACCAGATGGCCCTCTGGGAGGAATCGGTGGAGGTGGGCCTGCTCCTCCCCTCGCTACGCGAAGCCACGATAACCGTCTTGCTGAAACCCGATAAACCCCCCACACAATGCGGCTCCTACCGCCCACTCTCGCTCATTAATAGCAATGTCAAAATTTATGTCAAACTCTTAGCCCAATGCCTTGTCCCCTGCATGCCATATATTATCCATCCAGATCAAGCGGGATTTATCCCAGGATGCTCCACCTCCCTGAACCTGAGACGCCTCTTTAACATTATAAGCAGAATCAGCCCAAGCGTCCAGGCAGTAGCTGCGACACTCGATATGCAAAAAGCTTTTGACTCTGTCTCGTGGAAATATCTCTGGCGGGTGCTCGAAAAATGCAAATTCGGTCCCTGCTTCCTCTCCTGGGTCAAACTGCTATACTCCGATCCAGTAGCTAGGGTCCGTACTGAAGACTGGTGTTCCCCCCTTTTTCCAATTGCTAGAGGGACCAGACAGGGCTCTCCCTTCTCCCCCCTGGTCTTTGCCATTGCGATGGAGCCATTTGCAGACATGCTTCGTCAATCCCATGCACACAGGGGCTTACGCACTGCGGGCCAATCAGACATAGTATCCCTATACGCGGATGATGCCCTTCTCTTCATTCGTTCTCCCGATACCAACTTGGATCCGATACTGGATGACATTGTCCTTTTCGGGCACATCTCTGGCCTCAAAGTGAACTGTTTTAAATCCACCCTGTTCCCACTCACTGCCTGCACGCGCCCCCCCCCCCGACTTGTCTAGCGGGCAGGATAGGAGTGCTGAAGATGGTGGTACTACCCCAACTTCTGTATAGATTCATAGATTCACCAACATCCCTCTGTGGCCGGGCTCCGGGTTCTTCCAGGCATTGACTCGAATCCTTAACACTTTCCTTTGGCACTCTGGTGCGGTCCGACTCAAATTCAAAACCTTGGCCACTCCAATGGAGGTGGGCGGCTTTGGCGCATCCGATTTCCTCAAGTACTGGTAAGTCGCACAACTCCAATACACCTCCTACTGGTTCAATGCAGTGGATCCCCCACCCCACCTTAGACTCGAGAAGCTATCGGTCAATGACCGCGATATCCGGTCCCTGATTGTTACACCCACACCAGTAGTACCGGAATCACTCAACCCGGCGACTTGCACGTCACTGGCCATATCAAAAACTTGGAAGCTACTAGGAGTCGCCCATGCATTTCATGGTAACTTACCACTTTGGAACTTCCTCCCTGGGGTCCCAGGCGTGCCTCCTCTCATTGTTCGCCGATGGGCGGAGGCGGGCTTCGAGCTGCTACGTGATGGCTTTGAACAGGGCAACTTTATTGAGTGGCCTGACCTCCCATTGTCCCTTAGGCGGAGACCCTCTGTCTGGCTCCAGTACTCAGCCCTCCGGAGAACCCTTAAACACATCTACCCCAGCTTTCCAGCGAAACCGCCAGACGAGCTCACAGTCACGGAGTTGACCTCCCCCACACCCACGCGAGGTAAAGTTTCCAGACTCTACACCCTATTGCAGTCCAGAGATGCCCCACCCCTCACTAAACTGAGACACGCTTGGGAAGACTACCTTGGGCTGGAAATGACAGATGAACGATGGACCCGCATGTGTGCCCGCATTCATGGGGTGTCCTACAATTCCCGATTCAAGCTGATTCAATTCAAGGTACTTCACAGATGCCATTAACCCGTAAACAGACTACACCATATCTCGACCGACCTACCATCGAGCTGCCCTAGGTGCGGCCGCGACAATGCTGGCTAATCCACATGATCTGGTCCTGCCCGTGCCTCGTCCAATTCTGGAGCGCTGTGTGCTCAACAATGTCTGATATGCTTGAGGTCCCCATCACTCCATCCCCTGTGAGATGCTTTTTTCACAAATTCCCTGAACTCCATCGGGACTCCAAGAAACTAGCTGGCCTATGCATGCTACTCGCAGTATGCTCCATACTACTCTGTTGGTTCCGGCCTACCTCGCCCACCCACGCTCAATGGCTCAGGGCGGGTACATGGGCCTCAGATACTGAGGAATCCTGGGCCATACAACAGCCTACCCATTCGAGGCCCAGAGACGTTTGGTCAAAGTTTTGTGCATATATGTCTCCCACCGACACTGTCTCTGATGCCTCATCTCCAGCCCTCTCCCCCTGCCATTCCCCTTCTGCCCGCTGAACAGCCCCCCCTCTGCCCCATACCTACCCTTGCGCATTCGGGATGTGTTTATATTGCCTTGACTCTACAATATATGCCTGTAATGTTTTCTCTTTTGCACTGTTCTAAATGTAATTGCCTATATGCCTACGCTTATTCTTGTGCTGCCATGCCAAATAAATAAAAGTTTAAAAAAAAATGTTTTAAGGACTCTGATATAAAAGAGGCAACAGGGAGGTAATAATAATTTAAGTGTTCGTGATTTTGTTTACCATGAAAAGCAGCACTGTAGGAAGCTGTAGAAAAGTGCATGTCCACATATTTTTCTTGTACCCCTCAAGAGAGAAACAAGTACTATGAACATAGGGCTTCAGTACAAAGTAGGACATATCAGATTGGTTGGACTGTCTGGATTTTCTGTGACCAAGTTTAGGAGGCCCTATGGAAATCTTTACAGAGCACTATACAAACATTGCTTCTCCCATATCGGCTGCCAGCTCCAGGCACAAGACTTTTTAATGTCTCAAATTCAGGTTGCAAAGAGGTTTTCCATTTCATCACCAAGGTAATTGGCACAGTTGTGTTAACGTTTTTGTGGAAGCCATGTGTCCCTATATAATGTCGCCCCATTTTTCCTTTTGCTCTCACCAGGCCCTGTTCCCCTTAAAGGAGTGAGCTTGAATAAAATTCGAAGGAGGGCATCAGTTGTATATTTGCACGTCCCACTTACGAAAATAATTGTCTGCTGAACACGAGACATTCATGAACCAAGCGCTGAAGGTTCAACTGAGGAATCACTGCAATCAATAAAAGTCTATACATTTGAGGTAAAGAAAAAGGCTCTCATTCCAAGTTTGGCCGCACAGTGAAAAAGTTCCTCCACTTTTTTTGGTGGTAACGGATATTGAAAAGGGGAAGCCCCATCGGTACCTCACTCCCTGGTCAGTGAGCCATTTTGTCAGGTGGCCACATTGCTTCCTCCTAGCCAACGTAAAGGCCGGCAGAGCTTGGTAGACTGCTATCTTTGCAGGCCCATAGATCACGGGACCTGTCTTCCTCGCCCTCTCCAGAATCTTCACCTTTACAGGGAAGTAGTGGAACCTCACCAGCACAGTTCTAGGTCCCCCCGCTCCACCCTGTGCTCGGTGCGCTCGGTCGATCGCGGGCTCATCAATTGCATCCGAGCCAAACAGGATTCTCAGCACCTCCTTGATTGATCTCCTAATATTTTCCCTAAATTTCTACCTCCCTTTCCGGGAACCCAAAAAAATGGAGGCTGTTCCTCCATTCCCTGTTTTCAAAGCCATCCATTTTAAATGTCACTTCAGTCTCTCTTCTTTCCAGTTCTGAGATACTCATATCGATCTGTTTTTCCAAAGTATCACGGGAGGTTTAATTGTTCTCCAGGCATTGAACCCTCTCGTCAATGCAATACATTCTCTTGTCCATGTTATCTAGCCTGAGGCCCAGTGCTGAACGCATTCCCCTGATTTCCTCCATTAGTGCGGCTATGTCCTTCTTGGTGGATACTGAGTCCTCCTCCATTTCACTGGCCTGGGTGGGCAAGGTCTGGGTGGTGCACCGAGTACGGGGATTTGAAATTGGAATCTCTAAGGCACGGTTCTCCAACTCATTTATCTTCAGGCTCCCGGTGTCCTCTTGAAGCCCCTTCAGTGGCCTGAACAGCCCGTTCTTTCCGTGCCAGTTGCTCAATCTTTGTACTGTGCCGCTCTGCTCCAGCCCCCGCACACCCCACTCCAATTGGGCAGACGGGTTATGTCGAGGGAGGACAGGTCTAGACCCCTCATTTTCTTCTTTCTGTCTCTGGTGCCCCTTTGCTATGTCCAGGGGTCTCTGTGGCTCCCCCTTGGGGATCTTCGCGGTGACTCCTTCTCTCCCCCACCTCCAGCATCTTGGACGTTCTCCCCTCTTTATTGCCCGGCACACTGCTATGTCAGATCCTAGGTGGGTTGTGGGGCGGCAGGCACACGCCCCTCTTCCAGCCTAGGGGGCCCTCACCTCACCACCTGTGCCCTGCGCTGGTCACCCCTACGCCAGGTGTCACTTTCCTTTTTAGTGGGGAACAGGGCTGGGCTGCTCCTGATGTATCGCCTAGGGTCTGATTACCCTTGGGTACATGCCCCTGTTCTGTCCCTGGGGGCCCAAACCTTCTCCCCAGTGGTTTGCATGTTGCAACCACACCAGCTTGCTTCTCAGGGTAGCTGCATCTTCCGACCATGAGCACTGCGCCTGGGCCCTCTCAATGGACCTCTTCACCAGATCGCTGGACCAGGGGTGCCCCTCTACAGCTCCAGTGGGTGATGGCACAGTGCCCCCGGGTCCTTTCTGCGGGACTCGCGGGCCTCCACCTGGGGTTTTCCAACTCCTTGCTCCCTCTCCTGCTCTTAGGCCTCTCTCCCCTCAACTCCACTTGTCCCTTAGGAGGCGTCATCCTACGGGGTTATTTTTAGCTCTGCCCTTGTCCTAGCACCATCCATAGGCCACCCTCTAGGGTATAACAGCCACTTCTCCCACCGCTATAGGTCGCTGGTGTCCCACCGCAATGATCTTCCAGGCCCTATGACCTCAGCAGCAGTCTCTGCAGTCCCTCCCCGGGCCCACTGCACTCACCAGGTGTCGAATTGGGTCTCTGATGTCTTGGAAGACGCTCTGAGTGGGCTTCCCGGCCCACTTCCTTATTCCGGGAAAGGGGGGTCACCACAGTGCCGAGTGCTCGGAGTTCAAGGGCAGTTGCAAGATCCTCTTAGTCCGCCTCTCACGGTCTACAGCTCCTCCAGCCCTGCTCCAGCTGTCGGGTCGGCTAACTCGGCCGCCCCAGCTCGAATCTCCACCAATCTTGTTGCGGGGAGCCTCAAACTTTCCTCCCTTGGGGCCAAACTTCTTTACTGCTGGGGGGGCAAAAAAATGGGAGTCAGAATCCCCTTGGCGGTTCTGGGCTCGAGAGCTAACGTGGCTAGCAACGCTCACACGCACCCCGTGGTTGCCTTCATCTGCAGGGGCCTTGGGCATGGGCACATTGAGGATCTCTCCACAAAATCAAAGAAATTAAGGGTTTCAGAATATATGGGCATGCCCCTCCTCATTGCTATCACAACCCATAGCTTCATATGCTGCCTCACAGTGATCAAGGTACTCCCTTTCAGTCCCCTTCCACACTTCATTTTTTCTATAATCAGAATAATAAATACATAGCATTTCAATGGAACATTAGCAGTCCACGACGAGGATACATGTGTTCTAGCATAGGGACAGCACACTTTTATGAATAGCAACGAGAAAGGTATACAACTGCATTATACATGCAGGACACAGATCGTATAACAAAGGTGCACAAACCTTGAATAGACAGAGGACTAAGATGAGCAGCTTCACAGAATGCTCAGGAAGAGGAGACCAACTGGAAGAAAGGAGGAAGCTACACACCACAGCATGAATAGTATATCTAGATAATAGTCTACCAGGAAGGTGTCCCTATACAGACAGACAGAGATTAGAAGAGGGAGATGGTTTTCAACTGGTGTTGCAATTAGAGAGCCAGTAAACAAGTGACTGTGGTGTACAATATATCAATGCTTACTATTATTATAGATGAAGCAAACACTTTAGCAACTGAAACCATGATTGAGACTTTTTTGAAGATCATACCCTGAATTAAACCACAAAGGGCTGAATATTTTGAAAGGTTTTGGGACTGTCATGTTTGTCAGGATAGGCAATATGTCATTAAATGAGCTGCCCAGGATCACACATTTATTGGGAGGGGAAGCCCGGATTGCATCCAATCTGCAATCTCTGCACTTTTTTTAACATGGTCCTTTCCGCTTCTTACCATATGCAAAGTGCAATTGTTTGTTCATGTTTGACTTTCATGAACTAAAATAATCTTATTTTAGAGAACTGACTTGGAAAGTACGCAATTTACATAGCCCAACATGAACATTATTCAAAACAAAATGTTATAAAAGCATGCTATGCAAAACGGGAATGAATCTAGCTTTATTGTCTCCATCATCAAGGGAAATATGCAAGTACCAGCATACTCATTGATGTGATCTTAAAATATTTCATCCAGTTTTCCCATTTGTATCCTAAAGCTTTTAGAAATACCCAAATCACAGGCTTTTGGGTTGTCATGTATAATGCACAGAAAAGCATTTTCATTGTACAAAAAAGTAAATAGTTTTTCTCTCACAAAAGCAGACCTTAAAATGTGTTTGCCTGTGATATCTCATCTACTCTCTTCTCTCTTCTAATCAAATGGTCTACATACAATTAAGATCAGGTAATGGGCTAAACAAGGCCACCAGCATGTGAGAAGGCAAACCTTTAAACAGGAGACAGCAGCGTAGAGTCAATGATATAAGAAAATGTGTTGAGGATAACTAAATCGTCTGATGGCAAATCCAGGATACTAGCATGAACCTTTTCGGTTCCACAAAACTGACTTAAGTGCCTAATAACCTCTAAGGACTAACACTTAATGCTCATCATTGGGCGTGGCTGCATAGGTTTTACAACACCTTTTCTGAAGAAAACTATTTCTAGACGTTCACCATAGTAGCACTATGTTAGTTTTGGGATCGGTAGATTGCGCCGCAGAAGAATTGGTTGAGGGAGAATTTGTTAAATTATTTTCAACAAATGTAATTTCAAATGTATGTGGGAGGGGGTCTGGGGTAATATAAAACGGTGGGGTGGGGTGGTGGCTTGGCCTTGGGTTTGCATTGAAATGAAACAATAAAAAAAGAAAGTTGACAAAATCTCCCCCGACCAATTCTTTTCAACCAAATCACAACAAGCAGGTCCACTGGTGATAACACACCTATTGTGCTACAAACCAAAAGTACATATGCATGCAGCTTTTTCATCTTCAGACATTAGAAAGGCTGAGTCTGCTTTGCTCTAATTTGGTATTGTAATCCTGCATATGAACACTGTTGTGGAAAAAAGCATGAAAAATTACCACTGACTATTCCAGTGAATTGGTGAACAGTTTATTAGTACAAAACAAGCAACAGGACAGCAACAAACCAGCAACAGTATGAGACTTTGGCGCAAGTGAGAAACCCTCTTCATCGAAGCACCGTTCTCTTATTCCATAAGGGATACATGCCTTTCAATTAACGGGGAGGTGCAAACAGGGTGGGAATCATACTAAAACAATATTACAAGCAGTGAACAAAACTCCAGCACACACGTCTTTGATACCAGCTGCATTCTCACAAGTGGAGACAGCGCTATCTGGAAGCACAGCATAAAGTGATACATTTTGTTGAGCTGAATATACTCCTCAAAGTTTCACACACCGTCTGAGGCAGGTGAGCACACGTACAGTGTGATGACATGTCTGCTAAAACCGCTTTTCCTTAGAAAGCTGGAGCCTAAAACATGCTTGCATATGCCAAAAGGGAAACACGCCAGAAGCGAGAGATGTGGAGATGAGCATAACTATACACTAGGCGAAGAGACTTCATCGCAAGGGCATGTGCAGTAAAGACTAAAGCTTCACCTGAAATGGGTAGGAAACAGTGTTTAAACATGGCAGCTTGCAGTACCTTCTCAGTGTTGCAGTGTGGCAGTGTGCTAGGGGAGTGCATACCATTTTCATTTCCAGACATTTCCCCCACAACACTAGGCTATCTTCTGAACCATTGTCACACTCGCATTTGGCAGTGAATCTTCTGCTATAACTCTGTAGAAAAGCCTGTCTCTTACGCACACACACACATATAGAATAGATATGTGCAGTGAGTTACTGTTTTCTTCCGGTAAGAGTACTTTTTCAGACAAAAAAATCTGGAATAGACGTTGGAGGACTTAGCGTTCCACAGATGCGGTTTGGAATACCACAACATTAACAGTAAATGACGGATTAGAACAGCATGTATGTAATCATGGCATTCTCATATGCTTTTGTGCTTCTTTCTGTTTTAAATGGGTCCTTTGTTAGAAAATGATAAGCCATGATTTTAGTTCCCAAACCATTGGCATTACAAAATATCAGAATGATTGTGTTTTCCCTGTGTCCTGCTTCTCTAGTGCATTTTATTCACACACCCATAACCATACATTTTAACTCCAAAATCTGCAATTCTGCCTTAAAGCACTATCAGCCAATCATCCATCTTTGGAGCCTCTTAAATCCCTCCAAACGAAGCCATCCCCAAAGAGAGACATCACATGATACTTCACCTATTTGGTCCAATCAATGCTCTGAAATGTAAAGTTAGGTTATATTTTCTCATTGCCATTACCTCCCTATTTTGCTTTACATGGTACATTCACAAAAGGATTGGATGCACAGAGACACACTCCCAGCATATTTGTCTTGATCCAGACCATTTTCATTATGAATTCCTTGATGGAGCAGAAAAATGGCCCATGTTTTCCCCACTCCTTGCAGAGAATCCACCAGTGTCCCATCCTGCATAACCTTTTGATGTGGGTGGAGAGGCTGGGCTCCCTATGGATTTTGCACACCCTTTTGCATGTGGTAAGGTCAGGCAGAGTGTATACTGATCCATGTTAGCGGTGGCCATCATTTGTTGGTGGTTGCTCTAGTACATTTTCCTCCCGGGGTGGAAACCTGGATGATTTTGCAGCACACATTCTTCACTGACATGACCTATAAGCCCATCCAACATCTCGTCTTACACATACTTGAACTTGACCTATATATGACACTCAGTTCTTTCTTCCCTTTCTGGGGAGGAGGACTCCTGCATGGATAGTTTACAGCGCTTTGAAGCTCTATGATCAGAATGCTGTAAAACTATATTTGCTTCAACTGTGACATGTACCAAGGTTTTAATCTGTTGTTGGAACAACGGATGTATCCCTGATGTTCCATCCTGTGATAGTGCTTCCAATCCACGGTATGGGAAAAAGGAAGCCTTCCAATGTTTATTTCAATTTGGGGCAGAAGGAATAACATACCAAAACTGCAATATGCTTGGAACAAGTGGTCTCCATATGGTATATAGCAACAGAAAATACCACTACAATTACAATGTAGGATGCTACCATGATTGAAATATGCTTACGGGCCCCAAAAGTGTATCCTACTGTCATGATCTCTGCTTCCAAAAGGTCAGGGTTTTCCCAACTCCCTTGGAAGCAGATCCATAACCCAGGTTCCGAGTGCCAACCAGTCCCAATTGGGACCTTTTGGACCCAGTCCTGGCGCCAGTGGCACCAGGCTCATAAATATGCCCAGTCCCAGCGCTGGAAGCGCCGGGCTCATAATGCTTGGGTGGACTTACCTTCAGCAGACCATGCTGCTTACTTGCCTGCCAGTTGAGCCTCTGATCCTCTTCTGTTTGGAACTACTTTTCCTGTTGGGTGGGGCTGGAGCCACTCCCTAGATTCAGAACACTGGAACTCTTCTGCAAGGCAGGAACTCTTTTCTTACCAGGAACTCTTTTCTTACTTAGGCGTGGCTGGTGAAGGAGACATCTAAACACTACAGGAGGCTATTTAAACCACACCCGGTGGATGAATCTTGCTTTGCGTTATTCTGCAACCTCTGCAGCAGAACGCTCATCGTGTCTTCTGCATCCGGTCCTGGGCCTAAGGAAAAAGGCTTACCATCCTGAATCCAGTCTTCAGCAACACCTATAAAGACAAGAAAGAACAGGTTAGCATTCCGGCATCTGAAAGGCAAAGGCTTACCATCCTGAATCCAGTCTTCAGCAACACCTATAAAGACAAGAAAGAACAGGTTAGCATTCCGGCATCTGAAAGGCAAAGGCTTACCTACTCTTCGTGCGCTCCGGAGGTCTTCACACTGCATTCCGGCATCTGAAAGACAAAAGTTTACCAACTCTTCGCACGCTCCGGAGGCCTTCGGCGCTGCATCCCGCATCTGAAGGACAAAACAAGGTGCGTTTAAAGACATTGGGGAACTTTAATACTCACGTGCCATTACTCCTTTCCACATCTAATCCAGTGGGTATTCCGGCACCCTGCAGCCGCTCCGAACTCGTACCTGCAAAATAAAAAGACAGTTAGAGCGCATAGTGAAGCAGGCAACAAGCGCTTACTTACGTGCTTCCAGGCGCTTCTATTCATCACACGGGCTCCATCTTCAACTCACTTCAGCCCGTCATCCGCCATCGCCGGAACCCTGCAAAACAAGAGACATCATTACTAAAGACTTTAAAGACATTTGAATGACTCGAAACTTACCGTTCGTGCAGTAAACGACGGACAGCAGTCCTCTGAAGTCAAGAGGCCTGCGCTACCTATCCAGTGAAGAAACTGGTTACAGCACCCTGCCCCGAGGCAGATGGAGAGCTCGGCATTCACTTACCTAAGGTGAGAGCGTTAACCTTTGGGGGTCTACAGGAGAGAAGAGGAAAGAGATAGGGACACCCCAATAACCCCAGTTCATGAACCCCATATTTTCTATCTGCAGACATCTTACTCTACACGTCAGGCATACAGTGCACAGAGGTCCAGCCCAAAGAGCCAACCGGGTGCTACACATCACCTTTGAAGATACGGTAGTCGCCCAGTCAAGACCGGCGCCTCTGCGAGAATCAGGTGAGCGTTACAGAACGCAAAGCCTACCGCAAAACTCTCGCCCAGGCGCTATGGAAACCTCGGATACTGACCCCCTAGCCCGGTTACTTGGGGAACTAAGGGCAGAAGTGCATGCAGCTCGTCAGGAAACGAATGCTCTAAGAAGGGAACTAATTATTTCCAAGGAGAGAACAGACAATCTTGCTAGACAAGTGCTACAGTCACAAGCCGGACAGACCCCGTTACCCACATCAGGGGCAAATCTTCCTTCAACATCCTCTATGAATCCAGTGCAGATCAACCTACCTGGGAATGTACCTCTGGCTCCGCCCGAACGATTTTCTGGTGACCCAAAGAGGTTTGCAGTATTTATCAATCAGTGCCGGTTGCACTTCTTATGCCGGCCAGCAGCCTTTCCAACTGATCAAGCAAAAGTAGCTTTTGTACTTTCGTACCTTAGTGGCAATGCGGCAGACTGGTCGATCCCTCTAGTTAATCAAGATGATCCGGTTCTCCATGATTTTCAAGCCTTTCAGCTTAGTATGGAAAAACTGTTCGCAAGACATTCACAGGGGCAGGCCTTGGACAATGAGCTTCTTTCGTTGCGACAGGGTAATCAAGACCTTTTGGCTTATATTGCATCTTTCAATAGACTAATAGTGGAAACTCAATGGCCTGAGGACAAAAGGATTACGCTGTTTTATAGAGGTCTACGTGGAGAGCTCAAAGACGTTTTAGCCCAAGTAGTGAATCCCCCACAAGACTGTTCGGATTATATAGACTTGGTCGTTCAAATAGATCACAGGCTGCAGAACAGGAAGGCCGATCGTTCCAAGTTTGATGCTCGAGTATTTTCCAAACCGCCAACTCCTTCCAAAGGAGTAGACTCCGAGGAACCCATGCAAATAGGGGGTCTGAAAGGTCCTCTAACACAAAGGGAGCGGGAAAGGAGGAAACAGTTGCAATTATGCCTATATTGCGGAAACTCAGGGCACTTTCTTCGAGACTGTCCGGTGAAACCTGCCAAGAAGGCAGTAGGAGCTGCAGTTACCAAAGTTACAAACTCTGAGCAGGGAAACAACCTCGCCCGACAAGAATAGAGGTCCTCTTGCCGAGCGTGAAAACCAGTTCCGTGACCTCGCATTTCGTGATACCTATGGTCCTCATTAGCCCTGATAATCCGGATCGATTACATGCAATTGAAGCTTACGTCGACAGCGGTGCCATCGGCAATTATGTGGATCATGAAATGGTTTTGAGGATGAATCTAACTCTTTGTCCCAAGGCTGTAAAGGACGTCATTACTACGGTGGATGGTACGGAGATAGCCTCCGGGCCAGTAACGCATACCACTCAAGAGGTGACGCTAGTAAGTCAAGATGGACACCATGAGAAGATCGTGTTCGATGTGATCAAGGCCCCTCAGTTTCAGATTATTCTAGGAATACCTTGGTTAGAGAAACACAATCCTCTGATCGATTGGCGAGCAAGAACGGTCCAGTTTCCAGAATGTGTCTCTACTTGTCACCCTCCACCTGGTGTTGCACTGGCCGCAATTTCTTCAGAGACTCCCCAGTTACCTCCCGAATACCTAGAATACCAAGATGTTTTCCAGAAGGATCAGGCTAACTCTCTACCTCCTCATAGGTCTTATGACTGCCAGATAGACCTGATACCTGGATCTACTCCTCCTTGTAGTAGAATTTATGCCCTCACCGAGCCTGAGAACCTTCACCTTCGACAATACCTGGATCAATACCTGGCAAATGGGTTTATTCGTCCTTCCAAGTCCCCTGCTTCTTCAGCTTTGTTCTTCGTTCCAAAAAAGGAAGGAGACCTTAGAACTTGTATCGATTATCGCTCCCTGAACCAGATCACCGTTAAGAATAGATATCCGTTACCTTTGATCCCTGAACTCCTGGACCAAGTCAGAAAAGCATGCATATATACAAAGCTGGATCTTAGAGGAGCTTACCACTTGGTACGAGTAAAAGAGGGCGATGAATGGAAGACGGCCTTCCGCACCAAGTATGGGCTATTTGAATATCAGGTCATGCCCTTCGGACTTTGCAATGCCCCGGCCGCCTTTCAATATTTTATGAACGATGTCCTCAGAGAGCTCATAGATGTATGTGTTGTTGTTTACATTGACGACATCCTCGTTTATTCTTCATCGGAATCTGAACATCGGAAACACGTGAAAATGGTCCTCGAAAGATTGCGTCAACACAAACTTTTCGCTAAATTGGAAAAATGTGTTTTCAACGTGACTGAAGTTGAATTCTTGGGATTCATATTATCACCTGGCGGAGTGCGTATGGATTCAAAGAAGGTCGATGCAGTTCTCAAATGGCCATCACCATCCTCCGTAAAAGGTGTGCAAAGCATGTTAGGCTTCGCTAACTTTTACCGCAGGTTTATCCCCGAATTCTCTCGAATAGTCCAGCCCATCACTGCCTTGTTAAAGAAAAACAAACGTTTTGAATGGTCTACCGAGGCGGAACAAGCTTTCCAGGATTTGAAGACTAAATTTATCTCTGCACCAATCTTAAAACACCCTCGCCCCGAACTCCCCTACATCGTGGAAACTGATGCTTCAAGCCTTGCCATGGGGGCAGTTCTATCACAAAAGGACCCGGTAACCAATCAGTTGCATCCCGTGGCATTTTGGTCCCGCAAATTCTCGCCTCCTGAAATCAATTATACGATTACTGACAAGGAACTTCTGGCTATCAAGTCTGCCTTTAAGGCTTGGCGGCATTATCTGCTGGGGGCCCGACACACCGTTACTGTGATTACGGATCACCGAAACCTGCAATATTTGAAGACCGCAAAAGCCCAATCCTCTAGACAACTCCGTTGGGCATTATTCTTTGCCGAGTTTGACTTCATAATTACCTATCGACCTGGTACAAAGAACGGTAAAGCCGATGCCCTTTCTCGGATGGGAGTGGAAGAACACTTGGTCAACCCTAAACCTGTACCAATCATTCCCGAACAAAGAATTCTGGGTGTAATCGCCACAGAATCCATAGAGGAAGTTAAGGATAAAGCCAGGCAACTTGTAACTCCAGCAGACATACAGAATTGGCATCTGCAGGGAAAGGACTTTGCAGTAAAGGACAACTTATTGTATTTCCAAGAACGATTATACCTACCCAGCACAGATTTACAGAAAAAAGTAATCTCTTGTTATCACGACTCTTTAATGGAAGGTCATCCCGGTATAGCCAAGACCTCAGAAAAGATCAAGCGCTACTTCTGGTGGCCGTCTTGGAAAAAAGATATCAGAGACTTTATAATGTCCTGTGGAGTATGCGCCCAAAACAAGAGTCAAAAGGAAAGACCAGCAGGCCTCTTACGCCCTATTGACATCCCACCTCGCCCTTGGCATACGCTTTCTATGGACTTCATCACCGATCTACCTCCATGCTCCGGATACAATACGATTCTAGTAATCGTGGACTTATTCTCCAAGATGGCGCATTTCATTCCGCTCAAAGGCTTGCCAACAGCAGCAACTCTGGCCCGAGAATTTCTCGAAAACATCGTCCGACTGCACGGTTTTCCTTCGGTTCTAATTTCGGATCGAGGTAGTCAATTTATTTCTCATTTTTGGCGAAGTTGCTGTCGGTTGGCTCAAATTGATGTGAGACTATCGACCAGTCACCACCCTCAGACCGACGGACAAACCGAGAGGACCAATCAAACTCTGGAACAATATTTACGCTGCATGCTGCAACAAACTGAAAAAACTTGGAAAGATATCCTTTGGATAGCCGAGTATGCCTACAATAACTCTGTCCATTCGGGAACTGGGAAAACCCCGTTTTTTCTTTTGTACGGCAGTCACCCTCGAACCTCGGAGTTGGATGCCCTCCAAGATCTTGAAACACCAGCAGTAGACTACCTGCATTCTACAATCACCCAAGCCTTTAAGGAAGCTGTTTCTCACCTTCAAAGGGCTAAAGAACAATACAAGAAAGGAGCAGATCAACATCGGAAGGAAGCCCCTCACTATCAAGTAGGGGATCAAGTCTGGTTATCCACCAAATATCTATCTCTAAAAGGGCCACGCACATTCAACCCAAGATACCTTGGTCCCTATTCCATCACTACCATAGTAAACCCAGTAGCGGTCAAGTTGGACTTGCCCCCGCACATGAAGATACATCCGGTCTTCCACGTCTCTCTATTAAAACCCGTGCAACCTCAAACCCGACTAACCAAATCTCCAAAACCTATCCTAGTCGCCGGGCTCATAATGCTTGGGTGGACTTACCTTCAGCAGACCATGCTGCTTACTTGCCTGCCAGTTGAGCCTCTGATCCTCTTCTGTTTGGAACTACTTTTCCTGTTGGGTGGGGCTGGAGCCACTCCCTAGATTCAGAACACTGGAACTGTTCTGGAAGGCAGGAACTCTTTTCTTACCAGGGACTCTTTTCTTACTTAGGCGTGGCTGTGGAAGGAGACACCTAAGCACTACAGGAGGCTATTTAAACCACACCCGGTAGATGAATCTTGCTTTGCGTTATTCTGCAACCTCTGCAGCAGAACGCTCACCGTGTCTTCTGCATCCGGTCCTGGGCCTAAGGAAAAAGGCTTACCATCCTGAATCCAGTCTTCAGCAACACCTATAAAGACAAGAAAGAACAGGTTAGCATTCCGGCATCTGAAAGGCAAAGGCTTACCATCCTGAATCCAGTCTTCAGCAACACCTATAAAGACAAGAAAGAACAGGTTAGCATTCCGGCATCTGAAAGGCAAAGGCTTACCTACTCTTCGTGCGCTCCGGAGGTCTTCACACTGCATTCCGGCATCTGAAAGACAAAAGTTTACCAACTCTTTGCACGCTCCGGAGGCCTTCGGCGCTGCATCCCGCATCTGAAGGACAAAACAAGGTGCGTTTAAAGACATTGGGGAACTTTAATACTCACGTGCCATTACTCCTTTCCACATCTAATCCAGTGGGTATTCCGGCACCCTGCAGCCGCTCCGAACTCGTACCTGCAAAATAAAAAGACAGTTAGAGCGCATAGTGAAGCAGGCAACAAGCGCTTACTTACGTGCTTCCAGGTGCTTCTATTCATCACACGGGCTCCATCTTCAACTCACTTCAGCCCGTCATCCGCCATCGCCGGAACCCTGCAAAACAAGAGACATCATTACTAAAGACTTTAAAGACATTTGAATGACTCGAAACTTACCGTTCGTGCAGTAAACGACGGACAGCAGTCCTCTGAAGTCAAGAGGCCTGCGCTACCTATCCAGTGAAGAAACTGGTTACAGCACCCTGCCCCGAGGCAGATGGAGAGCTCGGCATTTACTTACCTAAGGTGAGAGCGTTAACCTTTGGGGGCCTACAGGAGAGGAGAAGAGGAAAGAGATAGGGACACCCCAATAACCCCAGTTCATTAACCCCATATTTTCTATCTGCAGACATCTTACTCTACACGTCAGGCATACAGTGTACAGAGGTCCAGCCCAAAGAGCCAACCGGGTGCTACACATCACCTTTGAAGATACGGTAGTCGCCCAGTCAAGACCGGTGCCTCTGCGAGAATCAGGTGAGCGTTACACCTACTACAAGTCATTGAATGCCACCGCCATTGTCTAGACAGGAACGTTTGCCTGGCTCCTAGACTGCACATCCAGTGATGTCTTACTCATTACATCCACTTCTCTACGTGGCTCCACTGAAGAGATTACAGTCACCCAGATATCGATCTCCGTCAATCCAAAAAGGCATGGGTGAGTGAGGTTTCCAATCAATGTCAGTACATGCTCCTGAACTATGTATGAAGTCTATTTTCCCCAGGCCCCATGATAAGCTGGTGTTAAGATGGATTTCTGAACTCTGTCCTGGAGGGGCAGAGGTTCAGAAGGCCAGCCTAGTTTCTTGGAACAGGGTAACCTCTGGACAAGCCAGACCAATCAAGGTAGCGATCGCAGCGGTCAAGGCTAGGTCTCAAGAGTGGTGAGGGTGACTGAAAGCCCGCAATGAGCACACAAAGCAAGGGCGCTTACAAATTACTCCAAGCAGGTGTTATATTAAAAATATAGACACATTTATTACAAGGCCTTTGTAACATTGACCATAGTAAAGAATCACGATAAAACTCAAGTAAACCAACACATCACAATCAAATACAATATATATACAATTACCGAAGGGTCTAAAGAGTTAGAATCACGAAATATGCAGACCACCTAGATGGGAAGGAAAACAGGCAGTGCAAGTAATCGTTTAGACCCAGTTCGCCTTCAGAGGCCACCTAACTAGAAGGAAGTCCGAGCCCTACAAAAAGTGGAGCCTTGTGCTCAAAAGTACCTGCACACGCTCGTGCCAATGTGCCAAAGGGAGTCTCTTCAAGGAAGTCAGGCAGTTCAGGGCGGTGAACAGAGGAGGGCGAACAGATCTCCGCTACTCAAGCGCGGCCTCCACTTGCGGGCAGAAGCAGAGCGCGAGTGCGAAAAAGGTGTGCTGTTTAACACAGCGAGGAAATGCTACGGGCTACTGCAGGAGGGCGACCAGTTCCTAGCGTTGCTACACACCGGTCCCAGATGCAGGCAGACCCACTCTTCTCCGCGTCAGTTTCAGTGCTGGCAGGTTCAGATATGAGTAGGGAACATCTCAGCATCATGTAGATTCCGCGGCAGCAGAAGTTAGAGTTGAGGATGTCCCAAACGCAGTGAACCCACACAGATTGTTACCACAGCAGGGCAACGAAGCTGCTGTGTATATTTCATCCCAATGTACACTTCTCACTTCAGACCTGGGAATGCCAAGTGTACGAATCGTGTGAGAGTGTCAAGGACTCGGAATACAGCAGCAACCTGACGGCAGTTACAGAGCAAGACTCCTGGGTAAGATGGTCAGTCCACTGGATGGCCCAGAGACGCTTCCGAAGGCTTAGTGCAGGAGATGATGAAGATGCCGAGAATAGTTGTTCCCACTATTCCAAAGGGTCGAAGTACCAGTACAGGCCTTCTCGTTCGATCAGAGGCAGCATGGTTTCACAGGCCGACAGCAGTGCAGAGAAGCAGTCCTTCATCGGGTCACCAGCGATTCCTCGGTTCAGCCTCTTAGTTGCAGGATACTTGGCTCTTGTATCCGTCGTTCGTGAGAACTCAGGTGATCGACATGGTAGTGGTGTTTCCAGCCTCCTCTTATCCAGAGTTCCCTTCGCGCCAAAACGGAGAGGACCCAATGGGAGATCTGCTTACAAAACACTCACACCATATGTGGACCTATCACGGACCACGGTGGTCCCAGGCATTCAAGACACCCTAGACTCTTTGGCACCCAGGATGTGTATTTGGACCAGACATCCCAGCCCACATCCTGGAGGCGCACACAAGGCATGCAGAAGCCCGCGAAAGCATTTGTGTTTCGCGGGAAAGTACATGCCCAAATAAGGATGGCCCCGGGTCGGCTCGACCTGGGGAAGGTGAAAGGGCAAGACGGTCAACAGACAGGACAAAGAACCTCGTGGCATGGCCATTTTGGAAGCCAGGCCTCCCATTTTGGCCAAACGTGAGAAGCGCAGTTAACAGGGCAAAAGGGAGTTCAAAAACACAAAGAAACGATCGCTGCCACCAGTCCCGTCCCTGACATACTTGCACAGTTCGTTATAAATCCATCGAGAGTTTCTAGGGCCTGTAGAATGACTAGAGACCCAAGAGCGCGGTAATGTAAGTTACGGTGCACTCTTGTGTCATGTTGCGCGAAAGCTGCAACATGCAAAAAGAACTACGGAAAACAAAGTTTCCCGGTACTGACTGTCTTAAGGGCATGTCAGTTTCCCTGTAAGAATGTAGCGAAAGCCCAAAGGAGTGCGGCGGAAGGCTGCGCTTCTCTGGCAAAGTCTAAATCAGGGTGAAAACAACAGCAAAAAGTTTAGGGGTTGCCACATGGAAGGAAATTTACCTACAATTAAGAAATCTTTCCTAACACTCGCCCCTCCCAGACTATGGACAGGGGGAACTAATGCACCCCTGGATGAGTCTCTTGTTCAGGTCGGTTAAACATTCTGGACAACCCATCAGCATTGCTATGTTGGACACCTGGCCTATGCTCAATAGTGAAGTCAAAGCCCTGTAGACTTATGGACCAACTAAGCAACTTTGGATTCTCTCCCTTCATATTCATAAGCCACTTTAGGGGCTTATGGTCAGTTTGCACAGTGAAGTGGGTCCCATAGAGGTAGGGCCTCAGCTTCCGTAGGGCCCACACAACAGAGAAACATTCTTTCTCCACTGTGGACCATCTGAGCTCTCTGTCCTTAAGCTGGCGACTAAGGAAACCAATAGGGTGTTCCTTACCCTTCTCATCTTCTTGCGATAGTACAGCTCCTATCCCAGTGTCAGAGGCGTCTGTCTGCACAATAAAAGGTCTTTGATAATCAGGGGCCCTGAGGACAGGGGCCTGGCACAAGGAGTCTTTTAAGCCGTTGAAGGCCTTCTCACACTCGTCGGTCCAAGTTACCTTCTTGGGTTTCTTCGGAGTGGTGAGGGCAGTCAGAGGGGCAGCTATGGTGCCATAGTCTGCCATGAAGTTGCGGTAATACCCCGTGAGTCCTAAGAAGGCTCTCACTTGTGTCTGTGTAGTGGGGGTAGGCCAGCCTTGTACTGCTTGTACTTTACTGGGAAGAGGCTGTATCCTCCCTCCACCTACTTCATGTCCATGGTAAACCACTGAGCCTTGTCCAATCTGGCATTTACTAGCCTTTATGGTCAAGTGTGCTTTGTGAAGAGCCTGTAGCACAATCCCGAGGTGTTTCAAATGGTCTTCCCAGGTGGTGCTGAAAACTGCTATATCATCCAGATATGCAAGACAGAATTCATCCAATTCATTCAACACATGATTCACAAGCCTCTGGAAAGTGGCAGGTGCATTCTTCAACCCGAACGGCATTACCCTGAATTGCTAAAGACAGACTGTCTGGAGTGGAAAATGCTGTCTTCTCCTTGGCATTTTCTGCTAAGGCTATTTGCCAATAGCACGCAGTGAGGTCAAACATGCTGTGGTACTTGGAGGCACCCAAGGTATCCACCAGCTCATCTGTTCGAGGCAAGGGGTGTGCATCTGTCTTGTGACAGCATTCAGAGCCCTGTAATCCACGCAGAACCTCAATTCAGAAGTGCCTGCTTTTGGAACCAAAACCACAGGGCTGGACCAAGGACTACTAGAGGGTTCAATCACCCCAAGATTTAACATTTTGTTGACCTCTGTCTTAATGTAAGACCGTACTTTGTCTGACATCCTGTATCCTCTACTTTTGGTAGGAACGCTGTCTCCTGTGTCTATGTTATGTTTGCACCAAGTTGTCAGACCAGGGGACTGAGAAAACAGGGGGGAAAAGTGCCAAAGCAAACTTTTCACCTCAGCCTGCTGATCAGAAGTCAGGTGAGGGGCCACTCGGACACCCTCAAAGGAGCTATCTGAAGGGCCGCTTTGGTACAGGTCGGGGAGAGGTTCAGACTCCTCTTCCTCAATATCTGAAGCCAGTAGCAGTGCTGCGATTTCGACTAATGGGACGAAAGCCTTCAGCCTATTTACGTGGAACACTTTTGGTGCCTGTCCAGGCCTTCCAAGATCCACTAAATAGTTAATCTCACCCAGGGGCTCCACCACTGTGTAAGGGCCTGACCATTTGTCCTGTAAAGCTCTAGGCCTTATTGGATTCATGATCAGGACTTGCTGACCATGTGTAAAGTTGATGAGGGAAGCTTTCTGGTCGTACCAATGTTTCAGCAGGGCTTGTCCTGCCTTCAACTTGTCACTAGCCAGACCCATCAGAAGTACCATCCGTTTTCTGAGCCTTAGCACATAGTCGACTACGGTGGTAGTAATAGGGGGAGTGGGCATCTCCCATCCCTCCTTGACTATGGCAAAGGGTCCCGCACAGAGTGACCAAACAGAAGTTCGAAGGGGCTGAAGCCAACACCCTCCTGTGGTACCTCTCAGTAGGCAAACAGTAAGCATGGTAAAAGAAGATACCATTTTCTTCTCTGAGGTTCTTCCAGAGCCCCAATCATGCTCTTTAACGTTCTGTTGAAACGTTCCAGCAGACCATTGGTCTGGGGGTGATATGCAGAGGAGAACTTGTAGGTGACCCCACATTCTTTCCACATAGCCTGAACATACTTGGACATAAAGTTGCTGCCTCTGTCAGACACAACTTCTTTAGGGAAGCCAACCCTAGTAAAGATGCCAAGTAACGCTTTTGCAACTGACTTGGCAGTTACAGTTTTCAATGGGATGGCCTCAGGATACCTGGTACCATAGTCGACCAGCACCAGGATAAACCTATTGCCTGAGGATGTTTGCGGGTGGAGGGGACCAACGATGTCGATCCCTACCCTTTCGAATGGTATTCCCACAACTGGGAGTGGTACCAATGGAGCTTGGATTGTTGAGCCATTCTTACCAGATAACTGGCAGGAGGCACAACTCCTACAGTGACTTTCTACTTGCACCCCCATCTTGGGCCAGTAGAAGTGCATGGATAACCTTTGCTTGGTCCTCTTAATACCAAGGTGACCAGCAAGGGGGACTTCATGCACCAGCTGCAGGAGGAAGGGTCTTACAGCAAGGGGAACCTCCAACCTCCTATGGTCTCCTTCTGTAGACTCTGTGGGCTCACTGTACAGGAGTCCATCTTCCCAATAAATCCGATGCTTCCTGGGAGGTTCACCCTCAAGCTGGGAGCAGGCCTGTCTCCTTAGGCCTTCCAGAGATGGGCACTCACGTTGGCCTCTACTGAATTCTTCCCTGTCAGGACCACCTTCCACTAACAAGTCTTTTAGTTCAGGATGGCCATTGGGGTCAAATACTTCAGGTATCGCCGCCTCCTCGTCAGGTCCGGGCGGTTGACCAACTTCCTCCACCGCAGTGATAGGTTAGTTCTGGGGAATATTTTCTTTCCCTCATTTTGGTTTCTTTACTCCTTTAGCCTTGGGTTTCCCCTTTGGCTGGGGCAGGACATTGGTCTTGGCCAATGCTGCCCGTGTTTGAGACCGTGTGCAGAGTCTGTCAGCAGTGTCTCCTACGAGCCCTAAAGCTCTGAGATCATTGACCAACAAGACCTTTCCTGGGACGTTTCTCTGAATGCTCACTGGAATCCTGACTGCTGTATCATTTAAAGTAAGATTTACAGGTATTACTCGAAACATGCGAGGTGGGCCGTCAGCCAACTTAGTGGGCATCAGAGTAGCTCTGGCAACTTCCTCTGAGTCTACCAAGGTAGAACCCACTACAGTTCGACTGCACCCACTATCCACAAGAGCTGGAGTATCTACTCCATTGATCAGCACACTGTCTTTAAAGTAGTGCTTGGTATTATCTGGAATCCTAACATAAGCCTCTGCGACTTTAGGCTCCCAGGAACCCAGGGAAACTAAAACTACCTCAGCTTCTATCCCACTGGGGAAGGAGTCTGAGGAGAAGGATTCTCCTGTAATCTCTTCTTCCTCGTAGGAGGAGAATGCCAGATTAGCGGAGTGGACCCCCAAATGTTTAACTTTACACCAGGGATCCCCCTTCACATGGTCAGTTGCTCCACAAGCAAAACAACATCCATTGGGTCTGTTTACATAGGGAGGCTTATTATAACCAGAGTTCTGTTTCGGAGGCTGACCTCCACTACCCTGTGAGTTCTCTTGTGTCTTACCCTTATTTTTCTTTTTGTGGCCCTTTTGAGAAGAAGATTTATCAGATTCCCCACCCTCCTTATCTTTGGACTTTTTCCCTTCCTCCTGCTTACCAGGATGAGTTTTGTCCTTATGGGACACTCGATGTGACCCCCATAAATCTGCTGCAATGGCAAGTTTCTTTGGATCTATCTCTTTAAAATCCGCCAAATGCTGCTTATGCTCCGGGGGAGAAGATGCAAAAATATGTTCCAGCATGACAAGACTTATCATGCCTTCAAAGGTAGAAACCTTATAACCTTCGACCCAGCCAGTCAAGTTTTTTAAGCATTCGGTTACATAAGATACCCAAGTACCACCTTCTTTTTTCTTATTCTCTCGGAATCGTTTTAAATATTGGGCAGGAGTCTTTCCAAACTTTAAAATGAGAGTTTGCTTCAACATTGCAAAATCCGCTCACTCAGCCTTCGACATTTCCATAATGGCACTACAGCCAGAATGGGGCAGTCTGCTGAGTAACCAGGCAATCTTATCAGCATTGTCAACTTGTTGAACTTCACATGCATACTCAAACGTATTCAGCCAGTCCATAATGTCATTCTTTTCCTCATACACACTGAGCAGATCTATTGGAAACCTTGGATGAGAGGAGGCCCCAGAACCATGTCCAGGACCCCTGGATCCATTTGCAACCTGAAGCTTGGCCAGTTCCAACTGGTGATCCCTGTCTTTCTGTTTTTCTGCCTGTTCGATTTTTTAGTTTGGCCATACTGAAATCAAGCTCCTTCTGCCTAAACAGCAGCTCTTGCTTCTTGAATTCAAGCATGGTCTCCCCATCGACACTGGCAAAGGAAACATTAGACATCTCATCCTCCCTGTCCTCATGGTCGCGGTGGACCAGTGCAGCGGCAGAACCGTCGGTTCTACCAGTGAGAGCAGCCCCACCTCCTTCTGCACTGTCCTCTGAAGCTATTGCGTCAAGCTGAGCTTCTTGCCACTCCACGATTCTTGGGTCATATCCAATTTGGTGCCTTGAGAGGAGACACCTCTCTCCGCACACATCTTTTTCAATGTTTCGGATTTAGAAGCATTTAAAGTTAACAAGGCATTTGTTTCCATACTGTTAGATAGGACTATGGCCTTTTAAAAGTTATACTACGACAATTCACTACGTGTCCTGGTAGGAATAACTTGAAATGCCTTCGCTCGTGCGCAACACTGGATACCTTCAGTCGTATCCCACCACTGTACACCAATTTGTTAAGATGGATTTCTGAACTCTGTCCTGGAGGGGCAGAGGTTCAGAAGGCCAGCCTAGTTTCTTGGAACAGGGTAACCTCTGGACAAGCCAGACCAATCAAGGTAGCGATCCCGGCGGTCAAGGCTAGGTCTCAAGAGGGGTGAGGGTGACTGAAAGCCCGCAATGAGCACACAAAGCAAGGGTGCTTACAAATTACTCCAAGCAGGTGTTATATTAAAAATATAGACACATTTATTACAAGGCCTTTGTAACATTGACCATAGTAAAGAATCACGATAAAACTCAAGAAAACCAACACATCACAATCAAATACAATATATATACAATTACCGAAGGTTCTAAAGAGTTAGAATCACGAAATATGCAGACCACCTAGATGGGGAGGAAAACCGGCAGTGCAAGTAAACGTTTAGACCCAGTTCGTCTTCAGAGGCCACCTAACTAGAAGGAGGTCCGAGCCCTACGAAGAGTGGAGCCTTGTGCTCAAAAGTACCTGCACACGCTCGTGCCAATGAGCCAAGGGGAGTCTCTTCAAGGAAGTCAGGCAGTTCAGAGCGGTGAACAGAGGAGGGCGAACAGATCTCCGCTACTCAAGCGCGGCCTCCACTTGCAGGCAGAAGAAGAGCGCGAGTGTGAAAAAGGTGTGCTGTTTAACACAGCAAGGAAAAGCTATAGGCTACTGCAGGAGGGCGACCAATTCCTAGCGTGGCTACTCACCGGTCCCCGATGCAAGCAGACCCAGGCTTCTCTGCGTCAGTTTCAGTGCTGGCAGGTTCAGATAGGAGCAGGGAACGTCTCGGCATCGTGTAGATTCCGCGGCAGTAGAAGTTAGAGTTGAGGATGTCCCAAACGCAGTGAACCCGCACAGATTGTTACCACAGCAGGGCAACGGAGCGGCTGTGTATATTTCAGCCCAATGTACACTTCTCACTTCAGACCTGGGAATGCCAAGTGTACGAATCGTGTGAGAGTGTCAAAGACTCAGAATACAGCAGCAACCTGACGGCGGTTACAGAGCAAGACTCCTGGGTAAGATGGTCAGTCCTCTGGATGGCCCAGAGACGCTTCCGAAGGCTTACGTGCAGGAGATGATGAAGATGCCGAGAATAGTTGTTCCCACTATTCCAAAGGGTCGAAGTACCAGTACAGGCCTTCTCGTTCGATCAGAGGCAGAATGGTTTCACAGGGCGACAGCAGTGCAAAGGAGCAGTCCTTCAGTGGGTCACCAGCGATTCCTCGGTTCAGCCTCTTAGTTGCAGGATACTTGGCTCCTGTATCCGTCGTTCGTGAGAACATAGGAGATCGACATGGTAGTGGTGTTTCCAGCCTCCTCTTATCCAGAGTTCCCTTCGCGCCAAAATGGAGAGGACCCAATGGGAGATCTGCTCACAAAACACTCACACCATACGTGGACCTATCACGGACCACGGTGGTCCAAGGCATTCAAGACACACTAGACTCTCTGGCACCCAGGATGTGTATTGGGACTAGACATCCCAGCCCACATCCTGGAGGCGCACACAAGGCATGCAGAAGCCCGCAAAAGCATCTGTGTTTTGCGGGAAAGTACATGCCCAAATAAGGATGTCCCCGGGTCGGCTCGACCTGGGGAAGGTGAATGGTCAAGACGGTCAATGGACAGGACAAAGAACCTCGTGGCATGGCCATTTTGGAAGCTAGGCCACCCATTTTGGCCAAACGCGAGAAGTGCGGTTAACAGGGCACAAGGGAGTTCAAAAACACAAAGAAACGATCGCTGCCCCCAGTCCCGTCCGTGACATACTTGCACAGTTCGTTATAAATCCATTAAGAGTTTCTAGGGCCTGTAGAATGACTAGAGACCCAAGAGCGCAGTAATGTAAGTTACGGTGCACTCTTGTGTCATGTTCAACTTAACAACGTTTCCCGGTACTGACTGTCTTAAGGGCATGTCAGTTTCCCCGTAAGAATGGAGCGAAAGCCCAGAGGAGTGCGGCGGAAGGCTGTGCTTCTCTGGCAAAGTCTAGATCATTGTGAAAACAACAGCAAAAAGTTTAGGGGTTGCCACATGGAAGGAAAATTACATACAATTAAGAAATCTTTCCTAACAGCTGGCCCACCCATACTATCACTCCTTGTAACACCCTCCCTGACCTCCTTTAGACAATATAACCACCTTATGATACATCTAAAGTTGTCCTTGTGTAGGCTAACAAAATGTTTGGATGGCTGTACTATACCTATCTCTGGGGCTTGGGCTTAAGTTGTAAGGACTCTGGGGGGGCGCTGTTGCACTCGTTACAAATGGCCACCTGATGTGGAGCTCTGTCCCGAGGGCCGATATTCTAACTAAAATTCCCCTGTGGTGCACTGTTTCTCCCTTCATCACTTACTTCAACGTTTCATTACTGGCCCGTGCACCCGCTGCCTGAACCCCGTGTCCTGGGTCCACGTCTTCACGGGGATATACAGCAACGAATTCAGCCCCGGAGCCTACGCCACTCCGACCTGCCTTTCGGCTCCAGAGCGTCCTTGCCCCGAGGCAGGGGATCGGAGGCCTGCAGTGGGGAAGGGGCATGGGAGTCGCGCATCACGGCCTTCCTCCTTCATTCACCGGTGACCTGCTGAGGCCAGCGCAAGGGGTGGCCTGCCTCCTGCGCAGACCCGGAGGTCCTCGACACAGCACGGCGCCCCGCTCATCCACCCTCCCTGGGGGGCATCCTGCACTGGGCCCTCTGGGTGCTTCCCGGCCGCCTTTAGCCCGGGCCTCTGACTCGTGCTACATCTCGGGGGCGGATCGCTGTTGCCCGGCGCCGGTACTGGTCGGGGGTCTCCCTGGACCTGGAGTCCCTGTATGCTGCAGAGCGCCCTGCTCAGCTGCCCCCCCTGGGCGGCGTGCTGACTCCCGGGGCCCGCAGGATTCTGCCATGGGTGCCCCTCTCCTGGGAGTGTTGCGGGAGCCGCTGACTTCTCTTAGACGACTGCGGTGAGTCCCGGGGCCCCCGCTTTCATCACTGCTGGTACCCAGCCACCACTTATCCTCCCCTGTCTCAAGACTACCACCGGTGCCCACGTCCACTCGTGCTAATAATTGAAGGAACTGTGTTGAACAACAGTCTACGTATCCCACACCCCCATTCAGTGCCAACACACCAAGCCTGCTCTTGAACTGCCTGGCGGAGGGCTCTCTTTGGCCTGGGACCCCTCGGCCTCCCTAGGGTGCCTCGTGGTGGTGGCCCCTCTGCGGGCCGAGGCTAGCCACATTTCTGACCTCTATACATCTGGGGAGGACCCGGGGACCCTGCGGACCATTTTTTAACACCAGAACTGTACTTACCGCCCGGACTGATCAGCGGGTGGATCCCCCGCCCGCCGGGACATTCCTCGAACTGCGGACCCCCGCCCCTGACTTTCTAACTGCTGTCAGGCCCTGATCTCCAGTCTGCCTCCTACCTGCGCATGATCAACATGCTGTAGTAATCCAACAGCCTACTCAACGGCACTGGTGCCCACGGATACTGATATCCTGGACACTGCCATTGCACCTGGCTTCCAACCCCTACTCCAACTCCCCAGGATAGCCCACCCCGGTGACCTCACCTGCGGCCCATTCCATCTGTGCCCATTGTGCCCGACTGGAGGAGTTTTCCCTGGCCCCGCTGGCAGGCGACCAACCACACCTCGACGGACTCCACCACTAAGTATTGCTCTACACAGCGTTGCAGTTGGGCATGCCTCTGGCCCCCGAACACCCCAATCTTTTTACCGGACCCCCCCGGAGGCTCCCTCTCCTCTTTGTTTCACCTCAACACACCTATTACCCCCCTTGGCCCTCGGGGCTCCGATCCATCTGGCGCCATGACCAAGGGGACGGGGAAGAAACAAAGCTTGATCAATATGTTTACGAAGGCCTCGTCAGGCTTGGTGGCGGAGGAGCCTGACCAGGAGCCGCCCAACCCATCAACCTCGGTTCCCTCTGACTCTCAGAAAATGATGGAATTCATCCAGGAGGGATTCACCACACTGCACAGTAAACTAGACAACATGAATGGCACGATATTGTCTATTAAAGCCCACATGGAGAGGACTGATGGCCGGGTGGCTGAGATTGAGACACGAGTCAGTTCTACCGAAGATCACCTGGGCTCTCTCAGGGCGGAGATATCCGCGCTCTCCTCCCGCATCACTGATGTTGAGAAAAAGAACGAAGACCTTGAATCGCGCTTGCGGCGCAACAACCTCCGCATAATCGGAATACCCGAGGATAACATAAAGGAACCTATGGAGGACTATGTTGAGCGCACCTTACTGACACTGCTTGATTCCCCCAAGCTCTCCCCACAATTCGCAATTGAGAGTGCCCACCGGTCTCTTAGTGAAAAACCCAGGCCTGGCTCGCCTCCCTGACCTATCATAGCCAGAGTCCTAAACTTTCGTGACCGCAACGCCCTCCTCAGGGCAGCGAGAGCCAAGGGTGAACTCCTGCTGGGGGCTGCTAGGATCCATCTGTACCCAGATTTCTCGGTGGCGGTTCAACGAGAGCGTAAAACATTCCTAGCTGTGAAAAGGAGACTACGCGACCTGGAGGTCAAATACCTTATGTTATACCCCGCCAAACTGAGGATCGAACACTCTAACCGGGTATACTTCTTCACAATTCCTGAGGAAGCGTCTAGGTTCATTGATGAACACTTCCCTGGCTGACCCCCGCTCCAGGGTACTCGGCAGATGCTGCTGGGTTCCTCAACAGCCTGTATGCTGTCCCAAGTGCCCTCTGGCCTGGGACACCCAATGGGCCTTGAAATGCACAAGTAATCAACCAATATGCGACCTAACTCTCCTTTACGGCACCCATCCACCACTTTAGAGTTCCGGTTCCATACGCGTTGGATCCAGTTCTATGTCTTATTTGTTTACTGGGGAGGTCCATCCTCCCGACCTTGAGAATATTGCCTTTACTCTGCTTGGTTGTGCCTCCCCCGCCCACACTGGGCCCTGGCCGGATTGCGCATGTGGCCACTGCTAGGCACCATGCTTATCCTTCATGTGCCCTGGAATGTGCGGGGCCTGGGAAATTATAAAAAAAATGAGACAATTGCAGCTGCAGGCTGAACGGCATGGGGCCAAAATCATGTTTCTGCAGGAAACAAACGCTTGTACTGAGCACTGCGGAAAGTTCGCTAAAACATGGGGCCCTCAAAGGTACTTTACTAACTACTCCACTCAGAGCCGTGGAGTCATGACCCTGATTCATAGGAGCCTCAAGTTCAACTCCATATCTACACAGATTGACCCTCAGGGCAGATATGTCCTTCTCCAAGGCACCCTGCAGAATAGTCCTGTTAAACATCTATGGTCCTAATATCGACGACCCAGAATTTTACTTGCACCTCACGTCCCTTCTCGACAGTTTTCCCCTAATACCAACTCTTTGGGGAGGTGACTTTAACACGATATTTGACGTAGACCTAGACAGGTCCGGCTCCAGACCCAGCCAACTCTCCAGAGCAGCCTACACTACACTGTCATCGCTTCCCCATCTTTCTATGGTGGATGTATGGCATCTCCTATACCCCGATTCCCGCGCCTACTCCTTCTATTCCTCGGTACACGACTCATACTCTCGAATCGATAGATGGCTGGTGTCCGATATACTTATCAGGAATGTTTCCGACCTTAAGATCCTCCACAGAACCCTCTCTGACCACTCGCCAGTGACCATTACTCTTGTCTGGGGCCCAGACCGCGACCGGGTCAGACGCTGGAGAATAAAATCCTACTCTCTCCTCGACCCTGTTTTTAGTTCCGAACTTGAGACTGCCATCGAGGAGTTTTTCGAGATTAACACTAATACGGTATCCTCGCAGGCTACCCTCTGGGAATCTTTCAAAGCATACGTTAGAGGTATTGCCCTGTCCATGGACAACGGTATCCTTAAAACAATCCGTAGATAGATCGCAGAGAGCGTGGCAGCCCTGTCCACACTCGAGGTCCAATGCTCGCTTCACCAAACTCCGGAACTCCTAGCATCAATCGGTTCGGAGCTAGATAAGTTCCGCTCTTTAGCGGACCGTGAGCTGAGATTTTTGGATAACCAGGGCCTTGCAAGGAAGTACAGTGAGGGTGAGCACCCATTCCGATTTCTGGCCAGGCTTCTCCGCCGAGAATTCGGTACCCCGCCCATCCCTGGGGTGGAGAATCCCGATGGCTCTTTAGCCACGACACCGCAGGAAATCAACTCCGAATTCCACTCCTTTTACAAATCCTTGTATGCCAACGCGGACAGTGTGTCGCCCATGGAGATTGATTCCTATCTCGACAACCTCCCTCTTTCGACCCTCTCCCCTGAGACCATTGCTTCTCTCGAGAATCCATTTACCCTTGAGGAACTCTCAAATGCCATTGACTCACTCTCATCAGGTAAATCCCCTAGCTCCGACAGTATCCCCGTTGAATTTTGCAAACATTATAAACCTCACCTCCTCCCCCACCAGATGGCCCTCTGGGAGGAATCGGTGGAGGTGGGCCTGCTCCCCCCCTCGCTACGCGAAGGCACGATAACCGTCTTGCTGAAACCCGATCAACCCCCCACACAATGTGGCTCCTACCGCCCACTCTCGCTCATTAATAGCGATGTCAAAATTTATGTCAAACTCTTAGCCCAACGCCTTGTCCCCTACATGCCATATATTATCCATCCAGATCAAGCAGGATTTATCCCGGGACACTCCACCTCCCTGAACCTGAGAAGCCTCTTTAACATTATAAGCAGAATGAGCGCAAGCGTCCAGGCAGTAGCTGCGACACTCGATATGCAAAAAGCTTTTGACTCTGTCTTGTGGAAATATCTCTGGCGGGTGCTCGAAAAATGCAAATTCGATCCCTGCTTCCTCTCCTGGGACCAACTGCTATACTCCGATCCAGTAGCTAGGGTCTGTACCGAAGACCGGTGTTCCCCCCTTTTTCCAATTGCTACAGGGACCAGACAGGGCTCTCTCTTCTCCCCCCTGGTCTTTGCCATTGCGATGGAGCCATTTGCAGACATGCTTCGTCAATCCCATGCACACAGGGGCTTACGCACTGCGGGCCAATCAGACATAGTATCCCTATACGCGGATGATGCCCTTCTCTTCATTCGTTCTCCCGATACCAACTTGGCTCCGATACTGGATGACATTGTCCTTTTCGGGCACATCTCTGGCCTCAAAGTGATCTGTTTTAAATCCACCCTGTTCCCACTCACTGCCTGCACGCGCCCCCCCCCCGACACTCTAGGTTTCGTTTGGGCCCAGTCAAACTTCACCTACCTAGGTATTGTAGTGTCTCGTCCCTACGAAAATGTTTTCAGGGAAAACTACCAAAAGTACCTTACAAACCTCACAACGAAGACACTGGGTTGGGACAAACTCCCGATTTGTCTAGCGTGCAGGATAGGGGTGCTGAAGATGGTGGTACTACCCCAACTTCTGTATAGATTCACCAACATCCCTCTGGTGCGGTCCGACTCAAATTCAAAACCTTGGCCGCTCCAATGGAGGTGGGCGGCTTTGGCGCACCCGATTTCCTCAAGTACTGGCTAGTCGCACAACTCCAATATATCCTCCTACTGGTTCAATGCGGTGGAACCCCCACCCCACCTTAGACTCGAGAAGCTATCGGTCAATGACCACGATGTCCGGTCCCTGATTGTTACACCCACACCAGTAGTACCGGAATCACTCAACCCGGTGACTTGCACGTCACTGGCCATATCAAAAACTTGGAATCTACTAGGAGTCGCCCATCCATTTCATGGTAACTTACCACTTTGGAACTTCCTCCCTGGGGTCCCAGGCGTTCCTCCTCCCATTGTTCGCCGATGGGCGGAGGTGGGCTTCGAGCTGCTACGTGATGCCTTTGAACAGGGCAACTTTATTGAGTGGCCTGACCTCCCATTGTCCCTTAGACTGAGACCCTCTGTCTGGCTCCAGTACTCAGCCCTCCGGAGAACCCTTAAACACATCTACCCCAGCTTTCCAGCAAAACCGCTGGACGAGCTCATAGTCACGGAGTTGACCTCCCCCACACCCACTTGAGGTAAAGTTTCCAGACACTACACCCTATTGCAGTCCAGAGATGCCCCACCCCTCACTAAACTGAGACAGGCTTGGGAAGACGACGTTGGGCTGGAAATGACAGATGAACGATGGACCCGCATGTGTGCCCGCATTCATGGGGTGTCCTACAATTCCCGATTCAAGCTGATTCAATTCAAGGTACTTCACAGATACCATTACACCCCAAACAGACTGCACCATATCTCGACCGACCTACCATCGAGCTGCCCTAGGTGTGGCCCAGACAATGATGGCTATATCCACATGATCTGGTCCTGCCCGCGCCTCGTCCAATTCTGGAGCGCTGTGTGCTCAACAATGTCTGATATGCTTGAGGTCCCCATCACTCCATCCCCTGTGAGATGCTTTTTTCACAAATTCCCTGAACTCCATCGGGACTCCAAGAAACTAGCTGGCCTATGCATGCTACTCGCAGTATGCTCCATACTACTCTGTTGGCTCCGGCCTACCTCACCCACCCAGGCTCAATGGCTCAGGGCGGGTACATGGGCCTCAGATACTGAAGAATCCTGGGCCGTACAACAGCCTACCCATTCGAGGCCCAGAGACGTTTGGTCAAAGTTTCGTGCATATATGTCTCCCACCGACACTGTCTCTGATGCCTCATCTCCAGCCCTCTCCCCCTGCCATTCCCCTTCTGCCCGCTGAACAGCCCCCCCTCTGCCCCATACCTACCCTTGCGCATTCGGGATGTGTTTATATTGCCTTGACTCTACAATATATGCCTGTAATGTTTTCTCTTTTGCACTGTTCTAAATGTAATTGCCTATATGCCTACGCTTATTCTTGTGCTGCCATGCCAAATAAATAAAAGTTTTTAAAAAAAAGTTTTAAGGACTCTGATATAAAAGAGGCAACAGGGAGGTAATAATAATTTAAGTGTTCGTGATTTTGTTTACCATGAAAAGCAGCACTGTGGGAAGCTGTAGAAAAGTGCATGTCCACATATTTTTCTTGTACCCCTCAAGAGAGAAACAAGTACTATGAACATAGTGCTTCAGTACAAAGTAGGAAATATCAGATTGGTTGGACTGTCTGGATTTTCTGTGACCAAGTTTAGGAGGCCCTATGGAAATCTTTACAGAGCACTATACAAACATTGCTTCTCCCATATCGGCTGCCAGCTCCAGGCACAAGACTTTTTAATGTCTCAAATTCAGGTTGCAAAGAGGTTTTCCATTTCATCACCAAGGTAATTGGCACAGTTGTGTTAACGTTTTTGTGGAAGCCATGTGTCCCTATATAATGTCGCCCCATTTTTCCTTTTGCTGTCACCAGGCCCTTTTCCCCTTAAAGGAGTGAGCTTGAATAAAAATCGAAGGAGGGCATCAGTTGTATATTTGCACGTCCCACTTACGAAAATAATTGTCTGCTGAACACGAGACATTCATGAACCAAGCGCTGAAGGTTCAACTGAGGAATCACTGCAATCAATAAAAGTCTATACATTTGAGGTAAAGAAAAAGGCTCTCATTCCAAGTTTGGCCGCACAGTGAAAAAGTTCCTCCACTTTTTTTGGTGGTAACGGATATTGAAAAGGGGAATCCCCATCGGTACCTCACTCCCTGGTCAGTGAGCCATTTTGTCAGGTGGCCACATTGCTTCCTCCTAGCCAACGTAAAGGCCGGCAGAGCTTGGTAGACTGCTATCTTTGCAGGCCCATAGATCACGGGACCTGTCTTCCTCGCCCTCTCCAGAATCTTCACCTTTACAGGGAAGTAGTGGAACCTCACCAGCACAGTTCTAGGTCCCCCCGCTCCACCCTGTGCTCGGTGCGCTCGGTCGATCGCGGGCTCATCAATTGCATCCGAGCCAAACAGGATTCTCAGCACCTCCTTGATTGATCTCCTAATATTTCCCTAAATTTCTACCTCCCTTTCCGGGAACCCAAAAAAATGGAGGCTGTTCCTCCATTCCCTGTTTTCAAAGCCATCCATTTTAAATGTCACTTCAGTCTCTCTTCTTTCCAGTTCTGAGATACTCATATCGATCTGTTTTTCCAAAGTATCACGGGAGGTTTGATTGTTCTCCAGGCATTGAACCCTCTCGTCAATGCAATACATTCTCTTGTCCATGTTATCTAGCCTGAGGCCCAGTGCTGAACGCATTCCCCTGATTTCCTCCATTAGTGCGGCTATGTCTTTCTTGGTGGATACTGAGTCCTCCTCCATTTCACTGGCCTGGGTGGGCAAGGTCTGGGTGGTGCACCGAGTACGGGGATTTGAAATTGGAATCTCTAAGGCACGGTTCTCCAACTCATTTATCTTCAGGCTCCCAGTGTTCTCTTGTAGCCCCTTTAGTGGCCTGAACAGCCCGTTCTTTCCGTGCCAGTTGCTCAATCTTTGTACTGTGCCGCTCTGCTCCCAGCCCCCGCACACCCCACTCCAATTGGGCAGACGGGTTATGTCGAGGGAGGACAGGTCTAGACCCCTCATTTTCTTCTTTCTGTCTCTGGTGCCCCTTTGCTATGTCCAGGGGTCTCTGTGGCTCCCCCATGGGGATCTTCGCGGTGACTCCTTCTCTCCCCCACCTCCAGCATCTTGGGCGTTCTCCCCTCTTTATTCCCCCGCACACTCCTATGTCAGATCCTAGGTGGGTTGTGGGGCGGCAGGCACACGCCCCTCTTCCAGCCTAGGGGGCCCTCACCTCACCACCTGTGCCCTGCGCTGGTCACCCCTACGCCAGGTGTCACTTTCCTTTTTAGTGGGGAACAGGGCTGGGCTGCTCTTGATGTATCGCCTAGGGTCCGATTACCCCTGGGTACATGCCCCTGTTCTGTCCCTGGGGGCCCAAACCTTCTCCCCAGTGGTTTGCATGTTGCAACCACACCAGCTTGCTTCTCAGGGTAGCTGCATCTTCCGACCATGACCACTACGACCCTCTCAATGGACCTCTTCACCAGATCGCTGGACCAGGGGTGCCCCTCTACAGCTCCAGTGGGTGACGGCACAGGGCCCCCGGGTCCTTTCTGCGGGACTCGCGGGCCTCCACCTGGGGTTTTCCAACTCCTTGCTCCCTCTCCTGCTCTTAGGCCTCTCTCCCCTCAACTCCACTTGTCCCTTAGGAGGCGTCATCCTACGGGGTTATTTTTAGCTCTGCCCTTGTCCTAGCACCATCCATAGGCCACCCTCTAGGGTATAACAGCCACTTCTCCCACCGCTATAGGTCGCTGGTGACCGCAATGATCTTCCAGGCCCTATGACCTCAGCAGCAGTCTCTGCAGTCCCGCCCCGGGCCCACTGCACTCACCAGGTGTCGAATTGGGCCTCTGATGTCTTGGAAGACGCTCTGAGTGGGCTTCCCGGCCCACTTCCTTATTCCGGGAAAGGGGGGTCACCACAGTGCCGAGGGCTCGGAGTTCAAGGGCAGTTGCAAGATCCTCTTAGTCCGCCTCCCACGGTCCACAGCTCCTCCAGCCCTGCTCCAGCTGTTGGGTCGGCTAACTCGGCCACCCCAGCTCGAATCTCCACCAATCTTGTTGCGGGGTGCCTCAAGCTTTCCTCCCTTGGGGCCAATCCTCTTTACTGCTGGGGGGGCAAAAAAATGGGAGTCAGAATCCCCTTTGCGGTTCTGGGCTCGAGAGCTAACGTGGCTAGCAGCGCTCAAACGCACCCCGTGGTTGCCTTCATCTGCAGGGGCCTTGGGCATGGGCACATTGAGGATCTCTCCATAAAATCAAAGAAATTAAGGGTTTCAGAATATATGGGCATGCCCCTCCTCATTGCTATCACAACCCATAGCTTCACATGCTGCCTCACAGTGATCAAGGTACTCCCTTTCAGTCCCCTTCCACACTTCATTCTTTCTATAATCAGAATAATAAATACATAGCATTTCAATGGAACATTAGCAGTCCACGACGAGGATACATGTGTTCTAGCATAGGGACAGCACACTTTTATGAATAGCAACGAGAAAGGTATACAACTGCATTATACATGCAGGACACAGATCGTATAACAAAGGTGCACAAACCTTGAATAGACAGAGGACTAAGATGAGCAGCTTCACAGAATGCTCAGGAAGAGGAGACCAACTGGAAGAAAGGAGGAAGCTACACACCACAGCATGAATAGTATATCTAGATTATAGTCTACCAGGAAGGTGTCCCTATGCAGACAGAAAAAGATTAGAAGAGGGAGATGGTTTTCAACTGGTGTTGCAATTAGAGAGCCAATAAACAAGTGACTGTGGTGTACAATATATCAATGCTTACTATTATTATAGATGAAGCAAACACTTTAGCAACTGAAACCATGATTGAGACTTTTTTGAAGATCATACCCTGAATTAAACCACGAAGGGCTGAATATTTTGAAAGGTTTTGGGACTGTCATGTTTGTCAGGATAGGCAATATGTCATTAAATGAGCTGCCCAGGATCACACATTGATTGGGAGGTGAAGCCCGGATTGCATCCAATCTGCAATCTCTGCACTTTTTTTTAACATGGTCCTTTCCGCTTCTTACAATATGCAAAGTGCAATTGTTTGTTCATGTTTGACTTTCATGAACTAAAATAATCTTATTTTAGAGAACTGACTTGGAAAGTACGCAATTTACATAGCCCAACATGAACATTATTCAAAACAAAATGTTATAAAAGCATGCTATGCAAAACGGGAATGAATCTAGCTTTATTGTATCCATCATCAAGGGGAATATGCAAGTACCAGCATACTCATTGATGTGATCTTAAAATATTTCATCCAGTTTTCCCATTTGTATCCTAAAGCTTTGAGAAATACCCAAATCACAGGCTTTTGGGTTGTCATGTATAATGCACAGAAAAGCATTTTCATTGTACAAAAAAGTAAATAGTTTTTCTCTCACAAAAGCAGACCTTAAAATGTGTTTGCCTGTGATATCTCATCTACTCTCTTCTCTCTTCTACTCAAATAGTCTACATACAATTAAGATCAGGTAATAGGCTAAACAATGCCACCAGCATGTGAGAAGGCAAACCTTTAAACAGGAGACAGCAGCGTAGAGTCAATGATATAAGAAAATGTGTTGAGGATAACTGAATCGTCTGATGGCAAATCCAGGATACTAGCATGAACCTTTTCGGTTCCACAAAACTGACTTAAGTGCCTAATAACCTCTACGGACTAACACTTAATGCTCATCATTGGGCGTGGCTGCATAGGTTTTACAACCCCTTTTCTGAAGAAAACTATTTCTAGACGTTCACCATAGTAGCACTATGTTAGTTTTGGGATCGGTAGATTGTGCCGCAGAAGAATTGGTTGAGGGAGAATTTGTTAAATTATTTTCAACAAATGTAATTTCAAATGTATGTGGGAGGGGTTCTGGGGTAATATAAAACGGTGGGGGTGGGGTGGGGTGGTGGCTTGGCCTTGGGTTTGCATTGAAATGAAACAATAAAAAAAGAAAGTTGACAAAATCTCCCCCGACCAATTCTTTTCAACCAAATCACAACAAGCAGGTCCACTGGTGATAACGCACCTATTGTGCTACAAACCAAAAGTACATATGCATGCAGCTTTTTCATCTTCAGACATTGGAAAGGCTGAGTCTGCTTTGCTCTAATTTGGTATTGTAATCCTGCATATGAACACTGTTGTGGAAAAAAGCATGAAAAATTACCACTGACTATTCCAGTGAATTGGTGAACAGTTTATTAGTACAAAGCAAGCAACATGACAGCAACAAACCAGCAACAGTATGAGCCTTTGGCGCAAGTGAGAAACCCTCTCCATCGAAGCACCGTTCTCTTATTCCATAAGGGATACATGCCTTTCAATTAACGGGGAGGTGCAAATAGGGTGGGAATCATACTAAAACAATATTACAAGCAGTGAACAAAACTCCAGCACACACGTCTTTGATACCAGCTGCATTCTCACAAGTGGAGGCAGCGCTATCTGGAAGCACAGCATAAAGTGATACATTTTGTTGAGCTGAATATACTCCTCAAAGTTTCACACACCGTCTGAGGCAGGTGAGCACACGTACAGTGTGATGACATGTCTGCTAAAACCGCTTTTCCTTAGAAAGCTGGAGCCTAAAACATGCTTGCATATGCCAAAAGGGAAACACGCCAGAAGCGAGAGATGTGGAGATGAGCATAACTACACACTAGGCGAAGAGACTTCATCGCAAGGGCATGTGCAGTAAAGACTAAAGCTTCACCTGAAATGGGTAGGAAACAGTGTTTAAACATGGCAGCTTGCAGTACCTTCTCAGTGTTGCAGTGTGGCAGTGTGCTAGGGGAGTGCATACCATTTTCATTTCCAGACATTTCCCCCACAACACTAGGCTATCTTCTGAACCATTGTCACACTCGCATTTGGCAGTGAATCTTCTGCTATAACTCTGTAAAATAGCCTGTCTCTCACGCACACACACACATATAGAATAGATATGTGCAGTGAGTTACTGTTTTCTTCCGGTAAGAGTACTTTTTCAGACAAAAAAATCTGGAATAGACGTTGGAGGACTTAGTGTTCCACAGATACGGTTTGGAATACCACAACATTAACAGTAAACGACGGATTAGAACAGCATGTATGTATTCATGGCATTCTCAGATGCTTTTGTGCTTCTTTCTGTTTTAAATGGGTCCTTTGTTAGAAAATGATAAGCCATGATTTTAGTTCCCAAACCATTGGCATTACAAAATATCAGAATGATTGTGTTTTCCCTGTGTCCTGCTTCTCTAGTGCATTTTATTCACACACCCATAACCTTACATTTTAACTCCAAAATCTGCAATTCTGCCTTTAAGCACTATCAGCCAATCATCCATCTTTGGAGCCTCTTAAATCCCTCCAAACGAAGCCATCCCCAAAGAGAGACATCACATGATACTTCACCTATTTGGTCCAATCAATGCTCTGAAATGTAAAGTTAGGTTATATTTTCTCATTGCCATTACCTCCCTATTTTGCTTTACATGGTACATTCACAAAAGGATTGGATGCACAGAGACACACTCCCAGCCTATTTGTCTTGTTCCAGGCCATTTTCATTATGAATTCCTTGATGGAGCAGAAAAATGGCCCATGTTTTCCCCACTCCTTGCACAGAATCCACCAGTGTCCCAACCTGCATAACCTTTTTATGTGGGTGGAGAGGCTGGGCTCCCTATGGATTTTGCACACCCTTTTGCATGTGGTAAGGTCAGGCAGAGTGTATACTGATCCATGTTAGTGGTGGCCATCATTTGTTGGTGGTTGCTCTAGTACATTTTCCTCCCGGGGTGGAAACCTTGATGATTTTGCAGCACACATTCTTCACTGACATGACCTATAAGCCCATCCAACATCTCTTCTTACACATACTTGAACTTGACCTATATATGACACTCAGTTCTTTCTTCCCTTTCTGGGGAGGAGGACTCCTGCATGGATAGTTTACAGCGCTTTGAAGCTCTATGATCAGAATGCTGCAAAACTATATTTGCTTCAACTATGACATGTACCAAGGTTTTAATCTGTTGTTGGAACAACGGATGTATCCCTGATGTTCCATCCTGTGATAGTGCTTCCAATCCACGGTATGGGAAAAAGGAAGCCTTCCAATGTTTATTTCAATTTGGGGCAGAAGGAATAACATACCAAAACTGCAATATGCTTGGAACAAGTGGTCTCCATATGGTATATAGCAACAGAAAATACCACTACAATTACAATGTAGGATGCTACCATGATTGAAATATGCTTACGGGCCCCAAAAGTGGATCCTACTACAAGTCATTGAATGCCGCCGCCATTCTCTAGACAGGAACGTTTGCCTGGCTCCTAGACTGCACATCCAGTGATGTCTTACTCATTACATCCACTTCTCTACGTGGCTCCACTGAAGAAATTACAGTCACCCAGATATCGATCTCCGTCAATCCAAAAAGGCATGGTTGAATGAGGTTTCCAATCAATGTCAGTACATGCTCCTGAACTATGTATGAAGTCTATTTTCCCCAGGCCCCATGATAAGCTGGTGTTAAGATGGATTTCTGAACTCTGTCCTGGAGGGGCAGAGGTTCAGAAGGCCAGCCTAGTTTCTTGGAACAGGGTAACCTCTGGACAAGCCAGACCAATCTAGGTAGCGATCGCAGCGGTCAAGGCTAGGTCTCAAGAGTGGTGAGGGTGACTGAAAGCCCGCAATGAGCACACAAAGCAAGGGCGCTTACAAATTACTCCAAGCAGGTGTTATATTAAAAATATAGACACATTTATTACAAGGCCTTTGTAACATTGACCATAGTAAAGAATCACGATAAAACTCAAGTAAACCAACACATCACAATCAAATACAATATATATACAATTACCGAAGGGTCTAAAGAGTTAGAATCACGAAATATGCAGACCACCTAGATGGGAAGGAAAACAGGCATGCAAGTAATCGTTTAGACCCAGTTCGCCTTCAGAGGCCACCTAACTAGAAGGAAGTCCGAGCCCTACAAAAAGTGGAGCCTTGTGCTCAAAAGTACCTGCACACGCTTGTGCCAATGTGCCAAGGGGAGTCTCTTCAAGGAAGTCAGGCAGTTCAGGGCGGTGAACAGAGGAGGGCGAACAGATCTCTGCTACTCAAGCGCGGCCTCCACTTGCGGGCAGAAGCAGAGCGCGAGTGCGAAAAAGGTGTGCTGTTTAACACAGCGAGGAAATGCTACGGGCTACTGCAGGAGGGCGACCAGTTCCTAGCGTTGCTACACACCGGTCCCAGATGCAGGCAGACCCACGCTTCTCCGCGTCAGTTTCAGTGCTGGCAGGTTCAGATACGAGTAGGGAACATCTCAGCATCATGTAGATTCCGCGGCAGCAGAAGTTAGAGTTGAGGATGTCCCAAACGCAGTGAACCCACACAGATTGTTACCACAGCAGGGCAACGAAGCTGCTGTGTATATTTCAGCCCAATGTACACTTCTCACTTTAGACCCGGGAATGCCAAGTGTACGAATCGTGTGAGAGTGTCAAGGACTGGGAATACAGCAGCAACCTGACGGCAGTTACAGAGCAAGACTCCTGGGTAAGATGGTCAGTCCACTGGATGGCCCAGAGACGCTTCCGAAGGCTTAGTGCAGGAGATGATGAAGATGCCGAGAATAGTTGTTCCCACTATTCCAAAGGGTCGAAGTACCAGTACAGGCCTTCTCGTTCGATCAGAGGCAGCATGGTTTCACAGGCCGACAGCAGTGCAGAGAAGCAGTCCTTCATCGGGTCACCAACGATTCCTCGTTTCAGCCTCTTAGTTGCAGGATACTTGGCTCCTGTATCCGTCGTTCGTGAGAACTCAGGTGATCGACATGGTAGTGGTGTTTCCAGCCTCCTCTTATCCAGAGTTCCCTTCGCGCCAAAACGGAGAGGACCCAATGGGAGATCTGCTTACAAAACACTCACACCATATGTGGACCTATCACGGACCACGGTGGTCCCAGGCATTCAAGACACCCTAGACTCTTTGGCACCCAGGATGTGTATTGGGACCAGACATCCCAGCCCACATCCTGGAGGCGCACACAAGGCATGCAGAAGCCCGCGAAAGCATTTGTGTTTCGCGGGAAAGTACATGCCCAAATAAGGATGGCCCCGGGTCGGCTCGACCTGGGGAAGGTGAAGGGGCAAGACGGTCAACAGACAGGACAAAGAACCTCGTGGCATGGCCATTTTGGAAGCCAGGCCACCCATTTTTGCCAAACGTGAGAAGCGCAGTTAACAGGGCAAAAGGGAGTTCAAAAACACAAAGTAACGATCGCTGCCACCAGTCCCGTCCGTGACATACTTGCACAGTTCGTTATAAATCCATCGAGAGTTTCTAGGGCCTGTAGAATGACTAGAGACCCAAGAGCACGGTAATGTAAGTTAAGGTGCACTCTTGTGTCATGTTGCGCGAAAGCTGCAACATGCAAAAAGAACTACGGAAAACAAAGTTTCCCGGTACTGACTGTCTTAAGGGCATGTCAGTTTCCCTGTAAGAATGTAGCGAAAGCCCAAAGGAGTGCGGCGGAAGGCTGCGCTTCTCTGGCAAAGTCTAAATCAGGGTGAAAACAACAGCAAAAAGTTTAGGGGTTGCCACATGGAAGGAAAATTACCTACAATTAAGAAATCTTTCCTAACACTCGCCCCTCCGAGACTATGGACAGGGGGAGCTAATGCACCCCTGGATGAGTCTCTTGTTCAGGTCGGTTAAACATTCTGGACAACCCATCAGCATTGCTATGTTGGACACCTGGCCTATGCTCAATAGTGAAGTCAAAGCCCTGTAGATTTATGGACCAACTAAGCAACTTTGGATTCTCTCCCTTCATGTTCATAAGCCACTTTAGGGGCTTATGGTCAGTTTGCACAGTGAAGTGGGTCCCATAGAGGTAGGGCCTCAGCTTCCGTAGGGCCCACACAACAGAGAAACATTCTTTCTCCACTGTGGACCATCTGAGCTCTCTGTCCTTAAACTGGCGACTAATGAAACCAATAGGATGTTCCTTACCCTTCTCATCTACTTGCGATAGTACAGCTCCTATCCCAGTGTCAGAGGCATCTGTCTGCACAATAAAAGGTCTTTGATAATCAGGGGCCCTGAGGACAGGGGCCTGGCACAAGGAGTCTTTTAAGCCGTTGAAGGCCTTCTCACACTCGTCGGTCCAAGTTACCTTCTTGGGTTTCTTCGGAATGGTGAGGGCAGTCAGAGGGGCAGCTATGGTGCCATAGTCTGCCATGAAGTTGCGGTAATACCCCGTGAGTCCTAAGAAGGCTCTCACTTGTGTCTGTGTAGTGGGGGTAGGCCAGCCTTGTACTGCTTGTACTTTACTGGGAAGAGGCTGTATCCTCCCTCCACCTACTTCATGTCCATGGTAAACCACTGAGCCTTGTCCAATCTGGCATTTACTAGCCTTTATGGTCAAGTGTGCTTTCTGAAGAGCCTGTAGCACAATCCCGAGGTGTTTCAAATGGTCTTCCCAGGTGGTGCTGAAAACTGCTATATCATCCAGATATGCAAGACAGAATTCATCCAATTCATTCAACACATGATTCACAAGCCTCTGGAAAGTGGCAGGTGCATTCTTCAACCCGAACGGCATTACCCTGAATTGCTAAAGACTGTCTGGAGTGGAAAATGCTGTCTTCTACTTGCCATGTTCTGCTAAGGCTATTTGCCAATAGCACGCAGTGAGGTCAAACGTGCTGTGGTACTTGGAGGCACCCAAGGTATCCACCAGCTCATCTGTTCGAGGCAAGGGGTGTGCATCTGTCTTGTGACAGCATTCAGGGCCCTGTAATCCACGCAGAACCTCAATTCAGAAGTGCCTGCTTTTGGAACCAAAACCACAGGGCTGGACAAAGGACTAGTAGAGGGTTCAATCACCCCAAGATTTAACATTTTGTTGACCTCTGTCTTAATGTAAGACCGTACTTTGTCTGACATCCTGTATCCTCTACTTTTGGTAGGAACGCTGTCTCCTGTGTCTATCTTATGTTTGCACCAAGGTGTCAGACCAGGGGACTGAGAAAACAGGGGGGAAAAGTGCCAAAGCAAACTTTTCACCTCAGCCTGCTGATCAGAAGTCAGGTGAGGGGCCACTCGGACACCCTCAAAGGAGCTATCTGAAGGGCCGCTTTGGTACAGGTCGGGGAGAGGTTCAGACTCCTCTTCCTCAACATCTGAAGCCAGTAGCAGTGCTGCGATTTCGACTCTAGGGACGAAAGCCTTCAGCCTATTGACGTGGAACACTTTTGGTGCCTGTCCAGGCCTTCCAAGATCCACTAAATAGTTAATCTCACCCAGGGGCTCCACCACTGTGTAAGGGCCTGACCATTTGTCCTGTAAAGCTCTAGGCCTTATTGGATTCATGATCAGGACTTGTTGACCAGGTGTAAAGTTGATGAGGGAAGCTTTCTGGTCGTACCAATGTTTCAGCAGGGCTTGTCCTGCCTTCAACTTGTCACTAGCCAGACCCATCAGAAGTACCATCCGTTTTCTGAGCCCTAGCACATAGTCGACTACATTGGTAGTAATAGGGGGAGTGGGCATCTCCCATCCCTCCTTGACTATGGCTAAGGGTCCCCGCACAGAGTGACCAAACAGAAGTTCGAAGGGGCTGAAGCCAACACCCTCCTGTGGTACCTCTCAGTAGGCAAACAGTAAGCATGGTAAACGAAGATACCATTTTCTTCTCTGAGGTTCTTCCAGAGCCCCAATCATGCTCTTTAACGTTCTGTTGAAACGTTCCACCAGACCATTGGTCTGGGGGTGATATGCAGAGGAGAACTTGTAGGTGACCCCACATTCTTTCCACATAGCCTGAATATACTTGGACATAAAGTTGCTGCCTCTGTCAGACACAACTTCTTTAGGGAAGCCAACCCTAGTAAAGATGCCAAGTAACGCTTTTGCAACTGACTTGGCAGTTACAGTTTTCAATGGGATGGCCTCAGGATACCTGGTACCATAGTCGACCAGCACCAGGATAAACCTATTGCCTGAGGATGTTTGCGGGTCGAGGGGACCAACGATGTCGATCCCTACCCTTTCGAATGGTATTCCCACAACTGGGAGTGGTACCAATGGAGCTTGGATTGTTGAGCCATTCTTACCAGATAACTGGCAGGAGGCACAACTCCTACAGTGACTTTCTACTTGCACCCCCATCTAGGGCCAGTAGAAGTGCATGGATAACCTTTGCTTGGTCCTCTTAATACCAAGGTGACCAGCAAGGGGGACTTCATGCACCAGCTGCAGGAGGAAGGGTTTTACAGCAAGGGGAACCTCCAACCTCCTATGGTCTCCTTCTGTAGACTCTGTGGGCTCACTGTACAGGAGTCCATCTTCCCAATAAATCCGATGCTTCCCGGGATGTTCACCCTCAAGCTGGGAGCAGGCCTGTCTCCTTAGGCCTTCCAGAGATGGGCACTCACGTTGGCCTCTACTGAATTCTTCCCTGTCAGGACCACCTTCCACTAACAAGTCTTTTAGTTCAGGATGGCCATTGGGGTCAAATACTTCAGGTATCGCCGCCTCCTCGTCAGGTCCGGGCGACTGACCAACTTCCTCCACCGCAGTGATAGGTTAGTTCGGGGGAATATTTTCTTTCCCTCATTTTGGTTTCTTTACTCCTTTAGCCTTGGGTTTTCCCTTTGGCTGGGGCAGGACATTGGTCTTGGCCAATGCTGCCTGTGTTTGAGACCGTGTGCAGGGTCTGTCAGCAGTGTCTCCTACGAGCCCTAAAGCTCTGAGATCATTGACCAACAAGACCTTTCCTGGGACGTTTCTCTGAATGCTCACTGGAATCCTGACTGCTGTACCATTTAAAGTAAGATTTACAGGTATTACTGGAAACATGCGAGGTGGGCCGTCAGCCAACTTAGTGCGCATCAGAGTAGCTCTGGCAACTTCCTCTGAGTCTACCAAGGTAGAATCCACTACAGTTCGACTGCACCCACTATCCACAAGAGCTGGAGTATCTACTCCATTGATCAGCACACTGTCTTTAAAGTAGTGCTTGGTATTATCTGGAATCCTAGCATAAGCCTCTGCGACTGTAGGCTCCCAGGAACCCAGGGAAACTAAAACTACCTCAGCTTCTATCCCACTGGGGAAGGAGTCTGAGGAGAAGGATTCTCCTGTAATCTCTTCTTCCTCGTAGGAGGAGAATGCCAGATTAGCGGAGTGGACCCCCAAATGTTTAACCTTACACCGGGGATCCCCCTTCACATGGTCAGTTGCTCCAAAAGCAAAACAACATCCATTGGGTCTGTTTACATAGGGAGGCTTATTATAACCAGAGTTCTGTTTCGGAGGCTGACCTCCACTACCCTGTGAGTTCTCTTGTGTCTTACCCTTATTTTTCTTTTTGTGGCCCTACCTTCAGTCGTATCCCACCACTGTACACCAATTTGTTAAGATGGATTTCTGAACTCTGTCCTGGAGGGGCAGAGGTTCAGAAGGCCAGCCTAGTTTCTTGGAACAGGGTAACCTCTGGACAAGCCAGACCAATCAAGGTAGCGATCGCGGCGGTCAAGGCTAGGTGTCAAGCGGGGTGAGGGTGACTGAAAGCCCGCAATGAGCACACAAAGCAAGGGCGCTTACAAATTACTCCAAGCAGGTGTTATATTAAAAATATAGACACATTTATTACAAGGCCTTTCTAACATTGACCATAGTAAAGAATCACGATAAAACTCAAGAAAACCAACACATCACAATCAAATACAATATATATACAATTACCAAAGGGTCTAAAGAGTTAGAATCACGAAATATGCAGACCACCTAGATGGGGAGGATAACCAGCAGTGCAAGTAAACGTTTAGACCCAGTTCGTCTTCAGAGGCCACCTAACTAGAAGGAGGTCCGAGCCCTACGAAGAGTGGAGCCTTGTGCTCAAAAGTACCTGCACACGCTCGCGCCAATGGGCCAAGGGGAGTCTCTTCAAGGAAGTCAGGCAGTTCAGAGCGGTGAACAGAGGAGGGCGAACAGATCTCCGCTACTCAAGCGCGGCCTCCACTTGCGGGCAGAAGCAGAGCGCGAGTGCGAAAAAGGTGTGCTGTTTAACACAGCGAGAAAAAGCTATGGGCTACTGCAGGAGGGCGACCAGTTCCTAGCGTTGCAACTCACCGGTCCCCGATGCAAGCAGACCCAGGCTTCTCTGCGTCAGTTTCAGTGCTGGCAGGTTCAGATAGGAGCAGGGAACGTTTCGGCATCGTGTAGATTCCGCGGCAGCAGAAGTTAGAGTTGAGGATGTCCCAAACGCAGTGAACCCGCACAGATTGTTACCACAGCAGGGCAACGGAGCGGCTGTGTATATTTCAGCCCAATGTACACTTCTCACTTCAGACCTGGGAATGCCAAGTGTACGAATCGTGTGAGAGTGTCAAAGACGCAGAATACAGCAGCAACCTGACGGCGGTTACAGAGCAAGACTCCTGGGTAAGATGGTCAGTCCTCTGGATGGCCCAGAGACGCTTCCGAAGGCTTACGTGCAGGAGATGATGAAGATGCCGAGAATAGTTTTTCCCACTATTCCAAAGGGTCGAAGTACCAGTACAGGCCTTCTCGTTTGATCAGAGGCAGAATGGTTTCACAGGGCGACAGAAGTGCAAAGGAGCAGTCCTTCAGTGGGTCACCAGCGATTCCTCGGTTCAGCCTCTTAGTTGCAGGATACTTGGCTCCTGTATCAGTCGTTCGTGAGAACATAGGGGATCGACATGCTAGTGGTGTTTCCAGCCTCCTCTTATCCAGAGTTCCCTTCGCGCCAAAATGGAGAGGACCCAATGGGAGATCTGCTCACAAAACACTCACACCATACGTGGACCTATCACGGACCACGGTGGTCCCAGGCATTCAAGACACACTAGACTCTCTGGCACCCAGGATGTGTATTGGGACTAGACATCCCAGCCCACATCCTGGAGGCGCACACAAGGTATGCAGAAGCCCGCGAAAGCATCTGTGTTTCGCGGGAAAGTACATGCCCAAATAAGGATGGCCCCGGGTCGGCTCGACCTGGGGAAGGTGAATGGTCAAGACGGTCAATGGACAGGACAAAGAACCTCGTGGCATGGCCATTTTGGAAGCTAGGCCACCCATTTTTGCCAAACGTGAGAAGCGCAGTTAACAGGGCAAAAGGGAGTTCAAAAACACAAAGTAACGATCGCTGCCACCAGTCCCGTCCGTGACATACTTGCACAGTTCGTTATAAATCCATCGAGAGTTTCTAGGGCCTGTAGAATGACTAGAGACCCAAGAGCACGGTAATGTAAGTTACGGTGCACTCTTGTGTCATGTTGCGCGAAAGCTGCAACATGCAAAAAGAACTACGGAAAACAAAGTTTCCCGGTACTGACTGTCTTAAGGGCATGTCAGTTTCCCTGTAAGAATGTAGCGAAAGCCCAAAGGAGTGCGGCGGAAGGCTGCGCTTCTCTGGCAAAGTCTAAATCAGGGTGAAAACAACAGCAAAAAGTTTAGGGGTTGCCACATGGAAGGAAAATTACCTACAATTAAGAAATCTTTCCTAACACTCGCCCCTCCGAGACTATGGACAGGGGGAACTAATGCACCCCTGGATGAGTCTCTTGTTCAGGTCGGTTAAACATTCTGGACAACCCATCAGCATTGCTATGTTGGACACCTGGCCTATGCTCAATAGTGAAGTCAAAGCCCTGTAGATTTATGGACCAACTAAGCAACTTTGGATTCTCTCCCTTCATGTTCATAAGCCACTTTAGGGGCTTATGGTCAGTTTGCACAGTGAAGTGGGTCCCATAGAGGTAGGGCCTCAGCTTCCGTAGGGCCCACACAACAGAGAAACATTCTTTCTCCACTGTGGACCATCTGAGCTCTCTGTCCTTAAACTGGCGACTAATGAAACCAATAGGGTGTTCCTTACCCTTCTCATCTACTTGCGATAGTACAGCTCCTATCCCAGTGTCAGAGGCATCTGTCTGCACAATAAAAGGTCTTTGATAATCAGGGGCCCTGAGGACAGGGGCCTGGCACAAGGAGTCTTTTAAGCCGTTGAAGGCCTTCTCACACTCGTCGGTCCAAGTTACCTTCTTGGGTTTCTTCGGAATGGTGAGGGCAGTCAGAGGGGCAGCTATGGTGCCATAGTCTGCCATGAAGTTGCGGTAATACCCCGTGAGTCCTAATAAGGCTCTCACTTGTGTCTGTGTAGTGGGGGTAGGCCAGCCTTGTACTGCTTGTACTTTACTGGGAAGAGACTGTATCCTCCCTGCACCTACTTCATGTCCATGGTAAACCACTGAGCCTTGTCCAATCTGGCATTTACTAGCCTTTATGGTCAAGTGTGCTTTCTGAAGAGCCTGTAGCACAATCCCGAGGTGTTTCAAATGGTCTTCCCAGGTGGTGCTGAAAACTGCTATATCATCCAGATATGCAAGACAGAATTCATCCAATTCATTCAACACATGATTCACAAGCCTCTGGAAAGTGGCAGGTGCATTCTTCAACCCGAACGGCATTACCCTGAATTGCTAAAGACTGTCTGGAGTGGAAAATGCTGTCTTCTACTTGCCATTTTCTGCTAAGGCTATTTGCCAATAGCACGCAGTGAGGTCAAACGTGCTGTGGTACTTGGAGGCACCCAAGGTATCCACCAGCTCATCTGTTCGAGGCAAGGGGTGTGCATCTGTCTTGTGACAGCATTCAGGGCCCTGTAATCCACGCAGAACCTCAATTCAGAAGTGCCTGCTTTTGGAATAAACCACAGGGCTGGACCAAGGACTAGTAGAGGGTTCAATCACCCCAAGATTTAACATTTTGTTGACCTCTGTCTTAATGTAAGACCGTACTTTGTCTGACATCCTGTATCCTCTACTTTTGGTAGGAACGCTGTCTCCTGTGTCTATCTTATGTTTGCACCAAGGTGTCAGACCAGGGGACTGAGAAAACAGGGGAGAAAAGTGCCAAAGCAAACTTTTCACCTCAGCCTGCTGATCAGAAGTCAGGTGAGGGGCCACTCGGACACCCTCAAAGGAGCTATCTGAAGGGCCGCTTTGGTACAGGTCGGGGAGAGGTTCAGACTCCTCTTCCTCAACATCTGAAGCCAGTAGCAGTGCTGCGATTTCGACTCTAGGGACGAAAGCCTTCAGCCTATTGACGTGGAACACTTTTGGTGCCTGTCCAGGCCTTCCAAGATCCACTAAATAGTTAATCTCACCCAGGGGCTCCACCACTGTGTAAGGGCCTGACCATTTGTCCTGTAAAGCTCTAGGCCTTATTGGATTCATGATCAGGACTTGTTGACCAGGTGTAAAGTTGATGAGGGAAGCTTTCTGGTCGTACCAATGTTTCAGCAGGGCTTGTCCTGCCTTCAATTTGTCACTAGCCAGACCCATCAGAAGTACCATCCGTTTTCTGAGCCCTAGCACATAGTCGACTACATTGGTAGTAATAGGGGGAGTGGGCATCTCCCATCCCTCCTTGACTATGGCTAAGGGTCCCCGCACAGAGTGACCAAACAGAAGTTCGAAGGGGCTGAAGCCAACACCCTCCTGTGGTACCTCTCAGTAGGCAAACAGTAAGCATGGTAAAAGAAGATACCATTTTCTTCTCTGAGGTTCTTCCAGAGCCCCAATCATGCTCTTTAACGTTCTGTTGAAACGTTCCACCAGACCATTGGTCTGGGGGTGATATGCAGAGGAGAACTTGTAGGTGACCCCACATTCTTTCCACATAGCCTGAATATACTTGGACATAAAGTTGCTGCCTCTGTCAGACACAACTTCTTTAGGGAAGCCAACCCTAGTAAAGATGCCAAGTAACGCTTTTGCAACTGACTTGGCAGTTACAGTTTTCAATGGGATGGCCTCAGGATACCTGGTACCATAGTCGACCAGCACCAGGATAAACCTATTGCCTGAGGATGTTTGCGGGTCGAGGGGACCAACGATGTCGATCCCTACCCTTTCGAATGGTATTCCCACAACTGGGAGTGGTACCAATGGAGCTTGGATTGTTGAGCCAATTCTTACCAGATAACTGGCAGGAGGCACAACTCCTACAGTGACTTTCTACTTGCACCCCCATCTAGGGCCAGTAGAAGTGCATGGATAACCTTTGCTTGGTCCTCTTAATACCAAGGTGACCAGCAAGGGGGACTTCATGCACCAGCTGCAGGAGGAAGGGTTTTACAGCAAGGGGAACCTCCAACCTCCTATGGTCTCCTTCTGTAGACTCTGTGGGCTCACTGTACAGGAGTCCATCTTCCCAATAAATCCGATGCTTCCCGGGATGTTCACCCTCAAGCTGGGAGCAGGCCTGTCTCCTTAGGCCTTCCAGAGATGGGCACTCACGTTGGCCTCTACTGAATTCTTCCCTGTCAGGACCACCTTCCACTAACAAGTCTTTTAGTTCAGGATGGCCATTGGGGTCAAATACTTCAGGTATCGCCGCCTCCTCGTCAGGTCCGGGCGACTGACCAACTTCCTCCACCGCAGTGATAGGTTAGTTCGGGGGAATATTTTCTTTCCCTCATTTTGGTTTCTTTACTCCTTTAGCCTTGGGTTTCCCCTTTGGCTGGGGCAGGACATTGGTCTTGGCCAATGCTGCCTGTGTTTGAGACCGTGTGCAGGGTCTGTCAGCAGTGTCTCCTACGAGCCCTAAAGCTCTGAGATCATTGACCAACAAGACCTTTCCTGGGACGTTTCTCTGAATGCTCACTGGAATCCTGACTGCTGTACCATTTAAAGTAAGATTTACAGGTATTACTGGAAACATGCGAGGTGGGCCGTCAGCCAACTTAGTGCGCATCAGAGTAGCTCTGGCAACTTCCTCTGAGTCTACCAAGGTAGAATCCACTACAGTTCGACTGCACCCACTATCCACAAGAGCTGGAGTATCTACTCCATTGATCAGCACACTGTCTTTAAAGTAGTGCTTGGTATTATCTGGAATCCTAGCATAAGCCTCTGCGACTTTAGGCTCCCAGGAACCCAGGGAAACTAAAACTACCTCAGCTTCTATCCCACTGGGGAAGGAGTCTGAGGAGAAGGATTCTCCTGTAATCTCTTCTTCCTCGTAGGAGGAGAATGCCAGATTAGCGGAGTGGACCCCCAAATGTTTAACCTTACACCGGGGATCCCCCTTCACATGGTCAGTTGCTCCAAAAGCAAAACAACATCCATTGGGTCTGTTTACATAGGGAGGCTTATTATAACCAGAGTTCTGTTTCGGAGGCTGACCTCCACTACCCTGTGAGTTCTCTTGTGTCTTACCCTTATTTTTCTTTTTGTGGCCCTACCTTCAGTCGTATCCCACCACTGTACACCAATTTGTTAAGATGGATTTCTGAACTCTGTCCTGGAGGGGCAGAGGTTCAGAAGGCCAGCCTAGTTTCTTGGAACAGGGTAACCTCTGGACAAGCCAGACCAATCAAGGTAGCGATCGCGGCGGTCAAGGCTAGGTGTCAAGCAGGGTGAGGGTGACTGAAAGCCCGCAATGAGCACACAAAGCAAGGGCGCTTACAAATTACTCCAAGCAGGTGTTATATTAAAAATATAGACACATTTATTACAAGGCCTTTGTAACATTGACCATAGTAAAGAATCACGATAAAACTCAAGAAAACCAACACATCACAATCAAATACAATATATATACAATTACCAAAGGGTCTAAAGAGTTAGAATCACGAAATATGCAGACCACCTAGATGGGGAGGATAACCAGCAGTGCAAGTAAACGTTTAGACCCAGTTCGTCTTCAGAGGCCACCTAACTAGAAGGAGGTCCGAGCCCTACGAAGAGTGGAGCCTTGTGCTCAAAAGTACCTGCACACGCTCGCGCCAATGGACCAAGGGGAGTCTCTTCAAGGAAGTCAGGCAGTTCAGAGCGGTGAACAGAGGAGGGCGAACAGATCTCCGCTACTCAAGCGCGGCCTCCACTTGCGGGCAGAAGCAGAGCGCGAGTGCGAAAAAGGTGTGCTGTTTAACACAGCGAGAAAAAGCTATGGGCTACTGCAGGAGGGTGACCAGTTCCTAGCGTTGCAACTCACCGGTCCCCGATGCAAGCAGACCCAGGCTTCTCTGCGTCAGTTTCAGTGCTGGCAGGTTCAGATAGGAGCAGGGAACGTTTCGGCATCGTGTAGATTCCGCGGCAGCAGAAGTTAGAGTTGAGGATGTCCCAAACGCAGTGAACCCGCACAGATTGTTACCACAGCAGGGCAACGGAGCGGCTGTGTATATTTCAGCCCAATGTACACTTCTCACTTCAGACCTGGGAATGCCAAGTGTACGAATCGTGTGAGAGTGTCAAAGACGCAGAATACAGCAGCAACCTGACGGCGGTTACAGAGCAAGACTCCTGGGTAAGATGGTCAGTCCTCTGGATGGCCCAGAGACGCTTCCGAAGGCTTACGTGCAGGAGATGATGAAGATGCCGAGAATAGTTGTTCCCACTATTCCAAAGGTCGAAGTACCAGTACAGGCCTTCTCGTTTGATCAGAGGCAGAATGGTTTCACAGGGCGACAGAAGTGCAAAGGAGCAGTCCTTCAGTGGGTCACCAGCGATTCCTCGGTTCAGCCTCTTAGTTGCAGGATACTTGGCTCCTGTATCCGTCGTTCGTGAGAACATAGGAGATCGACATGCTAGTGGTGTTTCCAGCCTCCTCTTATCCAGAGTTCCCTTCGCGCCAAAATGGAGAGGACCCAATGGGAGATCTGCTCACAAAACACTCACACCATACGTGGACCTATCACAGACCACGGTGGTCCCAGGCATTCAAGACACACTAGACTCTCTGGCACCCAGGATGTGTATTGGGACTAGACATCCCAGCCCACATCCTGGAGGCGCACACAAGGTATGCAGAAGCCCGCGAAAGCATCTGTGTTTCGCGGGAAAGTACATGCCCAAATAAGGATGGCCCCGGGTCGGCTCGACCTGGGGAAGGTGAATGGTCAAGACGGTCAATGGACAGGACAAAGAACCTCGTGGCATGGCCATTTTGGAAGCTAGGCCACCCATTTTGGCCAAACGCGAGAAGTGCGGTTAACAGGGCACAAGGGAGTTCAAAAACACAAAGAAACGATCGCTGCCCCCAGTCCCGTCCGTGACATACTTGCACAGTTCGTTATAAATCCATAGAGAGTTTCTAGGGCCTGTAGAATGACTAGAGACCCAAGAGCACAGTAATGTAAGTTACGGTGCACTCTTGTGTCATGTTCAACTTAACAACGTTTCCCGGTACTGACTGTTTTAAGGGCATGTCAGTTTCCCCGTAAGAATGGAGCGAAAGCCCAGAGGAGTGCGGCGGAAGGCTGTGCTTCTCTGGCAAAGTCTAGATCAGTGTGAAAACAACAGCAAAAAGTTTAGGGGTTGCCACATGGAAGGAAAATTACATACAATTAAGAAATCTTTCCTAACAGCTGGCCCACCCATACTATCACTCCTTGTAACACCCTCCCTGACCTCCTTTAGACAATATAACCACCTTATGATACATCTAAAGTTGTCCTTGTGTAGGCTAACAAAATGTTTGGATGGCTGTACTATACCTATCTCTGGGGCTTGGGCTTAAGTTGTAAGGACTCTGTGGGGGCGCTGTTGCACTCGT